>NW_026519116.1:600000-1200000 GCF_947347685.1 Pleuronectes platessa | reverse complement strand
AACTGTGCTTGCACATCCTGTGGGGCGCAAATTCTGTGGGGCGCACATCCTGCGGCGCACATCCTGCTGCGCACATGAATAAAAATAATATTAAAACATTTTTACAAAAAAATATATTTAAATCAAATTAATAAAAAAACTTTGCTTGCACATCCTGTGGGGCGCAAATTCTGTGGGGCGCACATCCTGTGGCGCACATCCTGCTGCGCACATAAATAAAAATAATATTAAAAACAAATTACAATTTTTTTTTTTAAATCAAATTAATAAAAAAACTGTCCTTGCACATCCTGTGTGGCGCACATCCTGCGGCGCACATCCTGCTGCGCACATAAATCAAAATAATATTAAAACATTTTTACAAAAAATGTTTTTTAAATCAAATTAATAAAAAAACTGTGCTTGCACATCCTGTGGGGGAAAAATTCTGTGGGGCGCACATCCTGCGGCGCAAATTCTGCTGCGCACATGAATAAAAATAATATTAAAACATTTTTACAAAAAAAAATATTTAAATCAAATTAATAAAAAAACTGTGCTTGCACATCCTGTGGGGCGCAAATTCTGTGGGGCGCACATCCTGCGGCGCACATCCTGCTGCGCACATGAATAAAAATAATATTAAAACATTTTTACAAAAAAATATATTTAAATCAATTTAATAAAAAAACTGTGCTTGCACATCCTGTGGGGCGCAAATTCTGTGGGGCGCACATCCTGCTGCGTACATAAATAAAAATAATATTAACAACAAATTACAATTTTTTTTTTTAAATCAAATTAATAAAAAAACTGTGCTTGCACATCCTGTGGGGCGCAAATTCTGTGGGGCGCACATCCTGCGGCGCACATCCTGCTGCGCACATAAATAAAAATAATATTAAAAACAAATTACAATTTTTTTTTTTAAATCAAATTAATAAAAAAACTGTCCTTGCACATCCTGTGTGGCGCACATCCTGCGGCGCACATCCTGCTGCGCACATAAATCAAAATAATATTAAAACATTTTTACAAAAAAAAATATTTAAATCAAATTAATAAAAAAACTGTGCTTGCACATCCTGTGGGGTGCAAATTCTGTGGGGCGCACATCCTGCTGCGCACATGAATAAAAATAATATTAAAACATTTTTACAAAAAAATATATTTAAATCAAATTAATAAAAAAACTGTGCTTGCACATCCTGTGGGGCGCAAATTCTGTGGGGCGCACATCCTGCGGCGCACATCCTGCTGCGCACATGAATAAAAATAATATTAAAACATTTTTACAAAAAAATATATTTAAATCAAATTAATAAAAAAACTGTGCTTGCACATCCTGTGGGGCGCAAATTCTGTGGGGCGCACATCCTGCGGCGCACATCCTGCTGCGCACATGAATAAAAATAATATTAAAACATTTTTACAAAAAAAAATATTTAAATCAAATTAATAAAAAAACTGTGCTTGCACATCCTGTGGGGCGCACATCCTGCTGCGCACATGAATAAAAATAATATTAAAACATTTTTACAAAAAAATATATTTAAATCAAATTAATAAAAAAACTGTGCTTGCACATCCTGTGGGGCGCAAATTCTGTGGGGCGCACATCCTGCGGCGCACATCCTGCTGCGCACATAAATAAAAATAATATTAAAAACAAATTACAATTTTTTTTTTTAAATCAAATTAATAAAAAAACTGTCCTTGCACATCCTGTGTGGCGCACATCCTGCGGCGCACATCCTGCTGCGCACATAAATCAAAATAATATTAAAACATTTTTACAAAAAATGTTTTTTAAATCAAATTAATAAAAAAACTGTGCTTGCACATCCTGTGGGGCGCAAATTCTGTGGGGCGCACATCCTGCGGCGCACATCCTGCTGCGCACATGAATAAAAATAATATTAAAACATTTTTACAAAAAAAATTATTTAAATCAAATTAATAAAAAAACTGTGCTTGCACATCCTGTGGGGCGCAAATTCTGTGGGGCGCACATCCTGCTGCGCACATGAATAAAAATAATATTAAAACATTTTTACAAAAAAATATATTTAAATCAAATTAATAAAAAAACTGTGCTTGCACATCCTGTGGGGGACAAATTCTGTGGGGCGCACATCCTGCAGCACACATCCTGCTGCGCACATAAGTAAAAATAATATTAAAAACAAACTACAAAAAATTTTTTTTAAATCAAATTAATAAAAAAACTGTGCTTGCACATCCTGTGGGGCGCAAATTATGTGGGGCGCACATCCACCAGCGCACATCCTGCTGCGCTCATAAATCAAAATAATATTAAAACATTTTTACAAAAAAAAATATTTAAATCAAATTAATAAAAAAACGGTGCTTGCACAACCTGTGGGGCGCAAATTATGTGGGGCGCAAATTCTGTGGGGAGCACATCCTGCGGCGCACATCCTGCTGCGCACATAAATAAAAATAATATTAAAACATTTTTACAAAAAAAAATATTTAAATCAAATTAATAAAAAAACTGTGCTTGCACATCCTGTGGGGCTAAAATTCTGTGGGGCGCACATCCTGCGGCGCACATCCTGCTGCGCACATAAATAAAAATAATATTAAAAACAAATTACAATTTTTTTTCTTAAATCAAATTAATAAAAAAACTGTCCTTGCACATCCTGTGGGGCGCAAATTATGTGGGGCGCACATCCTGCTGCGCACATAAATAAAAATAATATTAAAAACAAATTACAATTTTTTTTCTTAAATCAAATTAATAAAAAAACTGTCCTTGCACATCCTGTGGGGCTAAAATTCTGTGGGGCGCACATCCTGCGGCGCACATCCTGCTGCGCACATAAATAAAAATAATATTAAAAACAAATTACAATTTTTTTTCTTAAATCAAATTAATAAAAAAACTGTCCTTGCACATCCTGTGGGGCGCAAATTATGTGGGGCGCACATCCTGCTGCGCACATAAATAAAAATAATATTAAAAACAAATTACAATTTTTTTTCTTAAATCAAATTAATAAAAAAACTGTCCTTGCACATCCTGTGGGGCTAAAATTCTGTGGGGCGCACATCCTGCGGCGCACATCCTGCTGCGCACATAAATAAAAATAATATTAAAAACAAATTGCAATTTTTTTTCTTAAATCAAATTAATAAAAAAACGGTGCTTGCACATCCTGTGGGGCTAAAATTCTGTGGGGCGCACATCCTGCGGCGCACATCCTGTTGCGCACATAAATAAAAATAATATTAAAACATTTTTACAAAAAAAAAAATTTAAATATAACTAATAAAAAAACTGTGCTTGCACATCCTGTGGGGCGCAAATTCTGTGGCGCACGTCCTGCTGCGCACATAAATAAAAATAATATTAAAACATTTTTACAAAAAAAAAAATTTAAATCAAATTAATAAAAAAACGGTGCTTGCACATCCTGTGGGGCTAAAATTCTGTGGGGCGCACATCCTGCGGCGCACATCCTGCTGCGCAGATAAATAAAATAATATTAAAAACAAATTACAATTTTTTTTAAAAAATCAAATTAATTAAAAAACTTTTTCTTGCACATCCTGTGGGGCGCAAATTCTGTGGGGCGCATATCCTGCGGAGCACATCCTGCTGCGCACATAAATAAAAATAATATTAAAACATTTTTACAAAAAAATATATTTAAATCAAATAAATAAAAAAACTGTGCTTGCACATCCTGTGGGGCGCAAATTCTGTGGGGCGCACATCCTGCGGCGCACATCCTGCTGCGCACATCCTGCTGCGCACATAAATAAAAATAATATTAAAAACAAATTTATAAGTTTTTTTTTTTAAATCAAATTAATAAAAAAAGTGTGCTTGCACATCCTGTGGGGCGCAAATTATGTGGGGCGCACATCCTGCAGTGCACATCCAGCTGCGCACATTAATAACAATAATATTAAAACATTTTTACAAAAAAAAATATTTAAATATAACTAATAAAAAAACTGTGCTTGCACAACCTGTGGGGCGCAAATTATGTGGGGCGCAAATTCTGTGGGGAGCACATCCTGCGGCGCACATCCTGCTGCGCACATAAATAAAAATAATATTAAAAACAATTTACATTTTTTTTTTTTTAAATCAAATTAATAAAAAAACTGTGCTTGCACATCCTGTGGGGCGCAAATTCTGTGGGGCGCAATTTCTGTGGGGCGCACATCCTGCTAAGCACATAAATAAAAATAATATTAAAAACAAATTACAATTTTTTTTTTTTAAATCAAATTAATAAAAAAACTGTGCTTGCACATCCTGTGGGGCGCAAATTATGTGGGGCGCACATCCTGCGGCGCACATCCTGCTGCGCACATAAATAATAATAATATTAAAACATTTTTACAAAAAAAAATATTTAAATCAAATTAATAAAAAAACGGTGCTTGCACATCCTGTGGGGCTAAAATTCTGTGGGGCGCACATCCTGTGGCGCACATCCTGTTGCGCACATAAATAAAAATAATATTAAAACATTTTTACAAAAAAAAAAATTTAAATATAACTAATAAAAAAACTGTGCTTGCACATCCTGTGGGGCGCAAATTCTGTGGGGCGCAAATTCTGTGGGGCGCACATCCTGCGGCGCACATCCTGCTGCGCACATGAATAAAAATAATATTAAAAACAAATTACAATTTTTTTTTTTTAAATCAAATTAATAAAAAAACTGTCCTTGCACATCCTGTGGGGCGCAAATTCTGTGGGGCGCACATCCTGCGGCGCACATCCTGCTGCGCACATAAATAAAAATAATATTAAAAACAAATTACAATTTATTTTTTTTAAATCAAATTAATAAAAAAACTGTCCTTGCACATCCTGTGGGGCGCACATCCTGCGGCGCACATCCTGCTGCGCACATGAATAAAAATAATATTAAAAACAAATTACAATTTTTTTTTTAAAATCAAATTAATAAAAAAACTGTGCTTGCACATCCTGTGGGGCGCAAATCCTGTGGGGCGCACATCCTGCGTCGCACAGAAATAAAAATAATATTAAAAACAATTTACAATTATTATTTTTTTAAATCAAATTAAAAAAAAAACTGTGGTTGCACATCCTGTGGGGCGCAAATTATGTGGGGCGCACATCCTGCAGCGCACATCCTGCTGCGCAAATAAATAAAAATAATATTAAAACATTTTTACAAAAAAAAATATTTAAATCAAATTAATAAAAAAACTGTCCTTGCACATCCTGTGGGGCGCAAATTCTGTGGGGCGCACATCCTGCTGCGCACATAAATAAAAATAATATTAAAACATTTTTACAAAAAAAAATATTTAAATATAACTAATAAAAAAACTGTGCTTGCACATCCTGTGGGGCGCAAATTCTGTGGGGCGCACATCCTGCGGCACACATCCTGCTGCGCACATAAATAAAAATAATATTAAAACATTTTTACAAAAAAATATATTAAAATCAAATTAATAAAAAAACTGTGCTTGCACATCCTGTGGGGCGCAAATTCTGTGGGGCGCACATCCTGCGGCGCACATAAATACAAATAATATTAAAACATTTTTACAAAAAAATATATTAAAATCAAATTAATAAAAAAACTGTGCTTGCACATCCTGTGGGGCGCACATCCTGCGGCGCACATCCTGCTGCGCACATAAATAAAAATAATATTAAAAACAAACTACAATTTTTTTTTTTAAATCAAATTAATAAAAAAACTGTCCTTGCACATCCTGTGGGGCGCAAATTCTGTGGGGCGCACATCCTGCGGCGCACATCCTGCTGCGCACATGAATAAAAATAATATTGAAACAAATTTACAAGTTTTTTTTTTAAATCAAATTAATAAAAAAACTGTGCTTGCACATCCTATGGGGCGCAAATTCTGTGGGGCACACATTCTGCGGCGCACATCCTGCTGCGCACATAAATAAAAATAATATTAAAAACAAATTACAATTTTTTTTTTTTAAATCAAATTAATAAAAAAACTGTGCTTGCACATCCTGTGGGGCGCAAATTCTGTGGGGCGCACATCCTGCGGCGCACATCCTGCTGCGCACATAAATAAAAATAATATTAAAAACAAATTACAATTTTTTTTTTTTAAATCAAATTAATAAAAAAACTGTCCTTGCACATCCTGTGTTGCGCAAATTCTGTTGGGCGCACATCCTGCGGCGCACATCCTGCTGCGCACATAAATAAAAATAATATTAAAACATTTTTACAAAAAAAAATATTTAAATCAAATTAATAAAAAAACTGTGCTTGCACATCCTGTGGGGCGCAAATTATGTTAGGCGCACATCCTGCGGCGCACATCCTGCTGCGCACATAAATAAAAATAATGTTAAAAACAATTTACGATTATTTTTTTTTAAATCAAATTAATAAAAATACTGTGCTTGCACATCCTGTGGGGCGCAAATTCTGTGGGGCGCACATCCTGCGGCGCACATCCTGCTGCGCACATAAATAAAAATAATATTAAAACATTTTTACAAAAAAAAATATTTAAATCAAACTAATAAAAAAACTGTGCTTGCACATCCTGTGGGGCGCAAATTCTGTGGGGCGCACATCCTGCGGCGCAAATCCTGCTGCGCACAAGAATAAAAATAATATTAAAACATTTTTACAAAAAAAAATATATAAATCAAATTAATAAAAAAAATGTGCTTGCACATCCTGTGGGGCGCAAATTCTGTGGGGCGCACATCCTGCGGCGCACATCCTGCTGCGCACATAAATAAAAATAATATTAAAAACAAATTACAATTTTTTTTTTAAAATCAAATTAATAAAAAAACTGTCCTTGCACATCCTGTGTGGCGCAAATTCTGTGGGGCGCACATCCTGCTGCGCACATCCTGCTGCGCACATAAATAAAAATAATATTAAAACATTTTTACAAAAAAAAATATATAAATTAAATTAATAAAAAAAATGTGCTTGCACATCCTGTGGGGCGCAAATTCTGTGGGGCGCACATCCTGCGGCGCACATCCTGCTGCGCACATAAATAAAAATAATATTAAAAACAAATTACAATTTTTTTTTTAAAATCAAATTAATAAAAAAACTGTCCTTGCACATCCTGTGTGGCGCAAATTCTGTGGGGCGCACATCCTGCTGCGCACATAAATAAAAATAATATTAAAAACAAATTACAATTTTTTTTTTTAAATCAAATTAATAAAAAAACTGTCCTTGCACATCCTGTGGGGCGCAAATTCTGTGGGGCGCACATCCTGCGGCGCACGTCCTGCTGCGCACATAAATGAAAATAATATTAAAACATTTTTACAAAAAAAAATATTTAAATCAAATTAATAAAAAAACTGTGCTTGCACATCCTGTGGGGCGCAAATTCTGTGGGGCGCACATCCTGCGGTGCACATCCTTCTGCGCACATAAATAAAAATAATATTAAAAACAAATTACAATTATTTTTTTTTAAATCAAATTAATAAAAAAACTGTGCTTGCACATCCTGTGGGGCGCAAATTCTGTGGGGCGCACATCCTGCTGCGCACATAAATAAAAATAATATTAAAACATTTTTACAAAAAAAATATTTAAATCAAATTAATAAAAAAACTGTGCTTGCACATCCTGTGGGGCGCAAATTCTGTGGGGCGCACATCCTGCGGTGCACATCCTTCTGCGCACATAAATAAAAATAATATTAAAAACAAATTACAATTATTTTTTTTTAAATCAAATTAATAAAAAAACTGTGCTTGCACATCCTGTGGGGCGCAAATTCTGTGGGGCGCACATCCTGCGGCGCACATCCTGCTGCGCACATAAATAAAAATAATATTAAAAACAAATTACAATTTTTTTTTTTTAAATCAAATTAATAAAAAAACTGTCCTTGCACATCCTGTAGGGCGCAAATTCTGTGGGGCGCACATCCTGCGGCGCACATCCTGCTGCGCACATAAATAAAAATAATATTAAAACATTTTTACAAAAAAAAATATTTAAATCAAATTAATAAAAAAACTGTGCTTGCACATCCTGTGGGGCGCAAATTATGTGGGGCGCACATCCTGCGGCGCACATCCTGCTGCGCACATAAATAAAAATAATATTAAAAACAATTTACAATTATTTTTTTTTAAATCAAATTAATAAAAAAACTGTGCTTGCACATCCTGTGGGGTGCAAATTCTGTGGGGCGCAAATTCTGTGGGGCGCACATCCTGCGGCGCACATCCTGCTGCGCACATAAATAAAAATAATATTAAAAACAAATTACAATTTTTTTTTTAAATCAAATTAATAAAAAAACTGTCCTTGCACATCCTGTGGGGCGCAAATTCTGTGGGGCGCACATCCTGCGGCGCACATCCTGCTGCGCACATAAATAAAAATAATATTAAAAACAAATTACAATTTTTTTTTTAAATCAAATTAATAAAAAAACTGTGCTTGCACATCCTGTGGGGCGCAAATTCTGTGGGGCGCACATCCTGCGGCGCACATTGTGCTGCGCACATAAATAAAAATTATATTAAAAACAAATTACAATTTTTTTTTTTTAAATCAAATTAATAAAAAAACTGTCCTTGCACATCCTGTGGGGCGCAAATTCTGTGGGGCGCACATCCTGCGGCGCACATCCTGCTGCGCACATAAATAAAAATAATATTAAAAACAAATTACAATTTTTTTTTTAAATCAAATTAATAAAAAAACTGTGCTTGCACATCCTGTGGGGCGCAAATTCTGTGGGGCGCACATCCTGTGGCGCAAATCCTGCTGCGCACATGAAAAAAAATAATATTAAAACATTTTTACAAAGAAAAATATTTAAATCAAATTAATAAAAAACTGTGGTTGCACATCCTGTGGGGCGCAAATTATGTGGGGCGCACAGACTGCGGCGCACATCCTGCTGCGCACATAGATAAAAATAATATTAAAACATCTTTACAAAAAAATTATTTAAAACAATTAATAAAAAAACTTTGCTTGCTCATCCTCTGGGGCGCAAATTATGTGGGGCGCACATCCTGAAGCGCACATCCTGCTGCGCACATGAAATAAAAATAATATTAAAATATTTTTACAAAAAAAAATATTTAAATCAAATTAATAAAAAAACTGTGCTTGCACATCCTGTGGGGCGCAAATTCTGTGGGGCGCACATCCTGCGGCGCACATCCTGCTGCGCACATAAATAAAAATAATATTAAAAACAAATTACAATTTTTTTTTTTTAAATCAAATTAATAAAAAAACTGTGCTTGCTCATCCTGTGGGGCGCAAATTATGTGGGGCGCACATCATGCGGCGCACATCCTGCTGTGCACATGAATAAAAATAATATTAAAACATTTTTACAAAAAAAAATATTTAAATCAAATTAATAAAAAAACTGTGCTTGCACACCCTGTGGGGCGCAAATTCTGTGGGGCGCACATCCTGCTGCGCACATAAATAAAAATAATATTAAAACATTTTTACAAAAAAAAATATTTAAATCAAATTAATAAAAAAACTGTCCTTGCACATCCTGTGGGGCGCAAATTATGTGGGGCGCACATCCTGCGGCGCACATCCTGCTGCGCACATAAATAAAAATAATATTAAAAACAAATTACAATTTTTTTTTTTAAATCAAATTAATAAACAAACTGTGCTTGCACATCCTGTGGGGCGCAAATTCTGTGGGGCGCACATCCTGCTGCGCACATAAATAAAAATAATATTAAAACATTTTTACAAAAAAAAATATTAAAATCAAATTAATAAAAAAACTGTGCTTGCACATCCTGTGGGGCGCAAATTCTGTGGGGCGCACATCCTGCGGCGCACATCCTGCTGCGCACATAAATAAAAATAATATTAAAAACAAATTACAATTTTTTTTTTTTAAATCAAATTAATAAAAAAACTGTGCTTGCTCATCCTGTGGGGCGCAAATTATGTGGGGCGCACATCATGCGGCGCACATCCTGCTGTGCACATGAATAAAAATAATATTAAAACATTTTTACAAAAAAAAATATTTAAATCAAATTAATAAAAAAATTGTGCTTGCACATCCTGTGGGGCGCACATCCTGCGGCGCAAATCCTGCTGCGCACAAGAATAAAAATAATATTAAAACATTTTTACAAAAAAAAATATTTAAATCAAATTAATAAAAAAAATGTGCTTGCACATCCTGTGGGGCGCAAATTTTGTGGGGCGCACATCCTGCGGCGCACATCCTGCTGCGCACATAAATAACAATAATATTAAAAACAATTTACAATTTTTTTTTTTTAAATCAAATTAATAAACAAACTGTGCTTGCACATCCTGTGGGGCGCAAATTCTGTGGGGCGCACATCCTGCGGCGCACATCCTGCTGCGCACATAAATAAAAATAATATTAAAACATTTTTACAAAAAAAAATATTTAAATCAAATTAATAAAAAAACTGTGCTTGCACATCCTGTGGGGCGCAAATTATGTGGGGCGCACATCCTGCGGCGCACATAAATAAATATAATATTAAAACATTTTTACAAAAAAAAATATTTAAATCAAATTAATAAAAAAACTGTGCTTGCACATCCTGTGGGGCGCAAATTCTGTGGGGCGCACATCCTGCTGCGCACATAAATAAAAATAATATTAAAAACAAATTACAATTTTTTTTTTTAAATCAAATTAATAAAAAAACTGTCCTTGCACATCCTGTGGGGCGCAAATTATGTGGGGCGCACATCCTGCGGCGCACATCCTGCTGCGCACATAAATAAAAATAATATTAAAAACAAATTACAATTTTTTTTTTTAAATCAAATTAATAAAAAAACTGTCCTTGCACATCCTGTGGGGCGCAAATTATGTGGGGCGCACATCCTGCGGTGCACATCCTGCTGCGCACATAAATAAAAATAATATTAAAAACAAATTACAATTTTTTTTTAAATCAAATTAATAAAAAAACTGTCCTTGCACATCCTGTGGGGCGCAAATTTTGTGGGGCGCACATCCTGCGGCGCACATCCTGCTGCGCACATAAATAACAATAATATTAAAAACAATTTACAATTTTTTTTTTTTAAATCAAATTAATAAACAAACTGTGCTTGCACATCCTGTGGGGCGCAAATTCTGTGGGGCGCACATCCTGCGGCGCACATCCTGCTGCGCACATAAATAACAATAATATTAAAAACAATTTACAATTTTTTTTTTTTAAATCAAATTAATAAACAAACTGTGCTTGCACATCCTGTGGGGCGCACATCCTGCGGCGCACATCCTGCTGCGCACATAAATAAAAATAATATTAAAACATTTTTACAAAAAAAAATATTTAAATCAAATTAATAAAAAAACTGTGCTTGCACATCCTGTGGGGCGCAAATTATGTGGGGCGCACATCCTGCGGCGCACATCCAGCTGCGCACATAAATAAATATAATATTAAAACATTTTTACAAAAAAAAATATTTAAATCAAATTAATAAAAAAACTGTGCTTGCACATCCTGTGGGGCGCAAATTCTGTGGGGCGCACATCCTGCTGCGCACATAAATAAAAATAATATTAAAAACAAATTACAATTTTTTTTTTTAAATCAAATTAATAAAAAAACTGTCCTTGCACATCCTGTGGGGCGCAAATTATGTGGGGCGCACATCCTGCGGCGCACATCCTGCTGCGCACATAAATAAAAATAATATTAAAAACAAATTACAATTTTTTTTTTTAAATCAAATTAATAAACAAACTGTCCTTGCACATCCTGTGGGGCGCAA
Source organism: Pleuronectes platessa (assembly GCF_947347685.1). NCBI lineage: Eukaryota > Metazoa > Chordata > Actinopteri > Pleuronectiformes > Pleuronectidae > Pleuronectes > Pleuronectes platessa. Next base: position 1,188,233 of record NW_026519116.1, on the reverse strand, counting down.
ATTATGTGGGGCGCACATCCTGCGGCGCACATCCTGCTGCGCACATAAATAAAAATAATATTAAAAACAAATTACAATTTTTTTTTTTAAATCAAATTAATAAACAAACTGTGCTTGCACATCCTGTGGGGCGCAAATTCTGTGGGGCGCACATCCTGCGGCGCACATCCTGCTGCGCACATAAATAAAAATAATATTAAAACATTTTTACAAAAAAAAATATTTAAATCAAATTAATAAAAAAACTGTGCTTGCACATCCTTTGGGGCGCAAATTCTGTGGGGCGCACATCCTGCGGCACACATCCTGCTGCGCACATAAATAAAAATAATATTAAAAACAAATTACAATTTTTTTTTTTAAATCAAATTAATAAACAAACTGTGCTTGCACATCCTGTGGGGCGCAAATTCTGTGGGGCGCACATCCTGCGGCGCACATCCTGCTGCGCACATAAATAAAAATAATATTAAAACATTTTTACAAAAAAAAATATTTAAATCAAACTAATAAAAAAACTGTGCTTGCACATCCTGTGGGGCGCAAATTCTGTGGGGCGCACATCCTGCGGCGCAAATCCTGCTGCGCACAAGAATAAAAATAATATTAAAACATTTTTACAAAAAAAAATATTTAAATCAAATTAATAAAAAAAATGTGCTTGCACATCCTGTGGGGCGCAAATTCTGTGGGGCGCACATCCTGCGGCGCACATCCTGCTGCGCACATAAATAAAAATAATATTAAAAAAAATTTACAATTTTTTTTTTTAAAATCAAATTAATAAAAAAACTGTGCTTGCACATCCTGTGGGGCGCAAATTCTGTGGGGCGCACATCCTGTGGCACACATCCTGCTGCGCACATAAATCAAAATATTATTAAAACATTTTTACAACAATTTTTTTTTAAATCAAATTAATAAAAAAACTGTGCTTGCACATCCTGTGGGGCGCAAATTCTTTGGGGCGCACATCCTGCTGCGCACATGAATAAAAATAATATTAAAACATTTTTACAAAAAAATATATTTAAATCAAATTAATAAAAAAACTTTGCTTGCACATCCTGTGGGGCGCAAATTCTGTTGGGCGCACATCCTGCGGCGCACATCCTGCTGCGCACATAAATAAAAATAATATTAAAACATCTTTACAAAAAAATTATTTAAAACAATTAATAAAAAAACTTTGCTTGCTCATCCTCTGGGGCGCAAATTATGTGGGGCGCACATCCTGAAGCGCACATCCTGCTGCGCACATGAAATAAAAATAATATTAAAATATTTTTACAAAAAAAAATATTTAAATCAAATTAATAAAAAAACTGTGCTTGCACATCCTGTGGGGCGCAAATTCTGTGGGGCGCACATCCTGCGGCGCACATCCTGCTGCGCACATAAATAAAAATAATATTAAAAACAAATTACAATTTTTTTTTTTTAAATCAAATTAATAAAAAAACTGTGCTTGCTCATCCTGTGGGGCGCAAATTATGTGGGGCGCACATCATGCGGCGCACATCCTGCTGTGCACATGAATAAAAATAATATTAAAACATTTTTACAAAAAAAAATATTTAAATCAAATTAATAAAAAAACTGTGCTTGCACACCCTGTGGGGCGCAAATTCTGTGGGGCGCACATCCTGCTGCGCACATAAATAAAAATAATATTAAAACATTTTTACAAAAAAAAATATTTAAATCAAATTAATAAAAAAACTGTCCTTGCACATCCTGTGGGGCGCAAATTATGTGGGGCGCACATCCTGCGGCGCACATCCTGCTGCGCACATAAATAAAAATAATATTAAAAACAAATTACAATTTTTTTTTTTAAATCAAATTAATAAACAAACTGTGCTTGCACATCCTCTGGGGCGCAAATTCTGTGGGGCGCACATCCTGCGGCACACATCCTGCTGCGCACATAAATAAAAATAATATTAAAAACAAATTTCAATTTTTTTTTTAAATCAAATTAATAAAAAAACTGTGCTTGCACATCCTGTGGGGCGCAAATTCTGTGGGGCGCACATCCTGCGGCGCACATCCTGCTGCGCACATATATAAAAATAATATTAAAAACAAATTACAACTTTTTTTTTAAATCAAATTAATAAACAAACTGTGCTTGCACATCCTGTGGGGCGCAAATTCTGTGGGGCGCACATCCTGCGGCGCACATAAATAAATATAATATTAAAACATTTTTACAAAAAAAAATATTAAAATCAAATTAATAAAAAAACTGTGCTTGCACATCCTCTGGGGCGCAAATTCTGTGGGGCGCACATCCTGCGGCACACATCCTGCTGCGCACATAAATAAAAATAATATTAAAAACAAATTTCAATTTTTTTTTTAAATCAAATTAATAAAAAAACTGTGCTTGCACATCCTGTGGGGCGCAAATTCTGTGGGGCGCACATCCTGCGGCGCACATCCTGCTGCGCACATATATAAAAATAATATTAAAAACAAATTACAACTTTTTTTTTAAATCAAATTAATAAACAAACTGTGCTTGCACATCCTGTGGGGCGCAAATTCTGTGGGGCGCACATCCTGCGGCGCACATAAATAAATATAATATTAAAACATTTTTACAAAAAAAAATATTTAAATCAAATTAATAAAAAAACTGTGCTTGCACATCCTGTGGGGCGCAAATTCTGTGGGGCGCACATCCTGCGGCGCACATCCTGCTGCGCACATAAATAAAAATAATATTAAAAACAAATTACAATTTTTTTTTTAAATCAAATTAATAAAAAAACTGTCCTTGCACATCCTGTGGGGCGCAAATTCTGTGGGGCGCACATCCTGCTGCGCACATAAATAAAAATAATATTAAAAACAAATTACAATTTTTTTTTTTTAAATCAAATTAATAAAAAAACTGTCCTTGCACATCCTGTGGGGCGCACATCCTGCGGCGCAAATCCTGCTGCGCACAAGAATAAAAATAATATTAAAACATTTTTACAAAAAAAAATATTTAAATCAAATTAATAAAAAAAATGTGCTTGCACATCCTGTGGGGCGCAAGTTCTGTGGGGCGCACATCCTGCTGCGCACATAAATAAAAATAATATTAAAAACAAATTACAATTTTTTTTTAAATCAAATTAATAAAAAAACTGTCCTTGCACATCCTGTGGGGCGCAAATTTTGTGGGGCGCACATCCTGCGGCGCACATCCTGCTGCGCACATAAATAACAATAATATTAAAAACAATTTACAATTTTTTTTTTTTAAATCAAATTAATAAACAAACTGTGCTTGCACATCCTGTGGGGCGCAAATTCTGTGGGGCGCACATCCTGCGGCGCACATCCTGCTGCGCACATAAATAAAAATAATATTAAAACATTTTTACAAAAAAAAATATTTAAATCAAATTAATAAAAAAACTGTGCTTGCACATCCTGTGGGGCGCAAATTATGTGGGGCGCACATCCTGCGGCGCACATCCAGCTGCGCACATAAATAAATATAATATTAAAACATTTTTACAAAAAAAAATATTTAAATCAAATTAATAAAAAAACTGTGCTTGCACATCCTGTGGGGCGCAAATTCTGTGGGGCGCACATCCTGCTGCGCACATAAATAAAAATAATATTAAAAACAAATTACAATTTTTTTTTTTAAATCAAATTAATAAAAAAACTGTCCTTGCACATCCTGTGGGGCGCAAATTCTGTGGGGCGCACATGAATAAAAATAATATTAAAACATTTTTACAAAAAAAAAAATTTAAATATAACTAATAAAAAAACTGTGCTTGCACATCCTGTGGGGCGCAAATTCTGTGGGGCGCACATCCTGCTGCGCACATCCTGCTGCGCACATAAATAAAAATAATATTAAAAACAAATTACAATTTTTTTTTTTAAATCAAATTAATAAACAAACTGTGCTTGCACATCCTGTGGGGCGCAAATTCTGTGGGGCGCACATCCTGCGGCGCACATCCTGCTGCGCACATAAATAAAAATAATATTAAAACATTTTTACAAAAAAAAATATTTAAATCAAACTAATAAAAAAACTGTGCTTGCACATCCTGTGGGGCGCAAATTCTGTGGGGCGCACATCCTGCGGCGCACATCCTGCTGCGCACATGAATAAAAATAATATTAAAACATTTTTACAAAAAAATATATTTAAATCAAATTAATAAAAAAACTGTGCCTGCACATCCTGTGGGGCGCAAATTCTGTGGGGCGCACATCCTGCGGCGCACATCCTGCTGCGCACATAAATAAAAATAATATTAAAAACAAATTACAATTTTTTTGTTTTAAATCAAATTAATAAAAAAACTGTCCTTGCACATCCTGTGGGGCGCACATCCTGCGGCGCACATCCTGCTGCGCACATAAATAAAAATAATATTAAAAACAAATTACAATTTTTTTTTAAATCAAATTAATAAAAAAACTGTGCTTGCACATCCTGTGGGGCGCAAATTCTGTGGGGCGCACATCCTGCGGCGCACATCCTGCTGCGCACATAATTAAAAATAATATTAAAACATTTTTACAAAAAAAAATATTTAAATCAAATTTATAAAAAAATGAATAAAAATAATATTAAAACATTTTTACAAAAAAATATATTTAAATCAAATTAATAAAAAAACTGTGCCTGCACATCCTGTGGGGCGCAAATTCTGTGGGGCGCACATCCTGCGGCGCACATCCTGCTGCGCACATAAATAAAAATAATATTAAAAACAAATTACAATTTTTTTGTTTTAAATCAAATTAATAAAAAAACTGTCCTTGCACATCCTGTGGGGCGCACATCCTGCGGCGCACATCCTGCTGCGCACATAAATAAAAATAATATTAAAAACAAATTACAATTTTTTTTTAAATCAAATTAATAAAAAAACTGTGCTTGCACATCCTGTGGGGCGCAAATTCTGTGGGGCGCACATCCTGCGGCGCACATCCTGCTGCGCACATAAATAAAAATAATATTAAAAACAAATTACAATTTTTTTTTTAAATCAAATTAATAAAAAAACTTTCCTTGCACATCCTGTGGGGCGCAAATTCTGTGGGGCGCACATCCTGCTGCGCACATAAATAAAAATAATATTAAAACATTTTTACAAAAAAAAATATTTAAATCAAATTTATAAAAAAACTGTGCTTGCACATCCTGTGGGGCGCAAATTCTGTGGGGCGCACATCCTGCTGCGCACATGAATAAAAATAATATTAAAAACAAATTACAATTTTTTTTTTTAAATCAAATTAATAAAAAAACTTTCCTTGCACATCCTGTGGGGCGCAAATTCTGTGGGGCGCACATCCTGCTGCGCACATAAATAAAAATAATATTAAAACATTTTTACAAAAAAATATATTTAAATCAAATTAATAAAAAAACTGTGCTTGCACATCCTGTGGGGCGCAAATTCTGTGGGGCGCACATCCTGCGGCGCACATCCTGCTGCGCACATAAATAAAAATAATATTAAAACATTTTTACAAAAAAAAATATTTAAATCAAATTAATAAAAAAACTGTGCTTGCACATCCTGTGGGGCGCACATCCTGCGGCGCACATCCTGCTGCGCACATCCTGCTGCGCACATAAATAAAAATAATATTAAAACATTTTTACAAAAAAAATATTTAAATCAAATTAATAAAAAAACTGTCCTTGCACATCCTGTGGGGCGCAAATTCTGTGGGGCGCACATCCTGCGGCGCACATCCTGCTGCGCACATAAATAAAAATAATATTAAAACATTTTTACAAAAAAAAATATTTAAATCAAATTAATAAAAAAACGGTGCTTGCACATCCTGTGGGGCGCAAATTCTGTGGGGCGCACATCCTGCGGCGCACATAAATAAAAATAATATTAAAACATTTTTACAAAAAAATATATTTAAATCAAATTAATAAAAAAACTGTGCCTGCACATCCTGTGGGGCGCAAATTCTGTGGGGCGCACATCCTGCGGCGCACATCCTGCTGCGCACATAAATAAAAATAATATTAAAAACAAATTACAATTTTTTTGTTTTAAATCAAATTAATAAAAAAACTGTCCTTGCACATCCTGTGGGGCGCACATCCTGCGGCGCACATCCTGCTGCGCACATAAATAAAAATAATATTAAAAACAAATTACAATTTTTTTTTAAATCAAATTAATAAAAAAACTGTGCTTGCACATCCTGTGGGGCGCAAATTCTGTGGGGCGCACATCCTGCGGCGCACATCCTGCTGCGCACATAAATAAAAATAATATTAAAAACAAATTACAATTTTTTTTTTAAATCAAATTAATAAAAAAACTTTCCTTGCACATCCTGTGGGGCGCAAATTCTGTGGGGCGCACATCCTGCTGCGCACATAAATAAAAATAATATTAAAACATTTTTACAAAAAAAAATATTTAAATCAAATTTATAAAAAAACTGTGCTTGCACATCCTGTGGGGCGCAAATTCTGTGGGGCGCACATCCTGCTGCGCACATGAATAAAAATAATATTAAAAACAAATTACAATTTTTTTTTTTAAATCAAATTAATAAAAAAACTTTCCTTGCACATCCTGTGGGGCGCAAATTCTGTGGGGCGCACATCCTGCTGCGCACATAAATAAAAATAATATTAAAACATTTTTACAAAAAAATATATTTAAATCAAATTAATAAAAAAACTGTGCTTGCACATCCTGTGGGGCGCAAATTCTGTGGGGCGCACATCCTGCGGCGCACATCCTGCTGCGCACATAAATAAAAATAATATTAAAACATTTTTACAAAAAAAAATATTTAAATCAAATTAATAAAAAAACTGTGCTTGCACATCCTGTGGGGCGCACATCCTGCGGCGCACATCCTGCTGCGCACATCCTGCTGCGCACATAAATAAAAATAATATTAAAACATTTTTACAAAAAAAATATTTAAATCAAATTAATAAAAAAACTGTCCTTGCACATCCTGTGGGGCGCAAATTCTGTGGGGCGCACATCCTGCGGCGCACATCCTGCTGCGCACATAAATAAAAATAATATTAAAACATTTTTACAAAAAAAAATATTTAAATCAAATTAATAAAAAAACGGTGCTTGCACATCCTGTGGGGCGCAAATTCTGTGGGGCGCACATCCTGCGGCGCACATAAATAAAAATAATATTAAAACATTTTTACAAAAAAAATATTTAAATCAAATTAATAAAAAAACTGTCCCTGCACATCCTGTGGGGCGCAAATTATGTGGGGCGCACATCCTGCAGCGCACATCCTGCTGCGCAAATAAATAAAAATAAAATTAAAAAAAATTTACAATTTTTTTTTTTAAATCAAATTTATAAAAAAACTGTCCTTGCACATCCTGTGGGGCGCACATCCTGCGGCGCAAATCCTGCTGCGCACATGAATAAAAATAATATTAAAACATTTTTACAAAAAAAAATATTTAAATCAAATTAATAAAAAAACTGTCCTTGCACATCCTGTGGGGCGCACATCCTGCTGCGCACATAAATAAAAATAATATTGAAACAAATTTACAATTTTTTTTTTTTAAATCAAATTAATAAAAAAACTGTGCTTGCACATCCTGTGGGGCGAAAATTATGTGGGGCGCACTTCATGCGGCGCACATCCTGCTGCGCACATAAATAAAAATAATATTAAAACATTTTTACAAAAAAATGTATTAAAATCAAATTAATAAAAAAACTGTGCTTGCACATCCTGTGGGGCGCAAATTATGTGGGGCGCACATCATGCGGCGCACATCCTGCTGCGCACATAAATAAAAATAATATTAAAAACAAATTACAATTTTTTTTTTTTTAAATCAAATTAATAAAAAAACTGTCCTTGCACATCCTGTGGGGCGCAAATTCTGTGGGCCGCAAATCCTGCGGCGCACATCCTGCTGCGCACATAAATAAAAATAATATTAAAAACAAATTACAATTTTTTTTTTAAATCAAACATCCTGTGGGGCGCAAATTATGTGGGGCGCACATCAAGCGGCGCACATCCTGCTGCGCACATAAATAAAAATAATATTAAAAACAAATTACAATTTTTTTTTTAAATCAAATTAATAAAAAAACCTTGCTTGCACATCCTGTGGGGCGCAAATTCTGTGGGCCGCAAATCCTGCGGCGCACATCCTGCTGCGCACATAAATAAAAATAATATTAAAAACAAATTACAATTTTTTTTTTAAATCAAATTAATAAAAAACTGTGGTTGCACATCCTGTGGGGCGCAAATTCTGTGGGGCGCACATCCTGCGGCGCACATCCTGCTGCGCACATAAATAAAAATAATATTAAAAACAAATTACAATTTTTTTGTTTTAAATCAAATTAATAAAAAAACTGTCCTTGCACATCCTGTGGGGCGCACATCCTGCGGCGCACATCCTGCTGCGCACATAAATAAAAATAATATTAAAAACAAATTACAATTTTTTTTTAAATCAAATTAATAAAAAAACTGTGCTTGCACATCCTGTGGGGCGCAAATTCTGTGGGGCGCACATCCTGCGGCGCACATCCTGCTGCGCACATAATTAAAAATAATATTAAAACATTTTTACAAAAAAAAATATTTAAATCAAATTTATAAAAAAACTGTGCTTGCACATCCTGTGGGGCGCAAATTCTGTGGGGCGCACATCCTGCTGCGCACATGAATAAAAATAATATTAAAAACAAATTACAATTTTTTTTTTTAAATCAAATTAATAAAAAAACTGTCCTTGCACATCCTGTGGGGCGCAAATTCTGTGGGGCGCACATCCTGCGGCGCACATCCTGCTGCGCACATAAATCGAAATAATATTAAAACATTTTTACAAAAAAAAATATTTAAATCAAATTAATAAAAAAACTGTGCTTGCACATCCTGTGGGGCGCAAATTCTGTGGGGCGCACATCCTGCGGCGCACATCCTGCTGCGCACATGAATAAAAATAATATTAAAACATTTTTACAAAAAAATATATTTAAATCAAATTAATAAAAAAACTGTCCTTGCACATCCTGTGGGGCGTACATCCTGCGGCGCACATCCTGCTGCGCACATAAATCAAAATAATATTAAAACATTTTTACAACAATTTTTTTTAAATCAAATTAATAAAAAAACTGTGCTTGCACATCCTGTGGGGCGCAAATTCTGTGGGGCGCACATCCTGCGGCGCACATCCTGCTGCGCACATGAATAAAAATAATATTAAAACATTTTTACAAAAAAATATATTTAAATCAAATTAATAAAAAAACTGTGCTTGCACATCCTGTGGGGCGCAAATTCTGTGGGGCGCACATCCTGCGGCGCACATCCTGCTGCGCACATAAATAAAAATAATATTAAAACATTTTTACAAAAAAAAATATTTAAATCAAATTAATAAAAAAACTGTGCTTGCACATCCTGTGGGGCGCAAATTCTGTGGGGCGCACATCCTGCGGCGCACATCCTGCTGCGCACATAAATAAAAATAATATTAAAAACAAATTACAATTTTTTTTTTAAATCAAATTAATAAAAAAACTTTCCTTGCACATCCTGTGGGGCGCAAATTCTGTGGGGCGCACATCCTGCTGCGCACATAAATAAAAATAATATTAAAACATTTTTACAAAAAAAAATATTTAAATCAAATTTATAAAAAAACTGTGCTTGCACATCCTGTGGGGCGCAAATTCTGTGGGGCGCACATCCTGCTGCGCACATGAATAAAAATAATATTAAAAACAAATTACAATTTTTTTTTTTAAATCAAATTAATAAAAAAACTTTCCTTGCACATCCTGTGGGGCGCAAATTCTGTGGGGCGCACATCCTGCTGCGCACATAAATAAAAATAATATTAAAACATTTTTACAAAAAAATATATTTAAATCAAATTAATAAAAAAACTGTGCTTGCACATCCTGTGGGGCGCAAATTCTGTGGGGCGCACATCCTGCGGCGCACATCCTGCTGCGCACATAAATAAAAATAATATTAAAACATTTTTACAAAAAAAAATATTTAAATCAAATTAATAAAAAAACGGTGCTTGCACATCCTGTAGGGCGCAAATTCTGTGGGGCGCACATCCTGCGGCACACATCCTGCTGCGCACATAAATAAAAATAATATTGAAACAAATTTACAATTTTTTTTTTTTAAATCAAATTAATAAAAAAACTGTGCTTGCACATCCTGTGGGGCGAAAATTATGTGGGGCGCACTTCATGCGGCGCACATCCTGCTGCGCACATAAATAAAAATAATATTAAAACATTTTTACAAAAAAATGTATTAAAATCAAATTAATAAAAAAACTGTGCTTGCACATCCTGTGGGGCGCAAATTATGTGGGGCGCACATCATGCGGCGCACATCCTGCTGCGCACATAAATAAAAATAATATTAAAAACAAATTACAATTTTTTTTTTTTTAAATCAAATTAATAAAAAAACTGTCCTTGCACATCCTGTGGGGCGCAAATTCTGTGGGCCGCAAATCCTGCGGCGCACATCCTGCTGCGCACATAAATAAAAATAATATTAAAAACAAATTACAATTTTTTTTTTAAATCAAACATCCTGTGGGGCGCAAATTATGTGGGGCGCACATCAAGCGGCGCACATCCTGCTGCGCACATAAATAAAAATAATATTAAAAACAAATTACAATTTTTTTTTTAAATCAAATTAATAAAAAAACCTTGCTTGCACATCCTGTGGGGCGCAAATTCTGTGGGCCGCAAATCCTGCGGCGCACATCCTGCTGCGCACATAAATAAAAATAATATTAAAAACAAATTACAATTTTTTTTTTAAATCAAATTAATAAAAAACTGTGGTTGCACATCCTGTGGGGCGCAAATTATGTGGGGCGCACAGACTGCGGCGCACATCCTGCTGCGCACATAAATAAAAATAATATTAAAACATTTTTACAAAAAAAAATATTTAAATCAAATTAATAAAAAAACTGTGCTTGCACATCCTGTGGGGCGCAAATTCTGTGGGGCGCACATCCTGCGGCACACATAAATAAAAATAATATTGAAACAAATTTACAATTTTTTTTTTTTAAATCAAATTAATAAAAAAACTGTGCTTGCACATCCTGTGGGGCGAAAATTATGTGGGGCGCACATCATGCGGCGCACATAAATAACAATAATATTAAAACATTTTTACAAAAAAATATATTAAAATCAAATTAATAAAAAAACTGTGCTTGCACATCCTGTGGGGCGCAAATTCTGTGGGGCGCACATCCTGCGGCACACATCCTGCTGCGCACATAAATAAAAATAATATTGAAACAAATTTACAATTTTTTTTTTTAAATCAAATTAATAAAAAAACTGTGCTTGCACATCCTGTGGGGCGCAAATTCTGTGGGGCGCACATCCTGCGGCGCACATCCTGCTGCGCACATAAATAAAAATAATATTAAAAACAAATTACAATTTTTTTTTTTTAAATCAAATTAATAAAAAAACTGTCCTTTTACATCTTGTGTGGCGCAAATTCTGTGGGGCGCACATCCTGCGGCGCACATCCTGCTGCGCACATAAATAAAAATAATATTAAAACATTTTTACAAAAAAAAATATTTAAATCAAATTAATAAAAAAACTGTGCTTGCACATCCTGTGGGGCGCACATCCTGCGGCGCACATCCTGCTGCGCACATAAATAAAAATAATATTAAAAACAATTTACAATTTTTTTTTTTAAATCAAATTGATAAAAAAACTGTGCTTGCATATCCTGTGGGGCGCAAATTATGTGGGGCGCACATCCTGCGGCGCACATCCTGCTGCGCACATAAATAAAAATAATATTAAAACATTTTTACAAAAAAAAATATTTAAATCAAATTAATAAAAAAACTGTGCTTGCACATCCTGTGGGGCGCAAATTATGTGGGGCGCACATCCTGCGGCACACATCCTGCTGCGCACAAAAATAAAAATAATATTAAAAAACAATTTACAATTATTTTTTTTTTAAATCAAATTAATAAAAAAACTGTGCTTGCACATCCTGTGGGGCGCAAATTATGTGGGGCGCACATCCTGTGGCGCACATCCTGCTGCGCACATAAATAAAAATAATATTAAAAACAATTTACGATTATTTTTTTTTAAATCAAATTATTAAAAATACTGTGCTTGCACATCCTGTGGGGCGCAAATTCTGTGGGGCGCACATCCTGCGGCGCACATCCTGCTGCGCACTTAAATAAAAATAATATTAAAACATTTTTACAAAAAAAATATTTAAATCAAATTAATAAAAAAACTGTCCTTGCACATCCAGTGGGGCGCAAATTCTGTGGGGCGCACATCCTGCGGCGCACATCCTGCTGCGCACATAAATAAAAATAATATTAAAAACAAATTACAATTTTTTTTTAAAATCAAATTAATAAAAAAACTTTCCTTGCACATCCTGTGGGGCGCAAATTCTGTGGGGCGCACATCCTGCTGCGCACATAAATAAAAATAATATTAAAACATTTTTACAAAAAAAAATATTTAAATCAAATTTATAAAAAAACTGTGCTTGCACATCCTGTGGGGCGCAAATTCTGTGGGGCGCACATCCTGCTGCGCACATGAATAAAAATAATATTAAAAACAAATTACAATTTTTTTTTTTAAATCAAATTAATAAAAAAACTTTCCTTGCACATCCTGTGGGGCGCAAATTCTGTGGGGCGCACATCCTGCTGCGCACATAAATAAAAATAATATTAAAACATTTTTACAAAAAAATATATTTAAATCAAATTAATAAAAAAACTGTGCTTGCACATCCTGTGGGGCGCAAATTCTGTGGGGCGCACATCCTGCGGCACACATCCTGCTGCGCACATAAATAAAAATAATATTAAAACATTTTTACAAAAAAAAATATTTAAATCAAATTAATAAAAAAACGGTGCTTGCACATCCTGTGGGGCGCAAATTCTGTGGGGCGCACATCCTGCTGCGCACATAAATAAAAATAATATTAAAACATTTTTACAAAAAAATATATTTAAATCAAATTAATAAAAAAACTGTGCTTGCACATCCTGTGGGGCGCAAATTATGTGGGGCGCACATCCTGCAGCGCACATCCTGCTGCGCAAATAAATAAAAATAAAATTAAAAAAAATTTACAATTTTTTTTTTTAAATCAAATTTATAAAAAAACTGTCCTTGCACATCCTGTGGGGCGCACATCCTGCGGCGCAAATCCTGCTGCGCACATGAATAAAAATAATATTAAAACATTTTTACAAAAAAAAATATTTAAATCAAATTAATAAAAAAACTGTCCTTGCACATCCTGTGGGGCGCACATCCCGCGGCGCACATCCTGCTGCGCACATAAATAAAAATAATATTAAAACATTTTTACAAAAATTATTTTTTAAATCAAATTAATAAAAAAACTGTGCTTGCACATCCTGTGGGGCGCAAATTCTGTGGGGCGCACATCCTGCGGCGCACATCCTGCTGCGCACATAAATCAAAATAATATTAAAACATTTTTACAAAAAAAAATATTTAAATCAAATATATAAAAAAACTCTGCTTGCACATCCTGTGGGGCGCAAATTCTGTGGGGCGCACATCCTGCGGCACACATCCTGCTGCGCACATAAATAAAAATAATATTGAAACAAATTTACAATTTTTTTTTTTTAAATCAAATTAATAAAAAAACTGTGCTTGCACATCCTGTGGGGCGAAAATTATGTGGGGCGCACTTCATGCGGCGCACATCCTGCTGCGCACATAAATAAAAATAATATTAAAACATTTTTACAAAAAAATGTATTAAAATCAAATTAATAAAAAAACTGTGCTTGCACATCCTGTGGGGCGCAAATTATGTGGGGCGCACATCATGCGGCGCACATCCTGCTGCGCACATAAATAAAAATAATATTAAAAACAAATTACAATTTTTTTTTTTTTAAATCAAATTAATAAAAAAACTGTCCTTGCACATCCTGTGGGGCGCAAATTCTGTGGGCCGCAAATCCTGCGGCGCACATCCTGCTGCGCACATAAATAAAAATAATATTAAAAACAAATTACAATTTTTTTTTTAAATCAAACATCCTGTGGGGCGCAAATTATGTGGGGCGCACATCAAGCGGCGCACATCCTGCTGCGCACATAAATAAAAATAATATTAAAAACAAATTACAATTTTTTTTTTAAATCAAATTAATAAAAAAACCTTGCTTGCACATCCTGTGGGGCGCAAATTCTGTGGGCCGCAAATCCTGCGGCGCACATCCTGCTGCGCACATAAATAAAAATAATATTAAAAACAAATTACAATTTTTTTTTTAAATCAAATTAATAAAAAACTGTGGTTGCACATCCTGTGGGGCGCAAATTATGTGGGGCGCACAGACTGCGGCGCACATCCTGCTGCGCACATAAATAAAAATAATATTAAAACATTTTTACAAAAAAAAATATTTAAATCAAATTAATAAAAAAACTGTGCTTGCACATCCTGTGGGGCGCAAATTCTGTGGGGCGCACATCCTGCGGCACACATAAATAAAAATAATATTGAAACAAATTTACAATTTTTTTTTTTTAAATCAAATTAATAAAAAAACTGTGCTTGCAAATCCTGTGGGGCGAAAATTATGTGGGGCGCACATCATGCGGCGCACATAAATAACAATAATATTAAAACATTTTTACAAAAAAATATATTAAAATCAAATTAATAAAAAAACTGTGCTTGCACATCCTGTGGGGCGCAAATTCTGTGGGGCGCACATCCTGCGGCACACATCCTGCTGCGCACATAAATAAAAATAATATTGAAACAAATTTACAATTTTTTTTTTTAAATCAAATTAATAAAAAAACTGTGCTTGCACATCCTGTGGGGCGCAAATTCTGTGGGGCGCACATCCTGCGGCGCACATCCTGCTGCGCACATAAATAAAAATAATATTAAAAACAAATTACAATTTTTTTTTTTTAAATCAAATTAATAAAAAAACTGTCCTTTTACATCTTGTGTGGCGCAAATTCTGTGGGGCGCACATCCTGCGGCGCACATCCTGCTGCGCACATAAATAAAAATAATATTAAAACATTTTTACAAAAAAAAATATTTAAATCAAATTAATAAAAAAACTGTGCTTGCACATCCTGTGGGGCGCAAATTATGTGGGGCGCACATCCTGCGGCGCACATCCTGCTGCGCACATAAATAAAAATAATATTAAAAACAATTTACAATTTTTTTTTTTAAATCAAATTGATAAAAAAACTGTGCTTGCATATCCTGTGGGGCGCAAATTATGTGGGGCGCACATCCTGCGGCGCACATCCTGCTGCGCACATAAATAAAAATAATATTAAAACATTTTTACAAAAAAAAATATTTAAATCAAATTAATAAAAAAACTGTGCTTGCACATCCTGTGGGGCGCAAATTATGTGGGGCGCACATCCTGCGGCACACATCCTGCTGCGCACAAAAATAAAAATAATATTAAAAAACAATTTACAATTATTTTTTTTTTAAATCAAATTAATAAAAAAACTGTGCTTGCACATCCTGTGGGGCGCAAATTATGTGGGGCGCACATCCTGTGGCGCACATCCTGCTGCGCACATAAATAAAAATAATATTAAAAACAATTTACGATTATTTTTTTTTAAATAAAATTAATAAAAATACTGTGCTTGCACATCCTGTGGGGCGCAAATTCTGTGGGGCGCACATCCTGCGGCGCACATCCTGCTGCGCACTTAAATAAAAATAATATTAAAACATTTTTACAAAAAAAATATTTAAATCAAATTAATAAAAAAACTGTCCTTGCACATCCAGTGGGGCGCAAATTCTGTGGGGCGCACATCCTGCGGCGCACATCCTGCTGCGCACATAAATAAAAATAATATTAAAAACAAATTACAATTTTTTTTTTAAATCAAATTAATAAAAAACTGTGGTTGCACATCCTGTGGGGCGCAAATTATGTGGGGCGCACAGACTGCGGCGCACATCCTGCTTTGCACATAAATAAAAATAATATTAAAACATTTTTACAAAAAAAATATTTAAATCAAATTAATAAAAAAACTCTGCTTGCACATCCTGTGGGGCGAAAATTATGTGGGGCGCACATCATGCGGCGCACATCCTGCTGCGCACATAAATAAAAATAATATTAAAACATTTTTACAAAAAAATATATTAAAATCAAATTAATAAAAAAACTGTGCTTGCACATCCTGTGGGGCGAAAATTATGTGGGGCGCACATCATGCGGCGCACATAAATAAAAATAATATTAAAACATTTTTACAAAAAAATATATTAAAATCAAATTAATAAAAAAACTGTGCTTGCACATCCTGTGGGGCGCAAATTCTGTGGGGCGCACATCCTGCGGCACACATCCTGCTGCGCACATAAATAAAAATAATATTGAAACAAATTTACAATTTTTTTTTTTAAATCAAATTAATAAAAAAACTGTGCTTGCACATCCTGTGGGGCGCAAATTCTGTGGGGCGCACATCCTGCGGCGCACATCCTGCTGCGCACATAAATAAAAATAATATTAAAAACAAATTACAATTTTTTTTTTTTAAATCAAATTAATAAAAAAACTGTCCTTTTACATCTTGTGTGGCGCAAATTCTGTGGGGCGCACATCCTGCGGCGCACATCCTGCTGCGCACATAAATAAAAATAATATTAAAACATCTTTACAAAAAAAATATTTAAAACAATTAATAAAAAAACTGTGCTTGCTCATCCTGTGGGGCGCAAATTATGTGGGGCGCACATCATGCGGCGCACATCCAGCTGCGCACATTAATAATAATAATATTAAAACATTTTTACAAAAAAAAATATTTAAATCAAATTAATAAAAAAACTGTGCTTGCACATCCTGTAGGGCGCAAATTCTGTGGGGCGCACATCCTGAAGCGCACATCCTGCTGCGCACATAAAATAAAAATAATATTAAAATATTTTTACAAAAAAAAATATTTAAATCAAATTAATAAAAAAACTGTGCTTGCACATCCTGTGGGGCAAAAATTCTGTGGGGCGCACATCCTGCGGCGCACATCCTTCTGCGCACATAAATAAAAATAATATTAAAAACAAATTACAATTTTTTTTTTTTAAATCAAATTAATAAAAAAACTGTCCTTGCACATCCTGTGGGGCGCAAATTCTGTGGGGCGCACATCCTGCTGCGCACATGAATAAAAATGAAATTAAAAAAAATTTACAATTTTTTTTTTTTAAATCAAATTAATATAAAAAATGTGCTTGCACATCCTGTGGGGCGCAAATTCTGTGGGGCGCACATCCTGCGGCGCACATAAATAAAAATAATATTAAAAACAAATTACAATTTTTTTTTTAAATCAAATTAATAAAAAAACTGTCCTTGCACATCCTGTGGGGCGCAAATTATGTGGGGCGCACATCCTGCGAGGCACATCCTGCTGCGCACATAAATAAAAATAATATTAAAAACAAATTACAATTTTTTTTTTTAAATCAAATTAATAAAAAAACTGTCCTTGCACATCCTGTGGGGCGCAAATTCTGTGGGGCGCACATCCTGCGGCGCACATCCTGCTGCGCACATGAATAAAAATAATATTGAAACAAATTTACAATTTTTTTTTTTTAAATCAAATTAATAAAAAAACTGTCCTTGCACATCCTGTGGGGCGCAAATTCTGTGGGGCGCACATCCTGCGGCGCACATCCTGCTGCGCACATAAATAAAAATAATATTAAAACATTTTTACAAAAAAAAATATTTAAATCAAATTAATAAAAAAACTGTGCTTGCACATCCTGTGGGGCGCAAATTCTGTGGGGCGCACATCCTGCGGCACACATCCTGCTGCGCACATAAATAAAAATAATATTAAAAACAAATTACAATTTTTTTTTTTTTAAATCAAATTAATAAAAAAACTGTGCTTGCACATCCTGTGGGGCGCAAATTATGTGGGGCGCACATCAAGCGGCGCACATCCTGCTGCGCACATAAAATAAAAATAATATTAAAATATTTTTACAAAAAAAAATATTTAAATCAAATTAATAAAAAAACTGTGCTTGCACATCCTGTGGGGCGCAAATTCTGTGGGGCGCACATCCTGCGGCGCACATCCTGCTGCGCACATAAATAAAAATAATATTAAAACATTTTTACAAAAAAAAATATTTAAATCAAATTACAATTTTTTTTTTAAATCAAATTAATAAAAAACTGTGGTTGCACATCCTGTGGGGCGCAAATTATGTGGGGCGCACAGACTGCGGCGCACATCCTGCTGCGCACATAAATAAAAATAATATTAAAACATTTTTACAAAAAAAAATATTTAAATCAAATTAATAAAAAAACTGTGCTTGCACATCCTGTGGGGCGCAAATTCTGTGGGGCGCACATCCTGCGGCACACATAAATAAAAATAATATTGAAACAAATTTACAATTTTTTTTTTTTAAATCAAATTAATAAAAAAACTGTTTTTGCACATCCTGTAGGGCGAAAATTATGTGGGGCGCACATCATGCGGCGCACATAAATAACAATAATATTAAAACATTTTTACAAAAAAATATATTAAAATCAAATTAATAAAAAAACTGTGCTTGCACATCCTGTGGGGCGCAAATTCTGTGGGGCGCAAATTCTGTGGGGCGCACATGCTGCGGCGCACATCCTGCTGCGCACATAAATAAAAATAATATTAAAAACAAATTACAATTTTTTTTTTAAAATCAAATTAATAAAAAAACTGTCCTTGCACATCCTGTGGGGCGCAAATTCTGTGGGGCGCACATCCTGCGGCACACATCCTGCTGCGCACATAAATAAAAATAATATTAAAACATCTTTACAAAAAAAATATTTAAATCAAATTAATAAAAAAACTGTCCTTGCACATCCTGTGGGGCGCAAATTCTGTGGGGCGCACATCCTGCGGCGCACATCCTGCTGCGCACATAAATAAAAATAAAATAAAACATTTTTACAAAAAAAAATATTTAAATCAAATTAATAAAAAAACTGTGCTTGCACATCCTGCGGCGCACATCCTGCTGCGCACATAAATAAAAATAATATTAAAAACAATTTACAATTATTTTTTTTTTAAATCAAATTAAAAAAAAAACTGTGCTTGCACATCCTGTGGGGCGCAAATTATGTGGGGCGCACATCATGTGGCGCACATCCTGCTGCGCACATAAATAAAAATAATATTAAAACATTTTTACAGAAAAAAATATTTAAATATAACTAATAAAAAACCTTGCTTGCACATCCTGTGGGGCGCAAATTCTGTGGATCGCACATCATGCGGCGCACATCCTGCTGCGCACATGAATAAAAATAATATTAAAACAAATCTACAATTTTTTTTTTTTAAATCAAATTAATAAAAAAACTGTGCTTGCACATCCTGTGGGGCGCAAATTATGTGGGGCGCACATCAAGCGGCGCACATCCTGCTGCGCACATAAATAAAAATAATATTAAAAACAAATTACAATTTTTTTTTTTTTAAATCAAATTAATAAAAAAACTGTCGTTGCACATCCTGTGGGGCGCAAATTCTGTGGGGCGCACATCCTGCGGCGCACATCCTGCTGCGCACATAAATAAAAATAATATTAAAACATTTTTACAAAAAAAATATTTAAATCAAATTAATAAAAAAACTGTCCTTGCACATCCTGTGGGGCGCAAATTCTGTGGGGCGCACATCCTGCGGCGCAAATCCTGCTGCGCACATAAATAAAAATAATATTAAAAACAATTTACAATTATTTTTTTAAATCAAATTAATAAAAAAACTGTCCTTGCACATCCTGTGGGGCGCAAATTCTGTGGGGCGCACATCCTGCGGCGCAAATCCTGCTGCGCACATGAATAAAAATAATATTAAAACATTTTTACAAAAAAAAATATTTAAATCAAATTAATAAAAAAACTGCTTGCACATCCTGTGGGGCGCAAATTCTGTGGGGCGCACATCCTGCGAGGCACATCCTGCTGCGCACATAAATAAAAATAATATTAAAAACAAATTACAATTTTTTTTTTTAAATCAAATTAATAAAAAAACTGTCCTTGCACAACCTGTGGGGCGCAAATTCTGTGGGGCGCACATCCTGCGGCGCAAATCCTGCTGCGCACATGAATAAAAATAATATTAAAACATTTTTACAAAAAAAAATATTTAAATCAAATTAATAAAAAAACTGTGCTTGCACATCCTGTGGGGCGCAAATTATGTGGGGCGCACATCCTGCGGTGCACATCCTGCTGCGCACATAAATAAAAATAATATTAAAAACAATTTACAATTATTTTTTTTTAAATCAAATTAATAAAAAAACTGTGCTTGCACATCCTGTAGGGCGCAAATTCAGTGGGGCGCACATCCTGAAGCGCACATCCTGCTAGGCACATAAAATAAAAATAATATTAAAACATTTTTACAAAAAAAAATATTTAAATCAAATTAATAAAAAAACTGTGCTTGCACATCCTGTGGGGCGCAAATTCTGTGGGGTGCACATCCTGCGGCACACATCCTGCTGCGCACATAAATAAAAATAATATTAAAACATTTTTACATTTTTTTTTTTTAAATCAAATTAATAAAAAAACTGTCGTTGCACATCCTGTGGGGCGCAAATTCTGTGGGGCGCACATCCTGCGGCGCACATCCTGCTGCGCACATAAATAAAAATAATATTAAAACATTTTTACAAAAAAAATATTTAAATCAAATTAATAAAAAAACTGTCCTTGCACATCCTGTGGGGCGCAAATTCTGTGGGGCGCACATCCTGCGGCGCAAATCCTGCTGCGCACATAAATAAAAATAATATTAAAAACAATTTACAATTATTTTTTTAAATCAAATTAATAAAAAAACTGTCCTTGCACATCCTGTGGGGCGCAAATTCTGTGGGGCGCACATCCTGCGGCGCAAATCCTGCTGCGCACATGAATAAAAATAATATTAAAACATTTTTACAAAAAAAAATATTTAAATCAAATTAATAAAAAAACTGTGCTTGCACATCCTGTGGGGCGCAAATTATGTGGGGCGCACATCCTGCGGTGCACATCCTGCTGCGCACATAAATAAAAATAATATTAAAAACAATTTACAATTATTTTTTTTTAAATCAAATTAATAAAAAAACTGTGCTTGCACATCCTGTAGGGCGCAAATTCAGTGGGGCGCACATCCTGCGGCGCACATAAATAAAAATAATATTAAAACATTTTTACAAAAAAAATATTTAAATCAAATTAATAAAAAAACTGTCCTTGCACATCCTGTGGGGCGCAAATTCTGTGGGGCGCACAACCTGCGGCACACATCCTGCTGCGCACATAAATAAAAATTAAATAAAACATTTTTACAAAAAAAAAAAATATTTAAATCAAATTAATAAAAAAACTGTCCTTGCACATCCTGTGGGGCGCAAATTCTGTGGGGCGCACATCCTGTGGCGCACATCCTGCTGCGCACATACATAAAAATAATATTAAAAACAAATTACAATTTTTTTTTTAAAATCAAATTAATAAAAAAACTGTCCTTGCAAATCCTGTGGGGCGCAAATTCTGTGGGGCGCACATCCTGCGGCGCACATCCTGCTGCGCACATAAATAAAAATAATATTAAAACATTTTTACAAAAAAAAATATTTAAATCAAATTAATAAAAAAACTGTGCTTGCACATCCTGTGGGGCGCAAATTCTGTGGGGCGCACATCCTGCGGCGCACATAAATAAAAATAATATTAAAACATTTTTACAAAAAAAATATTTAAATCAAATTAATAAAAAAACTGTCCTTGCACATCCTGTGGGGCGCAAATTCTGTGGGGCGCACAACCTGCGGCACACATCCTGCTGCGCACATAAATAAAAATTAAATAAAACATTTTTACAAAAAAAAATATTTAAATCAAATTAATAAAAAAACTGTGCTTGCAAATCCTGTGGGGCGCAAATTATGTGGGGCACAAATTCTGTGGGGCGCACATCCTGCGGCGCACATCCTGCTGTGCACATAAATAAAAATAATATTAAAACATTTTTACAAAAAAAATATTTAAATCAAATTAATAAAAAAACTGTCCTTGCACATCCTGTGGGGCGCAAATTCTGTGGGGCGCACATCCTGCGGCGCACATCCTGCTGCGCACATACATAAAAATAATATTAAAAACAAATTACAATTTTTTTTTTAAAATCAAATTAATAAAAAAACTGTCCTTGCAAATCCTGTGGGGCGCAAATTCTGTGGGGCGCACATCCTGCGGCGCACATCCTGCTGCGCACATAAATAAAAATAATATTAAAACATTTTTACAAAAAAAAATATTTAAATCAAATTAATAAAAAAACTGTGCTTGCACATCCTGTGGGGCGCAAATTCTGTGGGGCGCACATCCTGCGGCGCACATAAATAAAAATAATATTAAAACATTTTTACAAAAAAAATATTTAAATCAAATTAATAAAAAAACTGTGCTTGCACATCCTGTGGGGCGAAAATTCTGTGGGGCGCACATCCTGCTGCGCACATAAATAAAAATAAAATTAAAAAAAATTTACAATTTTTTTTTTTCAAATCAAATTAATAAAAAAACTGTTCTTGCACATCCTGTGGGGCGCAAATTCTGTGGGGCGCACATCCTGCGGCGCACATCCTGCTGCGCACATAAATAAAAATAATATTAAAACATTTTTACAAAAAAAATATTTAAATCAAACTAATAAAAAAACTGTCCTTGCACATCCTGTGGGGCGCAAATTCTGTGGGGCGCAAATCCTGCGGCGCACATCCTGCTGCGCACATAAATACAAATAATATTAAAAACAAATTACAATTTTTTTTTAAATCAAATTAATAAAAAAACTGTGCTTGCACATCCTGTGGGGCGCAAATTATGTGGGGCGCACATCCTGCGGCGCACATCCAGCTGCGCACATAAATAAAAATAATATTAAAAACAAATTACAATTTTTTTTTTAAATCAAATTAATAAAAAACTGTCCTTGCACATCCTGTGGGGCGCAAATTCTGTGGGGCGCACATGAATAAAAATAATATTAAAACATTTTTACAAAAAAAAATATTTAAATCAAATTAATAAAAAAACTGTGCTTGCACATCCTGTGGGGCGCAAATTCTGTGGGGCGCACATCCTGCGGCGCACATCCTGCTGCGCACATAAATAAAAATAATATTAAAACATTTTTACAAAAAAAAATATTTAAATCAAATTAATAAAAAAACTGTTCTTGCACATCCTGTGGGGCGCAAATTCTGTGGGGCGCACATCCTGCGGCGCACATAAATAAAAATAATATTAAAACATTTTTACAAAAAAAATATTTAAATCAAATTAATAAAAAAACTGTCCTTGCACATCCTGTGGGGCGCAAATTCTGTGGGGCACAAATTCTGTGGGGCGCACATCCTGCGGCGCACATCCTGCTGTGCACATAAATAAAAATAATATTAAAACATTTTTACAAAAAAAATATTTAAATCAAATTAATAAAAAAACTGTCCTTGCACATCCTGTGGGGCGCAAATTCTGTGGGGCGCACATCCTGCGGCGCACATCCTGCTGCGCACATGAATAAAAATAATATTAAAAACAAATTAAAATTTTTTTTTTTAAATCAAATTAATAAAAAAACTGTGCTTGCACATCCTGTGGGGCGCAAATTCTGTGGGGCGCACAACCTGCGGCACACATCCTGCTGCGCACATAAATAAAAATTAAATAAAACATTTTTACAAAAAAAAATATTTAAATCAAACTAATAAAAAAACTGTGCTTGCACATCCTGTGGGGCGCAAATTCTGTGGGGCGCACATCCTGCGGCGCACATCCTGCTAGGCACATAAATAAAAATAATATTAAAACATTTTTACAAAAAAAAATATTTAAATCAAATTAATAAAAAAACTGTGCTTGCACATCCTGTGGGGCGAAAATTCTGTGGGGCGCACATCCTGCGGCGCACATCCTGCTGCGCACATAAATAAAAATGAAATAAAACATTTTTACAAAAAAAAATATTTAAATCAAATTAATAAAAAAACTGTGCTTGCACATCCTGTGGGGCGCAAATTCTGTGGGGCGCACATCCTGCGGCGCACATCCTGCTGCGCACATACATAAAAATAATATTAAAAACAAATTACAATTTTTTTTTTAAAATCAAATTAATAAAAAAACTGTCCTTGCACATCCTGTGGGGTGCAAATTCTGTGGGGCGCACATCCTGCTGCGCACATAAATAAAAATTAAATAAAACATTTTTACAAAAAAAAATATTTAAATCAAATTAATAAAAAAACTGTGCTTGCACATCCTGTGGGGCGCAAATTATGTGGGGCACAAATTCTGTGGGGCGCACATCCTGCGGCGCACATCCTGCTGTGCACATAAATAAAAATAATATTAAAACATTTTTACAAAAAAAATATTTAAATCAAATTAATAAAAAAACTGTCCTTGCACATCCTGTGGGGCGCAAATTCTGTGGGGCGCACATCCTGCGGCGCACATCCTGCTGCGCACATGAATAAAAATAATATTAAAAACAAATTAAAATTTTTTTTTTTAAATCAAATTAATAAAAAAACTGTGCTTGCACATCCTGTGGGGCGCAAATTCTGTGGGGCGCACATCCTGCGGCGCACATAAATAAAAATAATATTAAAACATTTTTACAAAAAAAATATTTAAATCAAATTAATAAAAAAACTGTCCTTGCACATCCTGTGGGGCGCAAATTCTGTGGGGCGCACATCCTGCGGCGCACATCCTGCTGCGCACATAAATAAAAAAAATATTAAAAACAAATTACAATTTTTATTTTTCAAATCAAATTAATAAAAAAACTGTGATTGCACATCCTGTGGGGCGCAAATTCTCTGGGGCGCACATCCTGTGGCGCACATCCTGCTGCGCAGATAAATAAAAATAATATTAAAACATTTTTACAAAAAAAAATATTTAAATCAAATTAATAAAAAAACTGTGCTTGCACATCCTGTGGGGCAAAAATTCTGTGGGGCGCACATCCTGCGGCGCACATCCTGCTGCGCACATAAATAAAAATAATATTAAAACATTTTTACAAAAAAAATATTTAAATCAAACTAATAAAAAAACTGTCCTTGCACATCCTGTGGGGCGCAAATTCTGTGGGGCGCACATCCTGCGGCGCACATCCTGCTGCGCACATAAATACAAATAATATTAAAAACAAATTACAATTTTTTTTTTAAATCAAATTAATAAAAAAACTGTGCTTGCACATCCTGTGGGGCGCAAATTCTGTGGGGCGCACATCCCGCGGCGCACATCCAGCTGCGCACATAAATAAAAATAATATTAAAAACAAATTACAATTTTTTTTTTAAATCAAATTAATAAAAAAACTGTGCTTGCACATCCTGTGGGGCGCAAATTCTGTGGGGCGCACATCCTGCGGCGCACATCCTGCTGCGCACATAAATAAAAAAAATATTAAAAACAAATTACAATTTTTATTTTTCAAATCAAATTAATAAAAAACTGTGATTGCACATCCTGTGGGGCGCAAATTCTCTGGGTCGCACATCCTGTGGCGCACATCCTGCTGCGCAGATAAATAAAAATAATATTAAAAACAAATTACAATTTTTTTTTTTAAATCAAATTAATAAAAAAACTGTCCTTGCACATCCTGTGGGGCGCAAATTATGTGGGGCGCACATCCTGCGGCGCACATCCTGCTGCGCACATAAATAAAAATAATATTAAAACATTTTTACAAAAAAAAATATTTAAATCAAATTAATAAAAAAACTGTGCTTGCACATCCTGTGGGGCAAAAATTCTGTGGGGCGCACATCCTGCGGCGCACATCCTGCTGCGCACATAAATAAAAATAATATTAAAACATTTTTACAAAAAAAATATTTAAATCAAACTAATAAAAAAACTGTCCTTGCACATCCTGTGGGGCGCAAATTCTGTGGGGCGCACATCCTGCGGCGCACATCCTGCTGCGCACATAAATACAAATAATATTAAAAACAAATTACAATTTTTTTTTAAATCAAATTAATAAAAAAACTGTGCTTGCACATCCTGTGGGGCGCAAATTCTGTGGGGCGCACATCCTGCGGCGCACATCCAGCTGCGCACATAAATAAAAATAATATTAAAAACAAATTACAATTTTTTTTTTAAATCAAATTAATAAAAAACTGTCCTTGCACATCCTGTGGGGCGCAAATTCTGTGGGGCGCACATGAATAAAAATAATATTAAAACATTTTTACAAAAAAAAATATTTAAATCAAATTAATAAAAAAACTGTGCTTGCACATCCTGTGGGGCGCAAATTCTGTGGGGCGCACATCCTGCGGCGCACATCCTGCTAGGCACATAAATAAAAATAATATTAAAACATTTTTACAAAAAAAAATATTTAAATCAAATTAATAAAAAAACTGTGCTTGCACATCCTGTGGGGCGAAAATTCTGTGGGGCGCACATCCTGCGGCGCACATCCTGCTGCGCACATAAATAAAAATGAAATAAAACATTTTTACAAAAAAAAATATTTAAATCAAATTAATAAAAAAACTGTGCTTGCACATCCTGTGGGGCGCAAATTCTGTGGGGCGCACATCCTGCGGCGCACATCCTGCTGCGCACATACATAAAAATAATATTAAAAACAAATTACAATTTTTTTTTTAAAATCAAATTAATAAAAAAACTGTCCTTGCACATCCTGTGGGGCGCAAATTCTGTGGGGCGCACATCCTGCTGCGCACATAAATAAAAATTAAATAAAACATTTTTACAAATAAAAATATTTAAATCAAATTAATAAAAAAACTGTGCTTGCACATCCTGTGGGGCGCAAATTATGTGGGGCACAAATTCTGTGGGGCGCACATCCTGCGGCGCACATCCTGCTGCGCACATGAATAAAAATAATATTAAAAACAAATTAAAATTTTTTTTTTTAAATCAAATTAATAAAAAAACTGTGCTTGCACATCCTGTGGGGCGCAAATTCTGTGGGGCGCACATCCTGCGGCGCACATAAATAAAAATAATATTAAAACATTTTTACAAAAAAAATATTTAAATCAAATTAATAAAAAAACTGTCCTTGCACATCCTGTGGGGCGCAAATTCTGTGGGGCGCACATCCCGCGGCGCACATCCAGCTGCGCACATAAATAAAAATAATATTAAAAACAAATTACAATTTTTTTTTTAAATCAAATTAATAAAAAAACTGTGCTTGCACATCCTGTGGGGCGCAAATTCTGTGGGGCGCACATCCTGCGGCGCACATCCTGCTGCGCACATAAATAAAAATAATATTAAAACATTTTTACAAAAAAAATATTTAAATCAAATTAATAAAAAAACTGTCCTTGCACATCCTGTGGGGCGCAAATTCTGTGGGGCACACAACCTGCGGCACACATCCTGCTGCGCACATAAATAAAAATTAAATAAAACATTTTTACAAAAAAAAATATTTAAATCAAATTAATAAAAAAACTGTGCTTGCACATCCTGTGGGGCGCAAATTATGTGGGGCACAAATTCTGTGGGGCGCACATCCTGCGGCGCACATCCTACTGTGCACATAAATAAAAATAATATTAAAACATTTTTACAAAAAAAATATTTAAATCAAATTAATAAAAAAACTGTCCTTGCACATCCTCTGGGGCGCAAATTCTGTGGGGCGCACATCCTGCGGCGCACATCCTGCTGCGCACATGAATAAAAATAATATTAAAAACAAATTACAATTTTTTTTTAAAAATCAAATTAATAAAAAAACTGTCCTTGCACATCCTGTGGGGCGCACATCCTGCGGCGCACATCCTGCTGCGCACATAAATACAAATAATATTAAAAACAAATTACAATTTTTTTTTTAAATCAAATTAATAAAAAACTGTCCTTGCACATCCTGTGGGGCAAAAATTCTGTGGGGCGCACATCCTGCTGCGCACAAGAATAAAAATAATATTAAAACATTTTTACAAAAAAAAATATTTAAATCAAATTAATAAAAAAAATGTGCTTGCACATCCTGTGGGGCGCAAATTTTGTGGGGCGCACATCCTGCGGCGCACATCCTGCTGCGCACATAAATAACAATAATATTAAAAACAATTTACAATTTTTTTTTTTTAAATCAAATTAATAAACAAACTGTGCTTGCACATCCTGTGGGGCGCAAATTCTGTGGGGCGCACATCCTGCGGCGCACATCCTGCTGCGCACATAAATAAAAATAATATTAAAACATTTTTACAAAAAAAAATATTTAAATCAAATTAATAAAAAAACTGTGCTTGCACATCCTGTGGGGCGCAAATTATGTGGGGCGCACATCCTGCGGCGCACATAAATAAATATAATATTAAAACATTTTTACAAAAAAAAATATTTAAATCAAATTAATAAAAAAACTGTGCTTGCACATCCTGTGGGGCGCAAATTCTGTGGGGCGCACATCCTGCTGCGCACATAAATAAAAATAATATTAAAAACAAATTACAATTTTTTTTTTTAAATCAAATTAATAAAAAAACTGTCCTTGCACATCCTGTGGGGCGCAAATTATGTGGGGCGCACATCCTGCGGCGCACATCCTGCTGCGCACATAAATAAAAATAATATTAAAAACAAATTACAATTTTTTTTTTTAAATCAAATTAATAAAAAAACTGTCCTTGCACATCCTGTGGGGCGCAAATTATGTGGGGCGCACATCCTGCGGTGCACATCCTGCTGCGCACATAAATAAAAATAATATTAAAAACAAATTACAATTTTTTTTTAAATCAAATTAATAAAAAAACTGTCCTTGCACATCCTGTGGGGCGCAAATTTTGTGGGGCGCACATCCTGCGGCGCACATCCTGCTGCGCACATAAATAACAATAATATTAAAAACAATTTACAATTTTTTTTTTTTAAATCAAATTAATAAACAAACTGTGCTTGCACATCCTGTGGGGCGCAAATTCTGTGGGGCGCACATCCTGCGGCGCACATCCTGCTGCGCACATAAATAACAATAATATTAAAAACAATTTACAATTTTTTTTTTTTAAATCAAATTAATAAACAAACTGTGCTTGCACATCCTGTGGGGCGCACATCCTGCGGCGCACATCCTGCTGCGCACATAAATAAAAATAATATTAAAACATTTTTACAAAAAAAAATATTTAAATCAAATTAATAAAAAAACTGTGCTTGCACATCCTGTGGGGCGCAAATTATGTGGGGCGCACATCCTGCGGCGCACATCCAGCTGCGCACATAAATAAATATAATATTAAAACATTTTTACAAAAAAAAATATTTAAATCAAATTAATAAAAAAACTGTGCTTGCACATCCTGTGGGGCGCAAATTCTGTGGGGCGCACATCCTGCTGCGCACATAAATAAAAATAATATTAAAAACAAATTACAATTTTTTTTTTTAAATCAAATTAATAAAAAAACTGTCCTTGCACATCCTGTGGGGCGCAAATTATGTGGGGCGCACATCCTGCGGCGCACATCCTGCTGCGCACATAAATAAAAATAATATTAAAAACAAATTACAATTTTTTTTTTTAAATCAAATTAATAAACAAACTGTCCTTGCACATCCTGTGGGGCGCAAATTATGTGGGGCGCACATCCTGCGGCGCACATCCTGCTGCGCACATAAATAAAAATAATATTAAAAACAAATTACAATTTTTTTTTTTAAATCAAATTAATAAACAAACTGTGCTTGCACATCCTGTGGGGCGCAAATTCTGTGGGGCGCACATCCTGCGGCGCACATCCTGCTGCGCACATAAATAAAAATAATATTAAAACATTTTTACAAAAAAAAATATTTAAATCAAATTAATAAAAAAACTGTGCTTGCACATCCTTTGGGGCGCAAATTCTGTGGGGCGCACATCCTGCGGCACACATCCTGCTGCGCACATAAATAAAAATAATATTAAAAACAAATTACAATTTTTTTTTTTAAATCAAATTAATAAACAAACTGTGCTTGCACATCCTGTGGGGCGCAAATTCTGTGGGGCGCACATCCTGCGGCGCACATCCTGCTGCGCACATAAATAAAAATAATATTAAAACATTTTTACAAAAAAAAATATTTAAATCAAACTAATAAAAAAACTGTGCTTGCACATCCTGTGGGGCGCAAATTCTGTGGGGCGCACATCCTGCGGCGCAAATCCTGCTGCGCACAAGAATAAAAATAATATTAAAACATTTTTACAAAAAAAAATATTTAAATCAAATTAATAAAAAAAATGTGCTTGCACATCCTGTGGGGCGCAAATTCTGTGGGGCGCACATCCTGCGGCGCACATCCTGCTGCGCACATAAATAAAAATAATATTAAAAAAAATTTACAATTTTTTTTTTTAAAATCAAATTAATAAAAAAACTGTGCTTGCACATCCTGTGGGGCGCAAATTCTGTGGGGCGCACATCCTGTGGCACACATCCTGCTGCGCACATAAATCAAAATATTATTAAAACATTTTTACAACAATTTTTTTTTAAATCAAATTAATAAAAAAACTGTGCTTGCACATCCTGTGGGGCGCAAATTCTTTGGGGCGCACATCCTGCTGCGCACATGAATAAAAATAATATTAAAACATTTTTACAAAAAAATATATTTAAATCAAATTAATAAAAAAACTTTGCTTGCACATCCTGTGGGGCGCAAATTCTGTTGGGCGCACATCCTGCGGCGCACATCCTGCTGCGCACATAAATAAAAATAATATTAAAACATCTTTACAAAAAAATTATTTAAAACAATTAATAAAAAAACTTTGCTTGCTCATCCTCTGGGGCGCAAATTATGTGGGGCGCACATCCTGAAGCGCACATCCTGCTGCGCACATGAAATAAAAATAATATTAAAATATTTTTACAAAAAAAAATATTTAAATCAAATTAATAAAAAAACTGTGCTTGCACATCCTGTGGGGCGCAAATTCTGTGGGGCGCACATCCTGCGGCGCACATCCTGCTGCGCACATAAATAAAAATAATATTAAAAACAAATTACAATTTTTTTTTTTTAAATCAAATTAATAAAAAAACTGTGCTTGCTCATCCTGTGGGGCGCAAATTATGTGGGGCGCACATCATGCGGCGCACATCCTGCTGTGCACATGAATAAAAATAATATTAAAACATTTTTACAAAAAAAAATATTTAAATCAAATTAATAAAAAAACTGTGCTTGCACACCCTGTGGGGCGCAAATTCTGTGGGGCGCACATCCTGCTGCGCACATAAATAAAAATAATATTAAAACATTTTTACAAAAAAAAATATTTAAATCAAATTAATAAAAAAACTGTCCTTGCACATCCTGTGGGGCGCAAATTATGTGGGGCGCACATCCTGCGGCGCACATCCTGCTGCGCACATAAATAAAAATAATATTAAAAACAAATTACAATTTTTTTTTTTAAATCAAATTAATAAACAAACTGTGCTTGCACATCCTCTGGGGCGCAAATTCTGTGGGGCGCACATCCTGCGGCACACATCCTGCTGCGCACATAAATAAAAATAATATTAAAAACAAATTTCAATTTTTTTTTTAAATCAAATTAATAAAAAAACTGTGCTTGCACATCCTGTGGGGCGCAAATTCTGTGGGGCGCACATCCTGCGGCGCACATCCTGCTGCGCACATATATAAAAATAATATTAAAAACAAATTACAACTTTTTTTTTAAATCAAATTAATAAACAAACTGTGCTTGCACATCCTGTGGGGCGCAAATTCTGTGGGGCGCACATCCTGCGGCG
Organism: Pleuronectes platessa; assembly: GCF_947347685.1. NCBI lineage: Eukaryota > Metazoa > Chordata > Actinopteri > Pleuronectiformes > Pleuronectidae > Pleuronectes > Pleuronectes platessa. Next base: position 1,156,228 of record NW_026519116.1, on the reverse strand, counting down.
CACATAAATAAATATAATATTAAAACATTTTTACAAAAAAAAATATTAAAATCAAATTAATAAAAAAACTGTGCTTGCACATCCTCTGGGGCGCAAATTCTGTGGGGCGCACATCCTGCGGCACACATCCTGCTGCGCACATAAATAAAAATAATATTAAAAACAAATTTCAATTTTTTTTTTAAATCAAATTAATAAAAAAACTGTGCTTGCACATCCTGTGGGGCGCAAATTCTGTGGGGCGCACATCCTGCGGCGCACATCCTGCTGCGCACATATATAAAAATAATATTAAAAACAAATTACAACTTTTTTTTTAAATCAAATTAATAAACAAACTGTGCTTGCACATCCTGTGGGGCGCAAATTCTGTGGGGCGCACATCCTGCGGCGCACATAAATAAATATAATATTAAAACATTTTTACAAAAAAAAATATTTAAATCAAATTAATAAAAAAACTGTGCTTGCACATCCTGTGGGGCGCAAATTCTGTGGGGCGCACATCCTGCGGCGCACATCCTGCTGCGCACATAAATAAAAATAATATTAAAAACAAATTACAATTTTTTTTTTAAATCAAATTAATAAAAAAACTGTCCTTGCACATCCTGTGGGGCGCAAATTCTGTGGGGCGCACATCCTGCTGCGCACATAAATAAAAATAATATTAAAAACAAATTACAATTTTTTTTTTTTAAATCAAATTAATAAAAAAACTGTCCTTGCACATCCTGTGGGGCGCACATCCTGCGGCGCAAATCCTGCTGCGCACAAGAATAAAAATAATATTAAAACATTTTTACAAAAAAAAATATTTAAATCAAATTAATAAAAAAAATGTGCTTGCACATCCTGTGGGGCGCAAGTTCTGTGGGGCGCACATCCTGCTGCGCACATAAATAAAAATAATATTAAAAACAAATTACAATTTTTTTTTAAATCAAATTAATAAAAAAACTGTCCTTGCACATCCTGTGGGGCGCAAATTTTGTGGGGCGCACATCCTGCGGCGCACATCCTGCTGCGCACATAAATAACAATAATATTAAAAACAATTTACAATTTTTTTTTTTTAAATCAAATTAATAAACAAACTGTGCTTGCACATCCTGTGGGGCGCAAATTCTGTGGGGCGCACATCCTGCGGCGCACATCCTGCTGCGCACATAAATAAAAATAATATTAAAACATTTTTACAAAAAAAAATATTTAAATCAAATTAATAAAAAAACTGTGCTTGCACATCCTGTGGGGCGCAAATTATGTGGGGCGCACATCCTGCGGCGCACATCCAGCTGCGCACATAAATAAATATAATATTAAAACATTTTTACAAAAAAAAATATTTAAATCAAATTAATAAAAAAACTGTGCTTGCACATCCTGTGGGGCGCAAATTCTGTGGGGCGCACATCCTGCTGCGCACATAAATAAAAATAATATTAAAAACAAATTACAATTTTTTTTTTTAAATCAAATTAATAAAAAAACTGTCCTTGCACATCCTGTGGGGCGCAAATTCTGTGGGGCGCACATGAATAAAAATAATATTAAAACATTTTTACAAAAAAAAAAATTTAAATATAACTAATAAAAAAACTGTGCTTGCACATCCTGTGGGGCGCAAATTCTGTGGGGCGCACATCCTGCTGCGCACATCCTGCTGCGCACATAAATAAAAATAATATTAAAAACAAATTACAATTTTTTTTTTTAAATCAAATTAATAAACAAACTGTGCTTGCACATCCTGTGGGGCGCAAATTCTGTGGGGCGCACATCCTGCGGCGCACATCCTGCTGCGCACATAAATAAAAATAATATTAAAACATTTTTACAAAAAAAAATATTTAAATCAAACTAATAAAAAAACTGTGCTTGCACATCCTGTGGGGCGCAAATTCTGTGGGGCGCACATCCTGCGGCGCACATCCTGCTGCGCACATGAATAAAAATAATATTAAAACATTTTTACAAAAAAATATATTTAAATCAAATTAATAAAAAAACTGTGCCTGCACATCCTGTGGGGCGCAAATTCTGTGGGGCGCACATCCTGCGGCGCACATCCTGCTGCGCACATAAATAAAAATAATATTAAAAACAAATTACAATTTTTTTGTTTTAAATCAAATTAATAAAAAAACTGTCCTTGCACATCCTGTGGGGCGCACATCCTGCGGCGCACATCCTGCTGCGCACATAAATAAAAATAATATTAAAAACAAATTACAATTTTTTTTTAAATCAAATTAATAAAAAAACTGTGCTTGCACATCCTGTGGGGCGCAAATTCTGTGGGGCGCACATCCTGCGGCGCACATCCTGCTGCGCACATAATTAAAAATAATATTAAAACATTTTTACAAAAAAAAATATTTAAATCAAATTTATAAAAAAATGAATAAAAATAATATTAAAACATTTTTACAAAAAAATATATTTAAATCAAATTAATAAAAAAACTGTGCCTGCACATCCTGTGGGGCGCAAATTCTGTGGGGCGCACATCCTGCGGCGCACATCCTGCTGCGCACATAAATAAAAATAATATTAAAAACAAATTACAATTTTTTTGTTTTAAATCAAATTAATAAAAAAACTGTCCTTGCACATCCTGTGGGGCGCACATCCTGCGGCGCACATCCTGCTGCGCACATAAATAAAAATAATATTAAAAACAAATTACAATTTTTTTTTAAATCAAATTAATAAAAAAACTGTGCTTGCACATCCTGTGGGGCGCAAATTCTGTGGGGCGCACATCCTGCGGCGCACATCCTGCTGCGCACATAAATAAAAATAATATTAAAAACAAATTACAATTTTTTTTTTAAATCAAATTAATAAAAAAACTTTCCTTGCACATCCTGTGGGGCGCAAATTCTGTGGGGCGCACATCCTGCTGCGCACATAAATAAAAATAATATTAAAACATTTTTACAAAAAAAAATATTTAAATCAAATTTATAAAAAAACTGTGCTTGCACATCCTGTGGGGCGCAAATTCTGTGGGGCGCACATCCTGCTGCGCACATGAATAAAAATAATATTAAAAACAAATTACAATTTTTTTTTTTAAATCAAATTAATAAAAAAACTTTCCTTGCACATCCTGTGGGGCGCAAATTCTGTGGGGCGCACATCCTGCTGCGCACATAAATAAAAATAATATTAAAACATTTTTACAAAAAAATATATTTAAATCAAATTAATAAAAAAACTGTGCTTGCACATCCTGTGGGGCGCAAATTCTGTGGGGCGCACATCCTGCGGCGCACATCCTGCTGCGCACATAAATAAAAATAATATTAAAACATTTTTACAAAAAAAAATATTTAAATCAAATTAATAAAAAAACTGTGCTTGCACATCCTGTGGGGCGCACATCCTGCGGCGCACATCCTGCTGCGCACATCCTGCTGCGCACATAAATAAAAATAATATTAAAACATTTTTACAAAAAAAATATTTAAATCAAATTAATAAAAAAACTGTCCTTGCACATCCTGTGGGGCGCAAATTCTGTGGGGCGCACATCCTGCGGCGCACATCCTGCTGCGCACATAAATAAAAATAATATTAAAACATTTTTACAAAAAAAAATATTTAAATCAAATTAATAAAAAAACGGTGCTTGCACATCCTGTGGGGCGCAAATTCTGTGGGGCGCACATCCTGCGGCGCACATAAATAAAAATAATATTAAAACATTTTTACAAAAAAATATATTTAAATCAAATTAATAAAAAAACTGTGCCTGCACATCCTGTGGGGCGCAAATTCTGTGGGGCGCACATCCTGCGGCGCACATCCTGCTGCGCACATAAATAAAAATAATATTAAAAACAAATTACAATTTTTTTGTTTTAAATCAAATTAATAAAAAAACTGTCCTTGCACATCCTGTGGGGCGCACATCCTGCGGCGCACATCCTGCTGCGCACATAAATAAAAATAATATTAAAAACAAATTACAATTTTTTTTTAAATCAAATTAATAAAAAAACTGTGCTTGCACATCCTGTGGGGCGCAAATTCTGTGGGGCGCACATCCTGCGGCGCACATCCTGCTGCGCACATAAATAAAAATAATATTAAAAACAAATTACAATTTTTTTTTTAAATCAAATTAATAAAAAAACTTTCCTTGCACATCCTGTGGGGCGCAAATTCTGTGGGGCGCACATCCTGCTGCGCACATAAATAAAAATAATATTAAAACATTTTTACAAAAAAAAATATTTAAATCAAATTTATAAAAAAACTGTGCTTGCACATCCTGTGGGGCGCAAATTCTGTGGGGCGCACATCCTGCTGCGCACATGAATAAAAATAATATTAAAAACAAATTACAATTTTTTTTTTTAAATCAAATTAATAAAAAAACTTTCCTTGCACATCCTGTGGGGCGCAAATTCTGTGGGGCGCACATCCTGCTGCGCACATAAATAAAAATAATATTAAAACATTTTTACAAAAAAATATATTTAAATCAAATTAATAAAAAAACTGTGCTTGCACATCCTGTGGGGCGCAAATTCTGTGGGGCGCACATCCTGCGGCGCACATCCTGCTGCGCACATAAATAAAAATAATATTAAAACATTTTTACAAAAAAATATATTTAAATCAAATTAATAAAAAAACTGTGCTTGCACATCCTGTGGGGCGCACATCCTGCGGCGCACATCCTGCTGCGCACATCCTGCTGCGCACATAAATAAAAATAATATTAAAACATTTTTACAAAAAAAATATTTAAATCAAATTAATAAAAAAACTGTCCTTGCACATCCTGTGGGGCGCAAATTCTGTGGGGCGCACATCCTGCGGCGCACATCCTGCTGCGCACATAAATAAAAATAATATTAAAACATTTTTACAAAAAAAAATATTTAAATCAAATTAATAAAAAAACGGTGCTTGCACATCCTGTGGGGCGCAAATTCTGTGGGGCGCACATCCTGCGGCGCACATAAATAAAAATAATATTAAAACATTTTTACAAAAAAAATATTTAAATCAAATTAATAAAAAAACTGTCCCTGCACATCCTGTGGGGCGCAAATTATGTGGGGCGCACATCCTGCAGCGCACATCCTGCTGCGCAAATAAATAAAAATAAAATTAAAAAAAATTTACAATTTTTTTTTTTAAATCAAATTTATAAAAAAACTGTCCTTGCACATCCTGTGGGGCGCACATCCTGCGGCGCAAATCCTGCTGCGCACATGAATAAAAATAATATTAAAACATTTTTACAAAAAAAAATATTTAAATCAAATTAATAAAAAAACTGTCCTTGCACATCCTGTGGGGCGCACATCCTGCTGCGCACATAAATAAAAATAATATTGAAACAAATTTACAATTTTTTTTTTTTAAATCAAATTAATAAAAAAACTGTGCTTGCACATCCTGTGGGGCGAAAATTATGTGGGGCGCACTTCATGCGGCGCACATCCTGCTGCGCACATAAATAAAAATAATATTAAAACATTTTTACAAAAAAATGTATTAAAATCAAATTAATAAAAAAACTGTGCTTGCACATCCTGTGGGGCGCAAATTATGTGGGGCGCACATCATGCGGCGCACATCCTGCTGCGCACATAAATAAAAATAATATTAAAAACAAATTACAATTTTTTTTTTAAATCAAACATCCTGTGGGGCGCAAATTATGTGGGGCGCACATCAAGCGGCGCACATCCTGCTGCGCACATAAATAAAAATAATATTAAAAACAAATTACAATTTTTTTTTTAAATCAAATTAATAAAAAAACCTTGCTTGCACATCCTGTGGGGCGCAAATTCTGTGGGCCGCAAATCCTGCGGCGCACATCCTGCTGCGCACATAAATAAAAATAATATTAAAAACAAATTACAATTTTTTTTTTAAATCAAATTAATAAAAAACTGTGGTTGCACATCCTGTGGGGCGCAAATTCTGTGGGGCGCACAGACTGCGGCGCACATCCTGCTGCGCACATGAATAAAAATAATATTAAAACATTTTTACAAAAAAATATATTTAAATCAAATTAATAAAAAAACTGTGCCTGCACATCCTGTGGGGCGCAAATTCTGTGGGGCGCACATCCTGCGGCGCACATCCTGCTGCGCACATAAATAAAAATAATATTAAAAACAAATTACAATTTTTTTGTTTTAAATCAAATTAATAAAAAAACTGTCCTTGCACATCCTGTGGGGCGCACATCCTGCGGCGCACATCCTGCTGCGCACATAAATAAAAATAATATTAAAAACAAATTACAATTTTTTTTTAAATCAAATTAATAAAAAAACTGTGCTTGCACATCCTGTGGGGCGCAAATTCTGTGGGGCGCACATCCTGCGGCGCACATCCTGCTGCGCACATAATTAAAAATAATATTAAAACATTTTTACAAAAAAAAATATTTAAATCAAATTTATAAAAAAACTGTGCTTGCACATCCTGTGGGGCGCAAATTCTGTGGGGCGCACATCCTGCTGCGCACATGAATAAAAATAATATTAAAAACAAATTACAATTTTTTTTTTTAAATCAAATTAATAAAAAAACTGTCCTTGCACATCCTGTGGGGCGCAAATTCTGTGGGGCGCACATCCTGCGGCGCACATCCTGCTGCGCACATAAATCGAAATAATATTAAAACATTTTTACAAAAAAAAATATTTAAATCAAATTAATAAAAAAACTGTCCTTGCACATCCTGTGGGGCGTACATCCTGCGGCGCACATCCTGCTGCGCACATAAATCAAAATAATATTAAAACATTTTTACAACAATTTTTTTTAAATCAAATTAATAAAAAAACTGTGCTTGCACATCCTGTGGGGCGCAAATTCTGTGGGGCGCACATCCTGCGGCGCACATCCTGCTGCGCACATGAATAAAAATAATATTAAAACATTTTTACAAAAAAATATATTTAAATCAAATTAATAAAAAAACTGTGCTTGCACATCCTGTGGGGCGCAAATTCTGTGGGGCGCACATCCTGCGGCGCACATCCTGCTGCGCACATAAATAAAAATAATATTAAAACATTTTTACAAAAAAAAATATTTAAATCAAATTAATAAAAAAACTGTGCTTGCACATCCTGTGGGGCGCAAATTCTGTGGGGCGCACATCCTGCGGCGCACATCCTGCTGCGCACATAAATAAAAATAATATTAAAAACAAATTACAATTTTTTTTTTAAATCAAATTAATAAAAAAACTTTCCTTGCACATCCTGTGGGGCGCAAATTCTGTGGGGCGCACATCCTGCTGCGCACATAAATAAAAATAATATTAAAACATTTTTACAAAAAAAAATATTTAAATCAAATTTATAAAAAAACTGTGCTTGCACATCCTGTGGGGCGCAAATTCTGTGGGGCGCACATCCTGCTGCGCACATGAATAAAAATAATATTAAAAACAAATTACAATTTTTTTTTTTAAATCAAATTAATAAAAAAACTTTCCTTGCACATCCTGTGGGGCGCAAATTCTGTGGGGCGCACATCCTGCTGCGCACATAAATAAAAATAATATTAAAACATTTTTACAAAAAAATATATTTAAATCAAATTAATAAAAAAACTGTGCTTGCACATCCTGTGGGGCGCAAATTCTGTGGGGCGCACATCCTGCGGCGCACATCCTGCTGCGCACATAAATAAAAATAATATTAAAACATTTTTACAAAAAAAAATATTTAAATCAAATTAATAAAAAAACTGTGCTTGCACATCCTGTGGGGCGCACATCCTGCGGCGCACATCCTGCTGCGCACATCCTGCTGCGCACATAAATAAAAATAATATTAAAACATTTTTACAAAAAAAAATATTTAAATCAAATTAATAAAAAAACGGTGCTTGCACATCCTGTGGGGCGCAAATTCTGTGGGGCGCACATCCTGCGGCGCACATAAATAAAAATAATATTAAAACATTTTTACAAAAAAATATATTTAAATCAAATTAATAAAAAAACTGTGCCTGCACATCCTGTGGGGCGCAAATTCTGTGGGGCGCACATCCTGCGGCGCACATCCTGCTGCGCACATAAATAAAAATAATATTAAAAACAAATTACAATTTTTTTGTTTTAAATCAAATTAATAAAAAAACTGTCCTTGCACATCCTGTGGGGCGCACATCCTGCGGCGCACATCCTGCTGCGCACATAAATAAAAATAATATTAAAAACAAATTACAATTTTTTTTTAAATCAAATTAATAAAAAAACTGTGCTTGCACATCCTGTGGGGCGCAAATTCTGTGGGGCGCACATCCTGCGGCGCACATCCTGCTGCGCACATAAATAAAAATAATATTAAAAACAAATTACAATTTTTTTTTTAAATCAAATTAATAAAAAAACTTTCCTTGCACATCCTGTGGGGCGCAAATTCTGTGGGGCGCACATCCTGCTGCGCACATAAATAAAAATAATATTAAAACATTTTTACAAAAAAAAATATTTAAATCAAATTTATAAAAAAACTGTGCTTGCACATCCTGTGGGGCGCAAATTCTGTGGGGCGCACATCCTGCTGCGCACATGAATAAAAATAATATTAAAAACAAATTACAATTTTTTTTTTTAAATCAAATTAATAAAAAAACTTTCCTTGCACATCCTGTGGGGCGCAAATTCTGTGGGGCGCACATCCTGCTGCGCACATAAATAAAAATAATATTAAAACATTTTTACAAAAAAATATATTTAAATCAAATTAATAAAAAAACTGTGCTTGCACATCCTGTGGGGCGCAAATTCTGTGGGGCGCACATCCTGCGGCGCACATCCTGCTGCGCACATAAATAAAAATAATATTAAAACATTTTTACAAAAAAAAATATTTAAATCAAATTAATAAAAAAACTGTGCTTGCACATCCTGTGGGGCGCACATCCTGCGGCGCACATCCTGCTGCGCACATCCTGCTGCGCACATAAATAAAAATAATATTAAAACATTTTTACAAAAAAAATATTTAAATCAAATTAATAAAAAAACTGTCCTTGCACATCCTGTGGGGCGCAAATTCTGTGGGGCGCACATCCTGCGGCGCACATCCTGCTGCGCACATAAATAAAAATAATATTAAAACATTTTTACAAAAAAAAATATTTAAATCAAATTAATAAAAAAACGGTGCTTGCACATCCTGTGGGGCGCAAATTCTGTGGGGCGCACATCCTGCGGCGCACATAAATAAAAATAATATTAAAACATTTTTACAAAAAAAATATTTAAATCAAATTAATAAAAAAACTGTCCCTGCACATCCTGTGGGGCGCAAATTATGTGGGGCGCACATCCTGCAGCGCACATCCTGCTGCGCAAATAAATAAAAATAAAATTAAAAAAAATTTACAATTTTTTTTTTTAAATCAAATTTATAAAAAAACTGTCCTTGCACATCCTGTGGGGCGCACATCCTGCGGCGCAAATCCTGCTGCGCACATGAATAAAAATAATATTAAAACATTTTTACAAAAAAAAATATTTAAATCAAATTAATAAAAAAACTGTCCTTGCACATCCTGTGGGGCGCACATCCTGCTGCGCACATAAATAAAAATAATATTGAAACAAATTTACAATTTTTTTTTTTTAAATCAAATTAATAAAAAAACTGTGCTTGCACATCCTGTGGGGCGAAAATTATGTGGGGCGCACTTCATGCGGCGCACATCCTGCTGCGCACATAAATAAAAATAATATTAAAACATTTTTACAAAAAAATGTATTAAAATCAAATTAATAAAAAAACTGTGCTTGCACATCCTGTGGGGCGCAAATTATGTGGGGCGCACATCATGCGGCGCACATCCTGCTGCGCACATAAATAAAAATAATATTAAAAACAAATTACAATTTTTTTTTTTTTAAATCAAATTAATAAAAAAACTGTCCTTGCACATCCTGTGGGGCGCAAATTCTGTGGGCCGCAAATCCTGCGGCGCACATCCTGCTGCGCACATAAATAAAAATAATATTAAAAACAAATTACAATTTTTTTTTTAAATCAAACATCCTGTGGGGCGCAAATTATGTGGGGCGCACATCAAGCGGCGCACATCCTGCTGCGCACATAAATAAAAATAATATTAAAAACAAATTACAATTTTTTTTTTAAATCAAATTAATAAAAAAACCTTGCTTGCACATCCTGTGGGGCGCAAATTCTGTGGGCCGCAAATCCTGCGGCGCACATCCTGCTGCGCACATAAATAAAAATAATATTAAAAACAAATTACAATTTTTTTTTTAAATCAAATTAATAAAAAACTGTGGTTGCACATCCTGTGGGGCGCAAATTCTGTGGGGCGCACAGACTGCGGCGCACATCCTGCTGCGCACATGAATAAAAATAATATTAAAACATTTTTACAAAAAAATATATTTAAATCAAATTAATAAAAAAACTGTGCCTGCACATCCTGTGGGGCGCAAATTCTGTGGGGCGCACATCCTGCGGCGCACATCCTGCTGCGCACATAAATAAAAATAATATTAAAAACAAATTACAATTTTTTTGTTTTAAATCAAATTAATAAAAAAACTGTCCTTGCACATCCTGTGGGGCGCACATCCTGCGGCGCACATCCTGCTGCGCACATAAATAAAAATAATATTAAAAACAAATTACAATTTTTTTTTAAATCAAATTAATAAAAAAACTGTGCTTGCACATCCTGTGGGGCGCAAATTCTGTGGGGCGCACATCCTGCGGCGCACATCCTGCTGCGCACATAATTAAAAATAATATTAAAACATTTTTACAAAAAAAAATATTTAAATCAAATTTATAAAAAAACTGTGCTTGCACATCCTGTGGGGCGCAAATTCTGTGGGGCGCACATCCTGCTGCGCACATGAATAAAAATAATATTAAAAACAAATTACAATTTTTTTTTTTAAATCAAATTAATAAAAAAACTGTCCTTGCACATCCTGTGGGGCGCAAATTCTGTGGGGCGCACATCCTGCGGCGCACATCCTGCTGCGCACATAAATCGAAATAATATTAAAACATTTTTACAAAAAAAAATATTTAAATCAAATTAATAAAAAAACTGTGCTTGCACATCCTGTGGGGCGCAAATTCTGTGGGGCGCACATCCTGCGGCGCACATCCTGCTGCGCACATGAATAAAAATAATATTAAAACATTTTTACAAAAAAATATATTTAAATCAAATTAATAAAAAAACTGTCCTTGCACATCCTGTGGGGCGTACATCCTGCGGCGCACATCCTGCTGCGCACATAAATCAAAATAATATTAAAACATTTTTACAACAATTTTTTTTAAATCAAATTAATAAAAAAACTGTGCTTGCACATCCTGTGGGGCGCAAATTCTGTGGGGCGCACATCCTGCGGCGCACATCCTGCTGCGCACATGAATAAAAATAATATTAAAACATTTTTACAAAAAAATATATTTAAATCAAATTAATAAAAAAACTGTGCTTGCACATCCTGTGGGGCGCAAATTCTGTGGGGCGCACATCCTGCGGCGCACATCCTGCTGCGCACATAAATAAAAATAATATTAAAACATTTTTACAAAAAAAAATATTTAAATCAAATTAATAAAAAAACTGTGCTTGCACATCCTGTGGGGCGCAAATTCTGTGGGGCGCACATCCTGCGGCGCACATCCTGCTGCGCACATAAATAAAAATAATATTAAAAACAAATTACAATTTTTTTTTTAAATCAAATTAATAAAAAAACTTTCCTTGCACATCCTGTGGGGCGCAAATTCTGTGGGGCGCACATCCTGCTGCGCACATAAATAAAAATAATATTAAAACATTTTTACAAAAAAAAATATTTAAATCAAATTTATAAAAAAACTGTGCTTGCACATCCTGTGGGGCGCAAATTCTGTGGGGCGCACATCCTGCTGCGCACATGAATAAAAATAATATTAAAAACAAATTACAATTTTTTTTTTTAAATCAAATTAATAAAAAAACTTTCCTTGCACATCCTGTGGGGCGCAAATTCTGTGGGGCGCACATCCTGCTGCGCACATAAATAAAAATAATATTAAAACATTTTTACAAAAAAATATATTTAAATCAAATTAATAAAAAAACTGTGCTTGCACATCCTGTGGGGCGCAAATTCTGTGGGGCGCACATCCTGCGGCGCACATCCTGCTGCGCACATAAATAAAAATAATATTAAAACATTTTTACAAAAAAAAATATTTAAATCAAATTAATAAAAAAACGGTGCTTGCACATCCTGTAGGGCGCAAATTCTGTGGGGCGCACATCCTGCGGCACACATCCTGCTGCGCACATAAATAAAAATAATATTGAAACAAATTTACAATTTTTTTTTTTTAAATCAAATTAATAAAAAAACTGTGCTTGCACATCCTGTGGGGCGAAAATTATGTGGGGCGCACTTCATGCGGCGCACATCCTGCTGCGCACATAAATAAAAATAATATTAAAACATTTTTACAAAAAAATGTATTAAAATCAAATTAATAAAAAAACTGTGCTTGCACATCCTGTGGGGCGCAAATTATGTGGGGCGCACATCATGCGGCGCACATCCTGCTGCGCACATAAATAAAAATAATATTAAAAACAAATTACAATTTTTTTTTTTTTAAATCAAATTAATAAAAAAACTGTCCTTGCACATCCTGTGGGGCGCAAATTCTGTGGGCCGCAAATCCTGCGGCGCACATCCTGCTGCGCACATAAATAAAAATAATATTAAAAACAAATTACAATTTTTTTTTTAAATCAAACATCCTGTGGGGCGCAAATTATGTGGGGCGCACATCAAGCGGCGCACATCCTGCTGCGCACATAAATAAAAATAATATTAAAAACAAATTACAATTTTTTTTTTAAATCAAATTAATAAAAAAACCTTGCTTGCACATCCTGTGGGGCGCAAATTCTGTGGGCCGCAAATCCTGCGGCGCACATCCTGCTGCGCACATAAATAAAAATAATATTAAAAACAAATTACAATTTTTTTTTTAAATCAAATTAATAAAAAACTGTGGTTGCACATCCTGTGGGGCGCAAATTATGTGGGGCGCACAGACTGCGGCGCACATCCTGCTGCGCACATAAATAAAAATAATATTAAAACATTTTTACAAAAAAAAATATTTAAATCAAATTAATAAAAAAACTGTGCTTGCACATCCTGTGGGGCGCAAATTCTGTGGGGCGCACATCCTGCGGCACACATAAATAAAAATAATATTGAAACAAATTTACAATTTTTTTTTTTTAAATCAAATTAATAAAAAAACTGTGCTTGCACATCCTGTGGGGCGAAAATTATGTGGGGCGCACATCATGCGGCGCACATAAATAACAATAATATTAAAACATTTTTACAAAAAAATATATTAAAATCAAATTAATAAAAAAACTGTGCTTGCACATCCTGTGGGGCGCAAATTCTGTGGGGCGCACATCCTGCGGCACACATCCTGCTGCGCACATAAATAAAAATAATATTGAAACAAATTTACAATTTTTTTTTTTAAATCAAATTAATAAAAAAACTGTGCTTGCACATCCTGTGGGGCGCAAATTCTGTGGGGCGCACATCCTGCGGCGCACATCCTGCTGCGCACATAAATAAAAATAATATTAAAAACAAATTACAATTTTTTTTTTTTAAATCAAATTAATAAAAAAACTGTCCTTTTACATCTTGTGTGGCGCAAATTCTGTGGGGCGCACATCCTGCGGCGCACATCCTGCTGCGCACATAAATAAAAATAATATTAAAACATTTTTACAAAAAAAAATATTTAAATCAAATTAATAAAAAAACTGTGCTTGCACATCCTGTGGGGCGCACATCCTGCGGCGCACATCCTGCTGCGCACATAAATAAAAATAATATTAAAAACAATTTACAATTTTTTTTTTTAAATCAAATTGATAAAAAAACTGTGCTTGCATATCCTGTGGGGCGCAAATTATGTGGGGCGCACATCCTGCGGCGCACATCCTGCTGCGCACATAAATAAAAATAATATTAAAACATTTTTACAAAAAAAAATATTTAAATCAAATTAATAAAAAAACTGTGCTTGCACATCCTGTGGGGCGCAAATTATGTGGGGCGCACATCCTGCGGCACACATCCTGCTGCGCACAAAAATAAAAATAATATTAAAAAACAATTTACAATTATTTTTTTTTTAAATCAAATTAATAAAAAAACTGTGCTTGCACATCCTGTGGGGCGCAAATTATGTGGGGCGCACATCCTGTGGCGCACATCCTGCTGCGCACATAAATAAAAATAATATTAAAAACAATTTACGATTATTTTTTTTTAAATCAAATTATTAAAAATACTGTGCTTGCACATCCTGTGGGGCGCAAATTCTGTGGGGCGCACATCCTGCGGCGCACATCCTGCTGCGCACTTAAATAAAAATAATATTAAAACATTTTTACAAAAAAAATATTTAAATCAAATTAATAAAAAAACTGTCCTTGCACATCCAGTGGGGCGCAAATTCTGTGGGGCGCACATCCTGCGGCGCACATCCTGCTGCGCACATAAATAAAAATAATATTAAAAACAAATTACAATTTTTTTTTAAAATCAAATTAATAAAAAAACTTTCCTTGCACATCCTGTGGGGCGCAAATTCTGTGGGGCGCACATCCTGCTGCGCACATAAATAAAAATAATATTAAAACATTTTTACAAAAAAAAATATTTAAATCAAATTTATAAAAAAACTGTGCTTGCACATCCTGTGGGGCGCAAATTCTGTGGGGCGCACATCCTGCTGCGCACATGAATAAAAATAATATTAAAAACAAATTACAATTTTTTTTTTTAAATCAAATTAATAAAAAAACTTTCCTTGCACATCCTGTGGGGCGCAAATTCTGTGGGGCGCACATCCTGCTGCGCACATAAATAAAAATAATATTAAAACATTTTTACAAAAAAATATATTTAAATCAAATTAATAAAAAAACTGTGCTTGCACATCCTGTGGGGCGCAAATTCTGTGGGGCGCACATCCTGCGGCACACATCCTGCTGCGCACATAAATAAAAATAATATTAAAACATTTTTACAAAAAAAAATATTTAAATCAAATTAATAAAAAAACGGTGCTTGCACATCCTGTGGGGCGCAAATTCTGTGGGGCGCACATCCTGCTGCGCACATAAATAAAAATAATATTAAAACATTTTTACAAAAAAATATATTTAAATCAAATTAATAAAAAAACTGTGCTTGCACATCCTGTGGGGCGCAAATTATGTGGGGCGCACATCCTGCAGCGCACATCCTGCTGCGCAAATAAATAAAAATAAAATTAAAAAAAATTTACAATTTTTTTTTTTAAATCAAATTTATAAAAAAACTGTCCTTGCACATCCTGTGGGGCGCACATCCTGCGGCGCAAATCCTGCTGCGCACATGAATAAAAATAATATTAAAACATTTTTACAAAAAAAAATATTTAAATCAAATTAATAAAAAAACTGTCCTTGCACATCCTGTGGGGCGCACATCCCGCGGCGCACATCCTGCTGCGCACATAAATAAAAATAATATTAAAACATTTTTACAAAAATTATTTTTTAAATCAAATTAATAAAAAAACTGTGCTTGCACATCCTGTGGGGCGCAAATTCTGTGGGGCGCACATCCTGCGGCGCACATCCTGCTGCGCACATAAATCAAAATAATATTAAAACATTTTTACAAAAAAAAATATTTAAATCAAATATATAAAAAAACTCTGCTTGCACATCCTGTGGGGCGCAAATTCTGTGGGGCGCACATCCTGCGGCACACATCCTGCTGCGCACATAAATAAAAATAATATTGAAACAAATTTACAATTTTTTTTTTTTAAATCAAATTAATAAAAAAACTGTGCTTGCACATCCTGTGGGGCGAAAATTATGTGGGGCGCACTTCATGCGGCGCACATCCTGCTGCGCACATAAATAAAAATAATATTAAAACATTTTTACAAAAAAATGTATTAAAATCAAATTAATAAAAAAACTGTGCTTGCACATCCTGTGGGGCGCAAATTATGTGGGGCGCACATCATGCGGCGCACATCCTGCTGCGCACATAAATAAAAATAATATTAAAAACAAATTACAATTTTTTTTTTTTTAAATCAAATTAATAAAAAAACTGTCCTTGCACATCCTGTGGGGCGCAAATTCTGTGGGCCGCAAATCCTGCGGCGCACATCCTGCTGCGCACATAAATAAAAATAATATTAAAAACAAATTACAATTTTTTTTTTAAATCAAACATCCTGTGGGGCGCAAATTATGTGGGGCGCACATCAAGCGGCGCACATCCTGCTGCGCACATAAATAAAAATAATATTAAAAACAAATTACAATTTTTTTTTTAAATCAAATTAATAAAAAAACCTTGCTTGCACATCCTGTGGGGCGCAAATTCTGTGGGCCGCAAATCCTGCGGCGCACATCCTGCTGCGCACATAAATAAAAATAATATTAAAAACAAATTACAATTTTTTTTTTAAATCAAATTAATAAAAAACTGTGGTTGCACATCCTGTGGGGCGCAAATTATGTGGGGCGCACAGACTGCGGCGCACATCCTGCTGCGCACATAAATAAAAATAATATTAAAACATTTTTACAAAAAAAAATATTTAAATCAAATTAATAAAAAAACTGTGCTTGCACATCCTGTGGGGCGCAAATTCTGTGGGGCGCACATCCTGCGGCACACATAAATAAAAATAATATTGAAACAAATTTACAATTTTTTTTTTTTAAATCAAATTAATAAAAAAACTGTGCTTGCAAATCCTGTGGGGCGAAAATTATGTGGGGCGCACATCATGCGGCGCACATAAATAACAATAATATTAAAACATTTTTACAAAAAAATATATTAAAATCAAATTAATAAAAAAACTGTGCTTGCACATCCTGTGGGGCGCAAATTCTGTGGGGCGCACATCCTGCGGCACACATCCTGCTGCGCACATAAATAAAAATAATATTGAAACAAATTTACAATTTTTTTTTTTAAATCAAATTAATAAAAAAACTGTGCTTGCACATCCTGTGGGGCGCAAATTCTGTGGGGCGCACATCCTGCGGCGCACATCCTGCTGCGCACATAAATAAAAATAATATTAAAAACAAATTACAATTTTTTTTTTTTAAATCAAATTAATAAAAAAACTGTCCTTTTACATCTTGTGTGGCGCAAATTCTGTGGGGCGCACATCCTGCGGCGCACATCCTGCTGCGCACATAAATAAAAATAATATTAAAACATTTTTACAAAAAAAAATATTTAAATCAAATTAATAAAAAAACTGTGCTTGCACATCCTGTGGGGCGCAAATTATGTGGGGCGCACATCCTGCGGCGCACATCCTGCTGCGCACATAAATAAAAATAATATTAAAAACAATTTACAATTTTTTTTTTTAAATCAAATTGATAAAAAAACTGTGCTTGCATATCCTGTGGGGCGCAAATTATGTGGGGCGCACATCCTGCGGCGCACATCCTGCTGCGCACATAAATAAAAATAATATTAAAACATTTTTACAAAAAAAAATATTTAAATCAAATTAATAAAAAAACTGTGCTTGCACATCCTGTGGGGCGCAAATTATGTGGGGCGCACATCCTGCGGCACACATCCTGCTGCGCACAAAAATAAAAATAATATTAAAAAACAATTTACAATTATTTTTTTTTTAAATCAAATTAATAAAAAAACTGTGCTTGCACATCCTGTGGGGCGCAAATTATGTGGGGCGCACATCCTGTGGCGCACATCCTGCTGCGCACATAAATAAAAATAATATTAAAAACAATTTACGATTATTTTTTTTTAAATAAAATTAATAAAAATACTGTGCTTGCACATCCTGTGGGGCGCAAATTCTGTGGGGCGCACATCCTGCGGCGCACATCCTGCTGCGCACTTAAATAAAAATAATATTAAAACATTTTTACAAAAAAAATATTTAAATCAAATTAATAAAAAAACTGTCCTTGCACATCCAGTGGGGCGCAAATTCTGTGGGGCGCACATCCTGCGGCGCACATCCTGCTGCGCACATAAATAAAAATAATATTAAAAACAAATTACAATTTTTTTTTTAAATCAAATTAATAAAAAACTGTGGTTGCACATCCTGTGGGGCGCAAATTATGTGGGGCGCACAGACTGCGGCGCACATCCTGCTTTGCACATAAATAAAAATAATATTAAAACATTTTTACAAAAAAAATATTTAAATCAAATTAATAAAAAAACTCTGCTTGCACATCCTGTGGGGCGAAAATTATGTGGGGCGCACATCATGCGGCGCACATCCTGCTGCGCACATAAATAAAAATAATATTAAAACATTTTTACAAAAAAATATATTAAAATCAAATTAATAAAAAAACTGTGCTTGCACATCCTGTGGGGCGAAAATTATGTGGGGCGCACATCATGCGGCGCACATAAATAAAAATAATATTAAAACATTTTTACAAAAAAATATATTAAAATCAAATTAATAAAAAAACTGTGCTTGCACATCCTGTGGGGCGCAAATTCTGTGGGGCGCACATCCTGCGGCACACATCCTGCTGCGCACATAAATAAAAATAATATTGAAACAAATTTACAATTTTTTTTTTTAAATCAAATTAATAAAAAAACTGTGCTTGCACATCCTGTGGGGCGCAAATTCTGTGGGGCGCACATCCTGCGGCGCACATCCTGCTGCGCACATAAATAAAAATAATATTAAAAACAAATTACAATTTTTTTTTTTTAAATCAAATTAATAAAAAAACTGTCCTTTTACATCTTGTGTGGCGCAAATTCTGTGGGGCGCACATCCTGCGGCGCACATCCTGCTGCGCACATAAATAAAAATAATATTAAAACATCTTTACAAAAAAAATATTTAAAACAATTAATAAAAAAACTGTGCTTGCTCATCCTGTGGGGCGCAAATTATGTGGGGCGCACATCATGCGGCGCACATCCAGCTGCGCACATTAATAATAATAATATTAAAACATTTTTACAAAAAAAAATATTTAAATCAAATTAATAAAAAAACTGTGCTTGCACATCCTGTAGGGCGCAAATTCTGTGGGGCGCACATCCTGAAGCGCACATCCTGCTGCGCACATAAAATAAAAATAATATTAAAATATTTTTACAAAAAAAAATATTTAAATCAAATTAATAAAAAAACTGTGCTTGCACATCCTGTGGGGCAAAAATTCTGTGGGGCGCACATCCTGCGGCGCACATCCTTCTGCGCACATAAATAAAAATAATATTAAAAACAAATTACAATTTTTTTTTTTTAAATCAAATTAATAAAAAAACTGTCCTTGCACATCCTGTGGGGCGCAAATTCTGTGGGGCGCACATCCTGCTGCGCACATGAATAAAAATGAAATTAAAAAAAATTTACAATTTTTTTTTTTTAAATCAAATTAATATAAAAAATGTGCTTGCACATCCTGTGGGGCGCAAATTCTGTGGGGCGCACATCCTGCGGCGCACATAAATAAAAATAATATTAAAAACAAATTACAATTTTTTTTTTAAATCAAATTAATAAAAAAACTGTCCTTGCACATCCTGTGGGGCGCAAATTATGTGGGGCGCACATCCTGCGAGGCACATCCTGCTGCGCACATAAATAAAAATAATATTAAAAACAAATTACAATTTTTTTTTTTAAATCAAATTAATAAAAAAACTGTCCTTGCACATCCTGTGGGGCGCAAATTCTGTGGGGCGCACATCCTGCGGCGCACATCCTGCTGCGCACATGAATAAAAATAATATTGAAACAAATTTACAATTTTTTTTTTTTAAATCAAATTAATAAAAAAACTGTCCTTGCACATCCTGTGGGGCGCAAATTCTGTGGGGCGCACATCCTGCGGCGCACATCCTGCTGCGCACATAAATAAAAATA
The DNA here is from genome assembly GCF_947347685.1 of Pleuronectes platessa. NCBI lineage: Eukaryota > Metazoa > Chordata > Actinopteri > Pleuronectiformes > Pleuronectidae > Pleuronectes > Pleuronectes platessa. Next base: position 1,136,198 of record NW_026519116.1, on the reverse strand, counting down.
ATATTAAAACATTTTTACAAAAAAAAATATTTAAATCAAATTAATAAAAAAACTGTGCTTGCACATCCTGTGGGGCGCAAATTCTGTGGGGCGCACATCCTGCGGCACACATCCTGCTGCGCACATAAATAAAAATAATATTAAAAACAAATTACAATTTTTTTTTTTTTAAATCAAATTAATAAAAAAACTGTGCTTGCACATCCTGTGGGGCGCAAATTATGTGGGGCGCACATCAAGCGGCGCACATCCTGCTGCGCACATAAAATAAAAATAATATTAAAATATTTTTACAAAAAAAAATATTTAAATCAAATTAATAAAAAAACTGTGCTTGCACATCCTGTGGGGCGCAAATTCTGTGGGGCGCACATCCTGCGGCGCACATCCTGCTGCGCACATAAATAAAAATAATATTAAAACATTTTTACAAAAAAAAATATTTAAATCAAATTACAATTTTTTTTTTAAATCAAATTAATAAAAAACTGTGGTTGCACATCCTGTGGGGCGCAAATTATGTGGGGCGCACAGACTGCGGCGCACATCCTGCTGCGCACATAAATAAAAATAATATTAAAACATTTTTACAAAAAAAAATATTTAAATCAAATTAATAAAAAAACTGTGCTTGCACATCCTGTGGGGCGCAAATTCTGTGGGGCGCACATCCTGCGGCACACATAAATAAAAATAATATTGAAACAAATTTACAATTTTTTTTTTTTAAATCAAATTAATAAAAAAACTGTTTTTGCACATCCTGTAGGGCGAAAATTATGTGGGGCGCACATCATGCGGCGCACATAAATAACAATAATATTAAAACATTTTTACAAAAAAATATATTAAAATCAAATTAATAAAAAAACTGTGCTTGCACATCCTGTGGGGCGCAAATTCTGTGGGGCGCAAATTCTGTGGGGCGCACATGCTGCGGCGCACATCCTGCTGCGCACATAAATAAAAATAATATTAAAAACAAATTACAATTTTTTTTTTAAAATCAAATTAATAAAAAAACTGTCCTTGCACATCCTGTGGGGCGCAAATTCTGTGGGGCGCACATCCTGCGGCACACATCCTGCTGCGCACATAAATAAAAATAATATTAAAACATCTTTACAAAAAAAATATTTAAATCAAATTAATAAAAAAACTGTCCTTGCACATCCTGTGGGGCGCAAATTCTGTGGGGCGCACATCCTGCGGCGCACATCCTGCTGCGCACATAAATAAAAATAAAATAAAACATTTTTACAAAAAAAAATATTTAAATCAAATTAATAAAAAAACTGTGCTTGCACATCCTGCGGCGCACATCCTGCTGCGCACATAAATAAAAATAATATTAAAAACAATTTACAATTATTTTTTTTTTAAATCAAATTAAAAAAAAAACTGTGCTTGCACATCCTGTGGGGCGCAAATTATGTGGGGCGCACATCATGTGGCGCACATCCTGCTGCGCACATAAATAAAAATAATATTAAAACATTTTTACAGAAAAAAATATTTAAATATAACTAATAAAAAACCTTGCTTGCACATCCTGTGGGGCGCAAATTCTGTGGATCGCACATCATGCGGCGCACATCCTGCTGCGCACATGAATAAAAATAATATTAAAACAAATCTACAATTTTTTTTTTTTAAATCAAATTAATAAAAAAACTGTGCTTGCACATCCTGTGGGGCGCAAATTATGTGGGGCGCACATCAAGCGGCGCACATCCTGCTGCGCACATAAATAAAAATAATATTAAAAACAAATTACAATTTTTTTTTTTTTAAATCAAATTAATAAAAAAACTGTCGTTGCACATCCTGTGGGGCGCAAATTCTGTGGGGCGCACATCCTGCGGCGCACATCCTGCTGCGCACATAAATAAAAATAATATTAAAACATTTTTACAAAAAAAATATTTAAATCAAATTAATAAAAAAACTGTCCTTGCACATCCTGTGGGGCGCAAATTCTGTGGGGCGCACATCCTGCGGCGCAAATCCTGCTGCGCACATAAATAAAAATAATATTAAAAACAATTTACAATTATTTTTTTAAATCAAATTAATAAAAAAACTGTCCTTGCACATCCTGTGGGGCGCAAATTCTGTGGGGCGCACATCCTGCGGCGCAAATCCTGCTGCGCACATGAATAAAAATAATATTAAAACATTTTTACAAAAAAAAATATTTAAATCAAATTAATAAAAAAACTGCTTGCACATCCTGTGGGGCGCAAATTCTGTGGGGCGCACATCCTGCGAGGCACATCCTGCTGCGCACATAAATAAAAATAATATTAAAAACAAATTACAATTTTTTTTTTTAAATCAAATTAATAAAAAAACTGTCCTTGCACAACCTGTGGGGCGCAAATTCTGTGGGGCGCACATCCTGCGGCGCAAATCCTGCTGCGCACATGAATAAAAATAATATTAAAACATTTTTACAAAAAAAAATATTTAAATCAAATTAATAAAAAAACTGTGCTTGCACATCCTGTGGGGCGCAAATTATGTGGGGCGCACATCCTGCGGTGCACATCCTGCTGCGCACATAAATAAAAATAATATTAAAAACAATTTACAATTATTTTTTTTTAAATCAAATTAATAAAAAAACTGTGCTTGCACATCCTGTAGGGCGCAAATTCAGTGGGGCGCACATCCTGAAGCGCACATCCTGCTAGGCACATAAAATAAAAATAATATTAAAACATTTTTACAAAAAAAAATATTTAAATCAAATTAATAAAAAAACTGTGCTTGCACATCCTGTGGGGCGCAAATTCTGTGGGGTGCACATCCTGCGGCACACATCCTGCTGCGCACATAAATAAAAATAATATTAAAACATTTTTACATTTTTTTTTTTTAAATCAAATTAATAAAAAAACTGTCGTTGCACATCCTGTGGGGCGCAAATTCTGTGGGGCGCACATCCTGCGGCGCACATCCTGCTGCGCACATAAATAAAAATAATATTAAAACATTTTTACAAAAAAAATATTTAAATCAAATTAATAAAAAAACTGTCCTTGCACATCCTGTGGGGCGCAAATTCTGTGGGGCGCACATCCTGCGGCGCAAATCCTGCTGCGCACATAAATAAAAATAATATTAAAAACAATTTACAATTATTTTTTTAAATCAAATTAATAAAAAAACTGTCCTTGCACATCCTGTGGGGCGCAAATTCTGTGGGGCGCACATCCTGCGGCGCAAATCCTGCTGCGCACATGAATAAAAATAATATTAAAACATTTTTACAAAAAAAAATATTTAAATCAAATTAATAAAAAAACTGTGCTTGCACATCCTGTGGGGCGCAAATTATGTGGGGCGCACATCCTGCGGTGCACATCCTGCTGCGCACATAAATAAAAATAATATTAAAAACAATTTACAATTATTTTTTTTTAAATCAAATTAATAAAAAAACTGTGCTTGCACATCCTGTAGGGCGCAAATTCAGTGGGGCGCACATCCTGCGGCGCACATAAATAAAAATAATATTAAAACATTTTTACAAAAAAAATATTTAAATCAAATTAATAAAAAAACTGTCCTTGCACATCCTGTGGGGCGCAAATTCTGTGGGGCGCACAACCTGCGGCACACATCCTGCTGCGCACATAAATAAAAATTAAATAAAACATTTTTACAAAAAAAAAAAATATTTAAATCAAATTAATAAAAAAACTGTCCTTGCACATCCTGTGGGGCGCAAATTCTGTGGGGCGCACATCCTGTGGCGCACATCCTGCTGCGCACATACATAAAAATAATATTAAAAACAAATTACAATTTTTTTTTTAAAATCAAATTAATAAAAAAACTGTCCTTGCAAATCCTGTGGGGCGCAAATTCTGTGGGGCGCACATCCTGCGGCGCACATCCTGCTGCGCACATAAATAAAAATAATATTAAAACATTTTTACAAAAAAAAATATTTAAATCAAATTAATAAAAAAACTGTGCTTGCACATCCTGTGGGGCGCAAATTCTGTGGGGCGCACATCCTGCGGCGCACATAAATAAAAATAATATTAAAACATTTTTACAAAAAAAATATTTAAATCAAATTAATAAAAAAACTGTCCTTGCACATCCTGTGGGGCGCAAATTCTGTGGGGCGCACAACCTGCGGCACACATCCTGCTGCGCACATAAATAAAAATTAAATAAAACATTTTTACAAAAAAAAATATTTAAATCAAATTAATAAAAAAACTGTGCTTGCAAATCCTGTGGGGCGCAAATTATGTGGGGCACAAATTCTGTGGGGCGCACATCCTGCGGCGCACATCCTGCTGTGCACATAAATAAAAATAATATTAAAACATTTTTACAAAAAAAATATTTAAATCAAATTAATAAAAAAACTGTCCTTGCACATCCTGTGGGGCGCAAATTCTGTGGGGCGCACATCCTGCGGCGCACATCCTGCTGCGCACATACATAAAAATAATATTAAAAACAAATTACAATTTTTTTTTTAAAATCAAATTAATAAAAAAACTGTCCTTGCAAATCCTGTGGGGCGCAAATTCTGTGGGGCGCACATCCTGCGGCGCACATCCTGCTGCGCACATAAATAAAAATAATATTAAAACATTTTTACAAAAAAAAATATTTAAATCAAATTAATAAAAAAACTGTGCTTGCACATCCTGTGGGGCGCAAATTCTGTGGGGCGCACATCCTGCGGCGCACATAAATAAAAATAATATTAAAACATTTTTACAAAAAAAATATTTAAATCAAATTAATAAAAAAACTGTGCTTGCACATCCTGTGGGGCGAAAATTCTGTGGGGCGCACATCCTGCTGCGCACATAAATAAAAATAAAATTAAAAAAAATTTACAATTTTTTTTTTTCAAATCAAATTAATAAAAAAACTGTTCTTGCACATCCTGTGGGGCGCAAATTCTGTGGGGCGCACATCCTGCGGCGCACATCCTGCTGCGCACATAAATAAAAATAATATTAAAACATTTTTACAAAAAAAATATTTAAATCAAACTAATAAAAAAACTGTCCTTGCACATCCTGTGGGGCGCAAATTCTGTGGGGCGCAAATCCTGCGGCGCACATCCTGCTGCGCACATAAATACAAATAATATTAAAAACAAATTACAATTTTTTTTTAAATCAAATTAATAAAAAAACTGTGCTTGCACATCCTGTGGGGCGCAAATTATGTGGGGCGCACATCCTGCGGCGCACATCCAGCTGCGCACATAAATAAAAATAATATTAAAAACAAATTACAATTTTTTTTTTAAATCAAATTAATAAAAAACTGTCCTTGCACATCCTGTGGGGCGCAAATTCTGTGGGGCGCACATGAATAAAAATAATATTAAAACATTTTTACAAAAAAAAATATTTAAATCAAATTAATAAAAAAACTGTGCTTGCACATCCTGTGGGGCGCAAATTCTGTGGGGCGCACATCCTGCGGCGCACATCCTGCTGCGCACATAAATAAAAATAATATTAAAACATTTTTACAAAAAAAAATATTTAAATCAAATTAATAAAAAAACTGTTCTTGCACATCCTGTGGGGCGCAAATTCTGTGGGGCGCACATCCTGCGGCGCACATAAATAAAAATAATATTAAAACATTTTTACAAAAAAAATATTTAAATCAAATTAATAAAAAAACTGTCCTTGCACATCCTGTGGGGCGCAAATTCTGTGGGGCACAAATTCTGTGGGGCGCACATCCTGCGGCGCACATCCTGCTGTGCACATAAATAAAAATAATATTAAAACATTTTTACAAAAAAAATATTTAAATCAAATTAATAAAAAAACTGTCCTTGCACATCCTGTGGGGCGCAAATTCTGTGGGGCGCACATCCTGCGGCGCACATCCTGCTGCGCACATGAATAAAAATAATATTAAAAACAAATTAAAATTTTTTTTTTTAAATCAAATTAATAAAAAAACTGTGCTTGCACATCCTGTGGGGCGCAAATTCTGTGGGGCGCACAACCTGCGGCACACATCCTGCTGCGCACATAAATAAAAATTAAATAAAACATTTTTACAAAAAAAAATATTTAAATCAAACTAATAAAAAAACTGTGCTTGCACATCCTGTGGGGCGCAAATTCTGTGGGGCGCACATCCTGCGGCGCACATCCTGCTAGGCACATAAATAAAAATAATATTAAAACATTTTTACAAAAAAAAATATTTAAATCAAATTAATAAAAAAACTGTGCTTGCACATCCTGTGGGGCGAAAATTCTGTGGGGCGCACATCCTGCGGCGCACATCCTGCTGCGCACATAAATAAAAATGAAATAAAACATTTTTACAAAAAAAAATATTTAAATCAAATTAATAAAAAAACTGTGCTTGCACATCCTGTGGGGCGCAAATTCTGTGGGGCGCACATCCTGCGGCGCACATCCTGCTGCGCACATACATAAAAATAATATTAAAAACAAATTACAATTTTTTTTTTAAAATCAAATTAATAAAAAAACTGTCCTTGCACATCCTGTGGGGTGCAAATTCTGTGGGGCGCACATCCTGCTGCGCACATAAATAAAAATTAAATAAAACATTTTTACAAAAAAAAATATTTAAATCAAATTAATAAAAAAACTGTGCTTGCACATCCTGTGGGGCGCAAATTATGTGGGGCACAAATTCTGTGGGGCGCACATCCTGCGGCGCACATCCTGCTGTGCACATAAATAAAAATAATATTAAAACATTTTTACAAAAAAAATATTTAAATCAAATTAATAAAAAAACTGTCCTTGCACATCCTGTGGGGCGCAAATTCTGTGGGGCGCACATCCTGCGGCGCACATCCTGCTGCGCACATGAATAAAAATAATATTAAAAACAAATTAAAATTTTTTTTTTTAAATCAAATTAATAAAAAAACTGTGCTTGCACATCCTGTGGGGCGCAAATTCTGTGGGGCGCACATCCTGCGGCGCACATAAATAAAAATAATATTAAAACATTTTTACAAAAAAAATATTTAAATCAAATTAATAAAAAAACTGTCCTTGCACATCCTGTGGGGCGCAAATTCTGTGGGGCGCACATCCTGCGGCGCACATCCTGCTGCGCACATAAATAAAAAAAATATTAAAAACAAATTACAATTTTTATTTTTCAAATCAAATTAATAAAAAAACTGTGATTGCACATCCTGTGGGGCGCAAATTCTCTGGGGCGCACATCCTGTGGCGCACATCCTGCTGCGCAGATAAATAAAAATAATATTAAAACATTTTTACAAAAAAAAATATTTAAATCAAATTAATAAAAAAACTGTGCTTGCACATCCTGTGGGGCAAAAATTCTGTGGGGCGCACATCCTGCGGCGCACATCCTGCTGCGCACATAAATAAAAATAATATTAAAACATTTTTACAAAAAAAATATTTAAATCAAACTAATAAAAAAACTGTCCTTGCACATCCTGTGGGGCGCAAATTCTGTGGGGCGCACATCCTGCGGCGCACATCCTGCTGCGCACATAAATACAAATAATATTAAAAACAAATTACAATTTTTTTTTTAAATCAAATTAATAAAAAAACTGTGCTTGCACATCCTGTGGGGCGCAAATTCTGTGGGGCGCACATCCCGCGGCGCACATCCAGCTGCGCACATAAATAAAAATAATATTAAAAACAAATTACAATTTTTTTTTTAAATCAAATTAATAAAAAAACTGTGCTTGCACATCCTGTGGGGCGCAAATTCTGTGGGGCGCACATCCTGCGGCGCACATCCTGCTGCGCACATAAATAAAAAAAATATTAAAAACAAATTACAATTTTTATTTTTCAAATCAAATTAATAAAAAAACTGTGATTGCACATCCTGTGGGGCGCAAATTCTCTGGGGCGCACATCCTGTGGCGCACATCCTGCTGCGCAGATAAATAAAAATAATATTAAAAACAAATTACAATTTTTTTTTTTAAATCAAATTAATAAAAAAACTGTCCTTGCACATCCTGTGGGGCGCAAATTATGTGGGGCGCACATCCTGCGGCGCACATCCTGCTGCGCACATAAATAAAAATAATATTAAAACATTTTTACAAAAAAAAATATTTAAATCAAATTAATAAAAAAACTGTGCTTGCACATCCTGTGGGGCAAAAATTCTGTGGGGCGCACATCCTGCGGCGCACATCCTGCTGCGCACATAAATAAAAATAATATTAAAACATTTTTACAAAAAAAATATTTAAATCAAACTAATAAAAAAACTGTCCTTGCACATCCTGTGGGGCGCAAATTCTGTGGGGCGCACATCCTGCGGCGCACATCCTGCTGCGCACATAAATACAAATAATATTAAAAACAAATTACAATTTTTTTTTAAATCAAATTAATAAAAAAACTGTGCTTGCACATCCTGTGGGGCGCAAATTCTGTGGGGCGCACATCCTGCGGCGCACATCCAGCTGCGCACATAAATAAAAATAATATTAAAAACAAATTACAATTTTTTTTTTAAATCAAATTAATAAAAAACTGTCCTTGCACATCCTGTGGGGCGCAAATTCTGTGGGGCGCACATGAATAAAAATAATATTAAAACATTTTTACAAAAAAAAATATTTAAATCAAATTAATAAAAAAACTGTGCTTGCACATCCTGTGGGGCGCAAATTCTGTGGGGCGCACATCCTGCGGCGCACATCCTGCTAGGCACATAAATAAAAATAATATTAAAACATTTTTACAAAAAAAAATATTTAAATCAAATTAATAAAAAAACTGTGCTTGCACATCCTGTGGGGCGAAAATTCTGTGGGGCGCACATCCTGCGGCGCACATCCTGCTGCGCACATAAATAAAAATGAAATAAAACATTTTTACAAAAAAAAATATTTAAATCAAATTAATAAAAAAACTGTGCTTGCACATCCTGTGGGGCGCAAATTCTGTGGGGCGCACATCCTGCGGCGCACATCCTGCTGCGCACATACATAAAAATAATATTAAAAACAAATTACAATTTTTTTTTTAAAATCAAATTAATAAAAAAACTGTCCTTGCACATCCTGTGGGGCGCAAATTCTGTGGGGCGCACATCCTGCTGCGCACATAAATAAAAATTAAATAAAACATTTTTACAAATAAAAATATTTAAATCAAATTAATAAAAAAACTGTGCTTGCACATCCTGTGGGGCGCAAATTATGTGGGGCACAAATTCTGTGGGGCGCACATCCTGCGGCGCACATCCTGCTGCGCACATGAATAAAAATAATATTAAAAACAAATTAAAATTTTTTTTTTTAAATCAAATTAATAAAAAAACTGTGCTTGCACATCCTGTGGGGCGCAAATTCTGTGGGGCGCACATCCTGCGGCGCACATAAATAAAAATAATATTAAAACATTTTTACAAAAAAAATATTTAAATCAAATTAATAAAAAAACTGTCCTTGCACATCCTGTGGGGCGCAAATTCTGTGGGGCGCACATCCCGCGGCGCACATCCAGCTGCGCACATAAATAAAAATAATATTAAAAACAAATTACAATTTTTTTTTTAAATCAAATTAATAAAAAAACTGTGCTTGCACATCCTGTGGGGCGCAAATTCTGTGGGGCGCACATCCTGCGGCGCACATCCTGCTGCGCACATAAATAAAAATAATATTAAAACATTTTTACAAAAAAAATATTTAAATCAAATTAATAAAAAAACTGTCCTTGCACATCCTGTGGGGCGCAAATTCTGTGGGGCACACAACCTGCGGCACACATCCTGCTGCGCACATAAATAAAAATTAAATAAAACATTTTTACAAAAAAAAATATTTAAATCAAATTAATAAAAAAACTGTGCTTGCACATCCTGTGGGGCGCAAATTATGTGGGGCACAAATTCTGTGGGGCGCACATCCTGCGGCGCACATCCTACTGTGCACATAAATAAAAATAATATTAAAACATTTTTACAAAAAAAATATTTAAATCAAATTAATAAAAAAACTGTCCTTGCACATCCTCTGGGGCGCAAATTCTGTGGGGCGCACATCCTGCGGCGCACATCCTGCTGCGCACATGAATAAAAATAATATTAAAAACAAATTACAATTTTTTTTTAAAAATCAAATTAATAAAAAAACTGTCCTTGCACATCCTGTGGGGCGCACATCCTGCGGCGCACATCCTGCTGCGCACATAAATACAAATAATATTAAAAACAAATTACAATTTTTTTTTTAAATCAAATTAATAAAAAACTGTCCTTGCACATCCTGTGGGGCAAAAATTCTGTGGGGCGCACATCCTGCTGCGCACATAAATAAAAATTAAATAAAACATTTTTACAAAAAAAAATATTTAAATCAAATTAATAAAAAAACTGTGCTTGCACATCCTGTGGGGCGCAAATTATGTGGGGCACAAATTCTGTGGGGCGCACATCCTGCGGCGCACATCCTGCTGTGCACATAAATAAAAATAATATTAAAACATTTTTACAAAAAAAATATTTAAATCAAATTAATAAAAAAACTGTCCTTGCACATCCTGTGGGGCGCAAATTCTGTGGGGCGCACATCCTGCGGCGCACATCCTGCTGCGCACATGAATAAAAATAATATTAAAAACAAATTAAAATTTTTTTTTTTAAATCAAATTAATAAAAAAACTGTGCTTGCACATCCTGTGGGGCGCAAATTCTGTGGGGCGCACATCCTGCGGCGCACATAAATAAAAATAATATTAAAACATTTTTACAAAAAAAATATTTAAATCAAATTAATAAAAAAACTGTCCTTGCACATCCTGTGGGGCGCAAATTCTGTGGGGCGCACATCCTGCGGCGCACATCCTGCTGCGCACATAAATAAAAAAAATATTAAAAACAAATTACAATTTTTATTTTTCAAATCAAATTAATAAAAAAACTGTGATTGCACATCCTGTGGGGCGCAAATTCTCTGGGGCGCACATCCTGTGGCGCACATCCTGCTGCGCAGATAAATAAAAATAATATTAAAACATTTTTACAAAAAAAAATATTTAAATCAAATTAATAAAAAAACTGTGCTTGCACATCCTGTGGGGCAAAAATTCTGTGGGGCGCACATCCTGCGGCGCACATCCTGCTGCGCACATAAATAAAAATAATATTAAAACATTTTTACAAAAAAAATATTTAAATCAAACTAATAAAAAAACTGTCCTTGCACATCCTGTGGGGCGCAAATTCTGTGGGGCGCACATCCTGCGGCGCACATCCTGCTGCGCACATAAATACAAATAATATTAAAAACAAATTACAATTTTTTTTTTAAATCAAATTAATAAAAAAACTGTGCTTGCACATCCTGTGGGGCGCAAATTCTGTGGGGCGCACATCCCGCGGCGCACATCCAGCTGCGCACATAAATAAAAATAATATTAAAAACAAATTACAATTTTTTTTTTAAATCAAATTAATAAAAAAACTGTGCTTGCACATCCTGTGGGGCGCAAATTCTGTGGGGCACACAACCTGCGGCACACATCCTGCTGCGCACATAAATAAAAATTAAATAAAACATTTTTACAAAAAAAAATATTTAAATCAAATTAATAAAAAAACTGTGCTTGCACATCCTGTGGGGCGCAAATTATGTGGGGCACAAATTCTGTGGGGCGCACATCCTGCGGCGCACATCCTGCTGTGCACATAAATAAAAATAATATTAAAACATTTTTACAAAAAAAATATTTAAATCAAATTAATAAAAAAACTGTCCTTGCACATCCTGTGGGGCGCAAATTCTGTGGGGCGCACATCCTGCGGCGCACATCCTGCTGCGCACATGAATAAAAATAATATTAAAAACAAATTAAAATTTTTTTTTTTAAATCAAATTAATAAAAAAACTGTGCTTGCACATCCTGTGGGGCGCAAATTCTGTGGGGCGCACATCCTGCGGCGCACATCCTGCTGCGCACATAAATAAAAAAAATATTAAAAACAAATTACCATTTTTATTTTTCAAATCAAATTAATAAAAAAACTGTGATTGCACATCCTGTGGGGCGCAAATTCTCTGGGGCGCACATCCTGTGGCGCACATCCTGCTGCGCAGATAAATAAAAATAATATTAAAAACAAATTACAATTTTTTTTTTTAAATCAAATTAATAAAAAAACTGTCCTTGCACATCCTGTGGGGCGCAAATTATGTGGGGCGCACATCCTGCGGCGCACATCCTGCTGCGCACATAAATAAAAATAATATTAAAACATTTTTACAAAAAAAAATATTTAAATCAAATTAATAAAAAAACTGTGCTTGCACATCCTGTGGGGCGCAAATTCTGTGGGGCGCACATCCTGCGGCGCACATCCTGCTGCGCACATAAATAAAAATAATATTAAAACATTTTTACAAAAAAAATATTTAAATCAAACTAATAAAAAAACTGTCCTTGCACATCCTGTGGGGCGCAAATTCTGTGGGGCGCACATCCTGCGGCGCACATCCTGCTGCGCACATAAATACAAATAATATTAAAAACAAATTACAATTTTTTTTTAAATCAAATTAATAAAAAAACTGTGCTTGCACATCCTGTGGGGCGCAAATTCTGTGGGGCGCACATCCTGCGGCGCACATCCAGCTGCGCACATAAATAAAAATAATATTAAAAACAAATTACAATTTTTTTTTTAAATCAAATTAATAAAAAAACTGTCCTTGCACATCCTGTGGGGCGCAAATTCTGTGGGGCGCACATGAATAAAAATAATATTAAAACATTTTTACAAAAAAAAATATTTAAATCAAATTAATAAAAAAACTGTGCTTGCACATCCTGTGGGGCGCAAATTCTGTGGGGCGCACATCCTGCGGCGCACATCCTGCTGCGCACATAAATAAAAATAATATTAAAACATTTTTACAAAAAAAAATATTTAAATCAAATTAATAAAAAAACTGTGCTTTCACATCCTGTGGGGCGCAAATTCTGTGGGGCGCACATCCTGCGGCGCACATCCTGCTGCGCACATAAATAAAAATGAAATAAAACATTTTTACAAAAAAAAATATTTAAATCAAATTAATAAAAAAACTGTGCTTGCACATCCTGTGGGTTGCAAATTCTGTGGGGCGCACATCCTGCGGCGCACATCCTGCTGCGCACATACATAAAAATAATATTAAAAACAAATTACAATTTTTTTTTAAATCAAATTAATAAAAAAACTGTGCTTGCACATCCTGTGGGGCGCAAATTCTGTGGGGCGCACATCCTGCGGCGCACATCCAGCTGCGCACATAAATAAAAATAATATTAAAAACAAATTACAATTTTTTTTTTAAATCAAATTAATAAAAAAACTGTCCTTGCACATCCTGTGGGGCGCAAATTCTGTGGGGCGCACATGAATAAAAATAATATTAAAAGATTTTTACAAAAAAAAATATTTAAATCAAATTAATAAAAAAACTGTGCTTGCACATCCTGTGGGGCGCAAATTCTGTGGGGCGCACATCCTGCGGCGCACATCCTGCTGCGCACATAAATAAAAATAATATTAAAACATTTTTACAAAAAAAAATATTTAAATCAAATTAATAAAAAAACTGTGCTTGCACATCCTGTGGGGCGCAAATTCTGTGGGGCGCACATCCTGCGGCGCACATCCTGCTGCGCACATAAATAAAAATGAAATAAAACATTTTTACAAAAAAAAATATTTAAATCAAATTAATAAAAAAACTGTGCTTGCACATCCTGTGGGGCGCAAATTCTGTGGGGCGCACATCCTGCGGCGCACATCCTGCTGCGCACATACATAAAAATAATATTAAAAACAAATTACAATTTTTTTTTTTAAATCAAATTAATAAAAAAACTGTCCTTGCACATCCTGTGGGGCGCAAATTCTGTGGGGCGCACATCCTGCTGCGCACATAAATAAAAATTAAATAAAACATTTTTACAAAAAAAAATATTTAAATCAAATTAATAAAAAAACTGTGCTTGCACATCCTGTGGGGCGCAAATTATGTGGGGCACAAATTCTGTGGGGCGCACATCCTGCGGCGCACATCCTGCTGTGCACATAAATAAAAACAATATTAAAACATTTTTACAAAAAAAATATTTAAATCAAATTAATAAAAAAACTGTCCTTGCACATCCTGTGGGGCGCAAATTCTGTGGGGCGCACATCCTGCGGCGCACATCCTGCTGCGCACATACATAAAAATAATATTAAAAACAAATTACAATTTTTTTTTTTAAATCAAATTAATAAAAAAACTGTGCTTGCACATCCTGTGGGGCGCAAATTCTGTGGGGCGCACATCCTGCTGCGCAAATAAATAAAAATTAAATAAAACATTTTTACAAAAAAAAATATTTAAATCAAATTAATAAAAAAACTGTGCTTGCACATCCTGTGGGGCGCAAATTATGTGGGGCACAAATTCTGTGGGGCGCACATCCTGCGGCGCACATCCTGCTGTGCACATAAATAAAAATAATATTAAAACATTTTTACAAAAAAAATATTTAAATCAAATTAATAAAAAAACTGTCCTTGCACATCCTCTGGGGCGCAAATTCTGTGGGGCGCACATCCTGCGGCGCACATCCTGCTGCGCACATGAATAAAAATAATATTAAAAACAAATTACAATTTTTTTTTAAAAATCAAATTAATAAAAAAACTGTCCTTGCACATCCTGTGGGGCGCAAATTATGTGGGGCGCACATCCTGCGGCGCACACCCTGCTGCGCACATAAATAAAAATAATATTAAAACATTTTTACAAAAAAAAAATTTAAATCAAATTAATAAAAAAACTGTGCTTGCACATCCTGTGGGGCGCAAATTCTGTGGGGCGCACATCCTGCGGCGCACATCCTGCTGCGCACATAAATAAAAAAAATATTAAAAACAAATTACAATTTTTATTTTTAAATCAAATTAATAAAAAAACTGTCCTTGCACATCCTGTGGGGCGCAAATTCTGTGGGGCGCACATCCTACTGCGCACATAAATAAAAATTAAATAAAACATTTTTACAAAAAAAAATATTTAAATCAAATTAATAAAAAAACTGTGCTTGCACATCCTGTGGGGCGCAAATTATGTGGGGCACAAATTCTGTGGGGCGCACATCCTGCGGCGCACATCCTGCTGTGCACATAAATAAAAATAATATTAAAACATTTTTACAAAAAAAAAATTTAAATCAAATTAATAAAAAAACTGTGCTTGCACATCCTGTGGGGCGCAAATTCTGTGGGGCGCACATCCTGCGGCGCACATCCTGCTGCGCACATACATAAAAATAATATTAAAGACAAATTACAATTTTTTTTTAAAAATCAAATTAATAAAAAAACTGTGCTTGAACATCCTGTGGGGCGCAAATTCTGTGGGGCGCACATCCTGCGGCGCACATCCTGCTGCGCACATAAATAAAAATAATATTAAAAACAATTTACAATTTTTTTTTTTAAATCAAATTAATAAACAAACTGTGCTTGCACATCCTGTGGGGCGCACATCCTGCGGCGCACATCCTGCTGCGCACATAAATAAAAATAATATTAAAAACAAATTACAATTTTTTTTTTAAATCAAATTAATAAAAAAACTGTCCTTGCACATCCTGTGGGGCGCAAATTCTGTGGGGCGCACATCCTGCGGCGCACATCCTGCTGCGCACATAAATAAAAATAATATTAAAAACAAATTACAATTTTTTTTTTAAATCAAATTAATAAAAAAACTGTCCTTGCACATCCTGTGGGGCGCAAATTCTGTGGGGCGCACATCCTGCGGCGCAAATCCTGCTGCGCACATGAATAAAAATAATATTAAAACATTTTTACAAAAAAAATATTTAAATCAAATTAATAAAAAAACTGTGCTTGCACATCCTGTGGGGCGCAAATTATGTGGGGCGCACATCCTGCAGCACACATCCTGCTGCGCACATAAATAAAAATAATATTAGAAACAAATTACAATTTTTTTTTTTAATCCAATTAATAAAAAAACTGTGCTTGCACATCCTGTGGGGCGCAAATTCTGTGGGGCGCACATCCTGCGGCGCACATCCTGCTGCGCACATAAATAAAAATAATATTAAAACATTTTTACAAAAAAATATATTTAAATCAAATAAATAAAAAAACTGTGCTTGCACATCCTGTGGGGCGCAAATTCTGTGGGGCGCACATCCTGCGGCGCACATCCTGCTGGGCACAAAAATAAAAATAATATTAAAACATTTTTACAAAAAAAAATATTTAAATATAACTAATAAAAAACCTTGCTTGCACATCCTTTGGGGCGCAAATTATGTGGGGCGCACATCCTGCAGCGCACATCCTGCTGCGCAAATAAATAAAAATCAAATTAAAAAAAATTTACAATTTTTTTTTTTTAAATCAAATTAATAAAAAAAATGTGCTTGCACAAACTGTCCTTGCACATCCTGTGGGGCGCAAATTCTGTGGGGCGCACATCCTGCAGCACACATCCTGCTGCGCACATAAATAAAAATAATATTAAAAACAAATTACAATTTTTTTTTTTAATCCAATTAATAAAAAAACTGTGCTTGCACATCCTATGGGGCGCAAATTCTGTGGGGCGCACATCCTGCGGCGCACATCCTGCTGCGCACATTAATACAAATAATATTAAAACATTTTTACAAAAAAAACATATTTAAATCAAATTAATAAAAAAACTGTCCTTGCACATTCTGTGGGGCGCACATCTTGCGGCGCAAATCCTGCTGCGCACAAGAATAAAAATACTATTAAAACATTTTTACAAAAAAAAATATTTAAATATAACTAATAAAAAAACTGTGCTTGCACATCCTGTGGGGCGCAAATTCTGTGGGGCGCACATCCTGCTGCGCACATGAATAAAAATAATATTAAAACATTTTTACAAAAAAAAATATTTAAATCAAATTAATAAAAAAACTGTGCTTGCACATCCTGTGGGGCGCAAATTCTGTGGGGCGCACATCCTGCTGCGCACATAAATAAAAATAATATTAAAAACAAATTACAATTTTTTTTTTTTAAATCAAATTAATAAAAAAACTGTGCTTGCACATCCTGTGGGGCGCAAATTCTGTGGGGCGCACATCCTGCGGCGCACATCCTGCTAAGCACATAAATAAAAATAATACTAAAACATTTTTTTCAAAAAAAAATATTTAAATCAAATTAATAAAAAAACTGTGCTTGCACATCCTGTGGGGCGCACATCCTGCGGCGCACATCCTGCTGCGCACATAAATGAAAATATTATTAAAACATTTTTACAAAAAAAAATATTTAAATCAAATTAATAAAAAAACTGTGCTTGCATATCCTGCGGCGCACATCCTGCTGCGCACATAAATAAAAATAATATTAAAAACAAATTACAATTTTTTTTTTTTAAATCAAATTAATAAAAAAACTGTCCTTGCACATCATGTGGGGCGCAAATTCTGTGGGGCGCACACCCTGCAGCGCACATCCTGCTGCGCACATAAATCAAAATAATATTAAAACATTTTTACAAAATTTTTTTTTTAAATCAAATTAATAAAAAAACTGTGCTTGCACATCCTGTGGGGCGCAAATTCTGTGGGGCGCACATCCTGCAGCACACATCCTGCTGCGCACATACATAAAAATAATATTAAAAACATATTACAATTTTTTTTTTTAAATCAAATTAATAAAAAAACTGTCCTTGCACATCCTGTGGGGCGCACATCCTGCGGCGCACATCCTGCTGCGCACATAAATAAAAATAATATTAAAAACAAATTACAATTTTTTTTTTAAAATCAAATTAATAAAAAAACTGTCCTTGCACATCCTGTGGGGCGCAAATTCTGTGGGGCGCACATCCAGCTGCGCACATTAATAAAAATAATATTAAAAACAATTTACAATTTTTTTTTTAAAATCAAATTAATAAAAAAACTGTCCTTGCACATCCTGTGGGGCGCAAATTCTGTGGGGCGCACATCCAGCTGCGCACATTAATAAAAATAATATTAAAAACAATTTACAATTTTTTTTTTTTTTAAATCAAATTAATAAAAAAACTGTCCTTGCACATCCTGTGGGGCGCAAATTCTGTGGGGCGCACATCCTGCGGCGCATATCCTGCTGCGCAGATAAATAAAAATAATATTAAAACATTTTTACAAAAAAAACTTTTTAAATCAATTTAATAGAAAAACTGTGCTTGCACATCCTGTGGGGCGCAAATTATGTGGGGCGCACATCCTGCAGCGCACATCCTGCTGCGCACATAAATAAAAATAATATTAAAACATTTTTACAAAAAAAAATATTTAAATATAACTAATAAAAAACCTTGCTTGCACATACCTGTGGGGCGCAAATTATGTGGGGCACATATTCTGTGGGGCACACATCCTGCGGCGCACATCCTGCTGCGCACATAAATAAAAATAATATTAAAAACAAATTACAATTTTTTTTTTTAAATCAAATTAATAAAAAAACTGTCCTTGCACATCCTGTGGGGCGCAAATTCTGTGGGGCGCACATGAATAAAAATAATATTAAAACATTTTTACAAAAAAAAAAATTTAAATATAACTAATAAAAAAACTGTGCTTGCACATCCTGTGGGGCGCAAATTATGTGGGGCGCACATCATGCGGCGCACATCCTGCTGCGCACATAAATAAAAATAATATTAAAAACAATTTACAATTTTTTTTTTTAAATCAAATTAATAAAAAAACTGTGCTTGCACATCCTGTGGGGCGCAAATTCTGTGGGGCGCACATGCTGCGGCGCACATCCTGCTGCACAGATAAATAAAAATAATATTAAAAACAAATTACAATTTTTTTTTTTAAATCAAATTAATAAAAAAAATGTCCTTGCACATCCTGTGAGGCGCAAATTCTGTGGGGCGCACATCCTGCGGCGCACATCATGCTGCGCAAATAAATAAAAATAATATTAAAACATTTTTACAAAAAAAAATATTTAAATCAAATTAATAAAAAAATGTGCTTGCACATCCTGTGGGGCGCAAATTATGTGGGGCGCACATCCTGCGGCGCACATCCTGCTGCGCACATAAATAAAAATAATATTAAAACATTTTTACAAAAAAAAATATTTAAATCAAATTAATAAAAAAACTGTGCTTGCACATCCTGTGGGGCGCAAATTCTGTGGGGCGCACATCCTGCGGCGCACATCCTGCTGCGCACATAAATAAAAATAATATTAAAAACAAATTACAATTTTTTTTTTTAAATCAAATTAATGAAAAAACTGTCCTTGCACATCCTGTGGGGCGCAAATTCTGTGGGGCGCACATGAATAAAAATAATATTAAAACATTTTTACAAAAAAAAAATTTAAATATAACTAATAAAAAAACTGTGCTTGCACATCCTGTGGGGCGCAAATTATATGGGGCGCACATCCTGCAGCGCACATCCTGCTGCGCAAATAAATACAAATAAAATTAAAAAAAATTTACAATTTTTTTTTTTTTAAATCAAATTAATAAAAAAAATGTGCTTGCACATCCTGTGGGGCGCAAATTTTGTGGGGCGCACATCCTGCGGCGCACATCCTAATGCGCATATAAATAAAAATAATATTAAAAACAAATTACAATTTTTTTTTTAAATCAAATCAATAAAAAAACTGTCCTTGCACATCCTGTGGGGCGCAAATTCTGTGGGGCGCACATCCTGCGGCGCACATCCTGCTGCGCAGATAAATAAAAATAATATTAAAACATTTTTACAAAAAAAAATTTTTAAATCAATTTAATAGAAAAACTGTGCTTGCACATCCTGTGGGGCGCAAATTCTGTGGGGCGCACATCCTGCGGCGCACATCCTGCTGCGCATATAAATAAAAATAATATTAAAAACAAATTACAATTTTTTTTTTAAATCAAATCAATAAAAAAACTGTCCTTGCACATCCTTTAGGGCCCAAATTCTGTGGGGCGCACATGAATAAAAATAATATTAAAACATTTTTACAAAAAAAAATATTTAAATCAAATTAATAAAAAAACTGTGCTTGCACATCCTGTGGGGCGCAAATTCTGTGGGGCGCACATGAATAAAAATAATATTAAAACATTTTTACAAAAAAAAAAATTTAAATATAACTAATAAAAAAACTGTGCTTGCACATCCTGTGGGGCGCAAATTATGTGGGGCGCACATCATGCGGCGCACATCCTGCTTCGCACATGAATAAAAATAATATTAAAACATTTTTACAAAAAAAAATATTTAAATATAACTAATAAAAAACCTTGCTTGCACATACCTGTGGGGCGCAAATTATTTGGGGCGCACATCCTGCGGCGCACATCCTGCTGCGCACATAAATAAAAATAATATTAAAAACAATTTACAATTTTTTTTTTAAATCAAATTAATAAAAAAACTGTCCTTGCACATCCTGTGGGGCGCAAATTCTGTGGGGCGCACATGAATACAAATAATATTAAAACATTTTTACAAAAAAAAATATTTAAATCAAATTAATAAAAAAACTGTGGTTGCACATCCTGTGGGGCGCAAATTATGTGGGGCGCACATCCTGCAGCGCACATCCTGCTGCGCACATAAATAAAAATAAAATTAAAAACAAATTACAATTTTTTTTTTTAAATCAAATTAATAAAAAAACTGTCCTTGCACATCCTGTGGGGCGCAAATTCTGTGGGGCGCACATCCTGCGGCGCACATCATGCTGCGCAAATAAATAAAAATAATATTAAAACATTTTTACAAAAAAAAATATTTAAATCAAATTAATAAAAAAATGTGCTTGCACATCCTGTGGGGCGCAAATTATGTGGGGCGCACATCCTGCTGCGCACATAAATAAAAATAATATTAAAACATTTTTACAAAAAAAAATATTTAAATATAACTAATAAAAAAACTGTGCTTGCACATCCTGTGGGGCGCAATTTATGTGGGGCGCACATCCTGCGGCGCACATCCTGCTGCGCATATAAATAAAAATAAAATTAAAAAAAATTTACAATTTTTTTTTTTTTAAATCAAATCAATAAAAAAACTGTCCTTGCACATCCTTTAGGGCCCAAATTCTGTGGGGCGCACATGAATAAAAATAATATTAAAACATTTTTACAAAAAAAAATATTTAAATCAAATTAATAAAAAAATGTGCTTGCACATCCTGTGGGGCGCAAATTATGTGGGGCGCACATCCTGCGGCGCACATCCTGCTGCGCACATAAATAAAAATAATATTAAAACATTTTTACAAAAAAAAATATTTAAATCAAATTAATAAAAAAACTGTGCTTGCACATCCTGTGGGGCGCAAATTCTGTGGGGCGCACATCCTGCGGCGCACATCCTGCTGCGCACATAAATAAAAATAATATTAAAAACAAATTACAATTTTTTTTTTTAAATCAAATTAATGAAAAAACTGTCCTTGCACATCCTGTGGGGCGCAAATTCTGTGGGGCGCACATGAATAAAAATAATATTAAAACATTTTTACAAAAAAAAAAATTTAAATATAACTAATAAAAAAACTGTGCTTGCACATCCTGTGGGGCGCAAATTATGTGGGGCGCACATCCTGCAGCGCACATCCTGCTGCGCAAATAAATACAAATAAAATTAAAAAAAATTTACAATTTTTTTTTTTTTAAATCAAATTAATAAAAAAAATGTGCTTGCACATCCTGTGGGGCGCAAATTTTGTGGGGCGCACATCCTGCGGCGCACATCCTGCTGCGCATATAAATAAAAATAATATTAAAAACAAATTACAATTTTTTTTTTAAATCAAATCAATAAAAAAACTGTCCTTGCACATCCTTTAGGGCCCAAATTCTGTGGGGCGCACATGAATAAAAATAATATTAAAACATTTTTACAAAAAAAAATATTTAAATCAAATTAATAAAAAAACTGTGCTTGCACATCCTGTGGGGTCCAAATTCTGTGGGGCGCACATCCTGCGGCGCACATCCTGTTGCGCACATAAATAAAAATAATATTAAAAACAAATTACAATTTTTTTTTAAAAATCAAATTAATAAAAAAACTGTCCTTGCACATCCTGTGGGGCGCAAATTCTGTGGGGCGCACATCCTGCGGCGCACATCCTGCTGTGCACATGAATAAAAATAATATTAAAACATTTTTACAAAAAAATATATTTAAATCAAATAAATAAAAAAACTGTCCTTGCACATCCTGTGGGGCGCAAATTCTGTGGGGCGCACATCCTGCGGCGCACATCCTGCTGCGCAGATAAATAAAAATAATATTAAAACATTTTTACAAAAAAAAATTTTTAAATCAATTTAATAGAAAAACTGTGCTTGCACATCCTGTGGGGCGCAAATTCTGTGGGGCGCACATCCTGCGGCGCACATCCTGCTGCGCATATAAATAAAAATAATATTAAAAACAAATTACAATTTTTCTTTTAAATCAAATTAATAAAAAAACTGTGCTTGCACATCCTGTGGGGCGCAAATTCTGTGGGGCGCACATGAATAAAAATAATATTAAAACATTTTTACAAAAAAAAAAATTTAAATATAACTAATAAAAAAACTGTGCTTGCACATCCTGTGGGACGCAAATTATGTGGGGCGCACATCATGCGGCGCACATCCTGCTTCGCACATGAATAAAAATAATATTAAAACATTTTTACAAAAAAAAATATTTAAATATAACTAATAAAAAACCTTGCTTGCACATACCTGTGGGGCGCAAATTATTTGGGGCGCACATCCTGCGGCGCACATCCTGCTGCGCACATAAATAAAAATAATATTAAAAACAATTTACAATTTTTTTTTTAAATCAAATTAATAAAAAAACTGTCCATGCACATCCTGTGGGGCGCAAATTCTGTGGGGCGCACATCCTGCGGCGCACATCCTGCTGCGCACATAAATAAAAATAATATTAAAAACAAATTACAATTTTTTTAAAAAAATCAAATTAATAAAAAAACTGTCCATGCACATCCTGTGGGGCGCAAATTATGTGGGGCGCACATCATGCGGCGCACATCCTGCTTTGCACATGAATAAAAATAATATTAAAACATTTTTACAAAAAAAAATATTTAAATATAACTAATAAAAAACCTTGCTTGCACATACCTGTGGGGCGCAAATTATTTGGGGCGCACATCCTGCGGTGCACATCCTGCTGCGCACATAAATAAAAATAATATTAAAACATTTTTACAAAAAAAATATTTAAATCAAATTAATAAAAAAACTGTCCTTGCACATCCTGTGGGGCGAAAAATTCTGTGGGGCGCACATCCTGCGGCGCACATCCTGCTGCGCAGATAAATAAAAATAATATTAAAACATTTTTACAAAAAAATTTTTTTAAATCAATTTAATAGAAAAACTGTGCTTGCACATCCTGTGGGGCGCAAATTCTGTGGGGCGCACATCCTGCGGCGCACATCCTGCGGCGCACATCCTGCTGCGCATATAAATAAAAATAATATTAAAAACAAATTACAATTTTTTTTTTAAATCAAATCAATAAAAAAACTGTCCTTGCACATCCTTTAGGGCCCAAATTCTGTGGGGCGCACATGAATAAAAATAATATTGAAACATTTTTACAAAAAAAAATATTTAAATCAAATTAATAAAAAAACTGTGCTTGCACATCCTGTGGGGCGCAAATTATGTGGGGCGCACATCATGCGGCGCACATCCTGCTTCGCACATGAATAAAAATAATATTAAAACATTTTTACAAAAAAAAATATTTAAATATAACTAATAAAAAACCTTGCTTGCACATACCTGTGGGGCGCAAATTATTTGGGGCGCACATCCTGCGGCGCACATCCTGCTGCGCACATAAATAAAAATAATATTAAAAACAATTTACAATTTTTTTTTTAAATCAAATTAATAAAAAAACTGTCCATGCACATCCTGTGGGGCGCAAATTCTGTGGGGCGCACATCCTGCGGCACACATCCTGCTGCGCACATAAATAAAAATAATATTAAAACATTTTTACAAAAAAAAATATTTAAATCAAATTAATAAAAAAACTGTGCTTGCACATCCTGTGGGGCGCAAATTCTGTGGGTTGCACATCCTGCGGCGGACATCCTGCTGCGCACATAAATAAAAATAATATTAAAAACAATTTACAATTTTTTTTTTTTAAATCAAATTAATAAAAAAACTGTGCTTGCACATCCTGTGGGGCGCAAATTCTGTGGGGCGCACATCCTGCGGCGCACATCCTGCTGCGCACGTAAATAAAAATAATATTAAAACATTTTTACAAAAAAAAATATTTAAATCAAATTAATAAAAAAACTGTGCTTGCACATCCTGTGGGGCGCAAATTATGTGGGGCGCACATCCTGCTGCGCACATAAATAAAAATAATATTAAAAACAAATTACAATTTTTTTTTTAAATCAAATTAATAAAAAAACTGTCCTTGCACATCCTGTGGGGCGCAAATTCTGTGGGGCGCACATGAATAAAAATAATATTAAGACATTTTTACAAAAAAAAATATTTAAATCAAATTAATAAAAAAACTGTCCTTGCACATCCTGTGGGGCGCAAATTCTGTAGGGCGCACATCCTGCTGCGCACATGAATAAAAATAATATTAAAAACAAATTACAAAAAAAAATATTTAAATCAAATTAATAAAAAAACTGTGCTTGCACATCCTGTGGGACGCAAATTATGTGGGGCGCACATCATGCGGCGCACATCCTGCTTCGCACATGAATAAAAATAATATTAAAACATTTTTACAAAAAAAAATATTTAAATATAACTAATAAAAAACCTTGCTTGCACATACCTGTGGGGCGCAAATTATTTGGGGCGCACATCCTGCGGCGCACATCCTGCTGCGCACATAAATAAAAATAATATTAAAAACAATTTACAATTTTTTTTTTAAATCAAATTAATAAAAAAACTGTCCATGCACATCCTGTGGGGCGCAAATTCTGTGGGGCGCACATCCTGCGGCGCACATCCTGCTGCGCACATAAATAAAAATAATATTAAAAACAAATTACAATTTTTTTTAAAAAATCAAATTAATAAAAAAACTGTGCTTGCACATCCTGTGGGGCGCAAATTCTGTGGGGCGCACATCCTGCGGCGCACATCCTGCTGCGCACATAAATAAAAATAATATTAAAACATTTTTACAAAAAAAAATATTTAAATATAACTAATAAAAAACCTTGCTTGCACATCCTGTGGGGCGCAAATTATGTGGGGCGCACATCCTGCAGCGCACATCCTGCTGCGCAAATAAATAAAAATAAAATTAAAAAAAATTTACAATATTTTTTTTTTAAATCAAATTAATAAAAAAACTGTCCATGCACATCCTGTGGGGCGCAAATTATGTGGGGCGCACATCATGCGGCGCACATCCTGCTTTGCACATGAATAAAAATAATATTAAAACATTTTTACAAAAAAAAATATTTAAATATAACTAATAAAAAACCTTGCTTGCACATACCTGTGGGGCGCAAATTATTTGGGGCGCACATCCTGCGGTGCACATCCTGCTGCGCACATAAATAAAAATAATATTAAAACATTTTTACAAAAAAAATATTTAAATCAAATTAATAAAAAAACTGTCCTTGCACATCCTGTGGGGCGAAAAATTCTGTGGGGCGCACATCCTGCGGCGCACATCCTGCTGCGCAGATAAATAAAAATAATATTAAAACATTTTTACAAAAAAATTTTTTTAAATCAATTTAATAGAAAAACTGTGCTTGCACATCCTGTGGGGCGCAAATTCTGTGGGGCGCACATCCTGCGGCGCACATCCTGCGGCGCACATCCTGCTGCGCATATAAATAAAAATAATATTAAAAACAAATTACAATTTTTTTTTTAAATCAAATCAATAAAAAAACTGTCCTTGCACATCCTTTAGGGCCCAAATTCTGTGGGGCGCACATGAATAAAAATAATATTGAAACATTTTTACAAAAAAAAATATTTAAATCAAATTAATAAAAAAACTGTGCTTGCACATCCTGTGGGGCGCAAATTATGTGGGGCGCACATCATGCGGCGCACATCCTGCTTCGCACATGAATAAAAATAATATTAAAACATTTTTACAAAAAAAAATATTTAAATATAACTAATAAAAAACCTTGCTTGCACATACCTGTGGGGCGCAAATTATTTGGGGCGCACATCCTGCGGCGCACATCCTGCTGCGCACATAAATAAAAATAATATTAAAAACAATTTACAATTTTTTTTTTAAATCAAATTAATAAAAAAACTGTCCATGCACATCCTGTGGGGCGCAAATTCTGTGGGGCGCACATCCTGCGGCACACATCCTGCTGCGCACATAAATAAAAATAATATTAAAACATTTTTACAAAAAAAAATATTTAAATCAAATTAATAAAAAAACTGTGCTTGCACATCCTGTGGGGCGCAAATTCTGTGGGTTGCACATCCTGCGGCGCACATCCTGCTGCGCACATAAATAAAAATAATATTAAAAACAATTTACAATTTTTTTTTTTTAAATCAAATTAATAAAAAAACTGTGCTTGCACATCCTGTGGGGCGCAAATTCTGTGGGGCGCACATCCTGCGGCGCACATCCTGCTGCGCACGTAAATAAAAATAATATTAAAACATTTTTACAAAAAAAAATATTTAAATCAAATTAATAAAAAAACTGTGCTTGCACATCCTGTGGGGCGCAAATTATGTGGGGCGCACATCCTGCTGCGCACATAAATAAAAATAATATTAAAAACAAATTACAATTTTTTTTTTAAATCAAATTAATAAAAAAACTGTCCTTGCACATCCTGTGGGGCGCAAATTCTGTAGGGCGCACATCCTGCTGCGCACATGAATAAAAATAATATTAAAAACAAATTACAAAAAAAAATATTTAAATCAAATTAATAAAAAAACTGTGCTTGCACATCCTGTGGGGCGCAAATTCTGTGGGTTGCACATCCTGCGGCAAACATCCTGCTGCGCACATAAATACAAATAATATTAAAAACAATTTACAATTTTTTTTTTTTAAATCAAATTAATAAAAAAACTGTGCTTGCACATCCTGTGGGGCGCAAATTCTGTGGGGCGCACATCCTGCGGCGCACATCCTGCTGCGCACGTAAATAAAAATAATATTAAAAACAAATTACAATTTTTTTTTTAAATCAAATTAATAAAAAAACTGTCCTTGCACATCCTTTAGGGCCCAAATTCTGTGGGGCGCACATGAATAAAAATAATATTGAAACATTTTTACAAAAAAAAATATTTAAATCAAATTAATAAAAAAACTGTGCTTGCACATCCTGTGGGGCGCAAATTCTGTGGGGCGCACATGAATAAAAATAATATTAAAACATTTTTACAAAAAAAAAAATTTAAATATAACTAATAAAAAAACTGTGCTTGCACATCCTGTGGGGCGCAAATTATGTGGGGCGCACATCATGCGGCGCACATCCTGCTTCGCACATGAATAAAAATAATATTAAAACATTTTTACAAAAAAAAATATTTAAATATAACTAATAAAAAACCTTGCTTGCACATACCTGTGGGGCGCACATCCTGCGGCGCACATCCTGCTGCGCACATAAATAAAAATAATATTAAAACATTTTTACAAAAAAAAATATTTAAATCAAATTAATAAAAAAACTGTGCTTGCACATCCTGTGGGGCGCAAATTATGTGGGGCGCACATCCTGCGGCGCACATCCTGCTGCGCACATAAATAAAAATAATATTAAAAACAATTTACAATTATTTTTTTTTAAATCAAATTAATAAAAAAACTGTGCTTGCACATCCTGTGGGGCGCAAATTCTGTGGGGCGCACATCCTGCTGCGCACATAAATAAAAATAATATTAAAAACAATTTACAATTATTTTTTTTTAAATCAAATTAATAAAAAAACTGTGCTTGCACATCCTGTGGGGTGCAAATTCTGTGGGGCGCAAATTCTGTGGGGCGCACATCCTGCGGCGCACATCCTGCTGCGCACATAAATAAAAATAATATTAAAAACAAATTACAATTTTTTTTTTAAATCAAATTAATAAAAAAACTGTCCTTGCACATCCTGTGTGGCGCAAATTCTGTGGGGCGCACATCCTGTGGCGCAAATCCTGCTGCGCACATAGATAAAAATAATATTAAAACATCTTTACAAAAAAATTATTTAAAACAATTAATAAAAAAACTTTGCTTGCTCATCCTCTGGGGCGCAAATTATGTGGGGCGCACATCCTGAAGCGCACATCCTGCTGCGCACATGAAATAAAAATAATATTAAAATATTTTTACAAAAAAAAATATTTAAATCAAATTAATAAAAAAACTGTGCTTGCACATCCTGTGGGGCGCAAATTCTGTGGGGCGCACATCCTGCGGCGCACATCCTGCTGCGCACATAAATAAAAATAATATTAAAAACAAATTACAATTTTTTTTTTTTAAATCAAATTAATAAAAAAAATGTCCTTGCACATCCTGTGTGGCGCAAATTCTGTGGGGCGCACATCCTGCGGCGCACATCCTGCTGCGCACATAAATAAAAATAATATTAAAAACAAATTACAATTTTTTTTTTTAAATCAAATTAATAAACAAACTGTGCTTGCACATCCTGTGGGGCGCAAATTCTGTGGGGCGCACATCCTGCTGCGCACATAAATAAAAATAATATTAAAACATTTTTACAAAAAAAAATAATTAAAATCAAATTAATAAAAAAACTGTGCTTGCACATCCTCTGGGGCGCAAATTCTGTGGGGCGCACATCCTGCGGCGCACATCCTGCTGCGCACATATATAAAAATAATATTAAAAACAAATTACAACTTTTTTTTTAAATCAAATTAATAAACACACTGTGCTTGCACATCCTGTGGGGCGCAAATTCTGTGGGGCGCACATCCTGCGGCGCACATAAATAAATATAATATTAAAACATTTTTACAAAAAAAAATATTTAAATCAAATTAATAAAAAAACTGTGCTTGCACATCCTGTGGGGCGCAAATTCTGTGGGGCGCACATCCTGCGGCGCACATCCTGCTGCGCACATAAATAAAAATAATATTAAAACATTTTTACAAAAAAAAATATTTAAATATAACTAATAAAAAACCTTGCTTGCACATCCTGTGGGGCACAAATTATGTGGGGTGCACATCCTGCAGCGCACATCCTGCTGCGAAAATAAATAAAAATAAAATTAAAAAAAATTTACAATTTTTTTTTTTTAAATCAAATTAATAAAAAAACTGTGCTTGCACTTCCTGTGGGGCGCAAATTATGTGGGGCGCAAATTCTGTGGTGCGCACATCCTGTGGCGCACATCCTGCTGCGCACATAAATAAAAATAATATTAAAACATTTTTACAAAAAAAATTTTTTAAATCAATTTAATAGAAAAACTGTGCTTGCACATCCTGTGGGGCGCAAATTCTGTGGGGCGCACATCCTGCGGCGCACATCCTGCTGCGCATATAAATAAAAATAATATTAAAAACAAATTACAATTTTTTTTTTAAATCAAATCAATAAAAAAACTGTCCTTGCACATCCTTTAGGGCCCAAATTCTGTGGGGCGCACATGAATAAAAATAATATTAAAACATTTTTACAAAAAAAAATATTTAAATCAAATTAATAAAAAAACTGTGCTTGCACATCCTGTGGGGCGCAAATTCTGTGGGGCGCACATCCTGCGGCGCACATCCTGCTGCGCACGTAAATAAAAATAATATTAAAAACAAATTACAATTTTTTTTTTAAATCAAATTAATAAAAAAACTGTCCTTGCACATCCTGTGGGGCGCACATCCTGCGGCTCACATCCTGCTGCGCACAAAAATAAAAATAATATTAAAAACAAATTACAATTTATTTTTTTTAAATCAAATTAATAAAAAAACTGTGTTTGCACATCCTGTGGGGCGCAAATTCTGTGGGGCGCACATCCTGCGGCGCAAATCCTGCTGCGCACATGAATAAAAATAATATTAAAAACAAATTACAAAAAAAAATATTTAAATCAAATTAATAAATAAAAAACTGTGCTTGCACATCCTGTGGGGCGCAAATTCTGTGGGTTGCACATCCTGCGGCGCACATCCTGCTGCGCACATAAATAAAAATAATATTAAAAACAATTTTTTTTTTTTAAATCAAATTAATAAAAAAACTGTGCTTGCACATCCTGTGGGGCGCAAATTCTGTGGGTTGCACATCCCGCGGCGCACATCCTGCTGCGCACATAAATAAAAATAATATTAAAAACAATTTACAATTTTTTTTTTTTAAATCAAATTAATAAAAAAACTGTGCTTGCACATCCTGTGGGGCGCAAATTCTGTGGGGCGCACATCCTGCGGCGCAAATCCTGCTGCGCACATAAATAAAAATAATATTAAAACATTTTTACAAAAAAAATATTTAAATCAAATTAATAAAAAAACTGTCCTTGCACATCCTGTGGGGCGCAAATTATGTGGGGCGCACATCCTGCGGCGCACATCCTGCTGCGCACATAAATAAAAATAATATTAAAACATTTTTACAAAAAAAAATATTTAAATCAAATTAATAAAAAAACTGTGCTTGCACATCCTGTGGGGCGCAAATTCTGTGGGGCGCAAATTCTGTGGGGCGCACATCCTGCGGCGCAAATCCTGCTGCGCACATAAATAAAAATAATATTAAAACATTTTTACAAAAAAAATATTTAAATCAAATTAATAAAAAAACTGTGCTTGCACATCCTGTGGGGCGCAAATTCTGTGGGGCGCACATCCTGCTGCGCACATCCTGCTGCGCACATAAATAAAAATAATATTAAAACATTTTTACAAAAAAAATATTTAAATCAAATTAATAAAAAAACTGTGCTTGCACATCCTGTGGGGCGCAAATTCTGTGGGGCGCACATCCTGCGGCGCACATCCTGCTGCGCAAATGAATAAAAATAAAATTAAAACAAATTACAATTTTTTTTTTTTAAATCAAATTAATAAAAAAAATGTGCTTGCACATCCTGTGGGGCGAAAAATCTGTGGGGCGCACATCCTGCGGCGCACATCCTGCTGCGCACATAAATGAAAATAATATTAAAACATTTTTACAAAAAAAAATATTTAAGTCAAATTAAAAAAAAAACTGTGCTTGCACATCCTGTGGGGCGCAAATTCTGTGGGGCGCACATGAATAAAAATAATATTAAAACATTTTTACAAAAGAAAAAATTTAAATATAATTAATAAAAAAATGTGCTTGCACATCCTGTGGGGCGCACATCCTGCGGCTCACATCCTGCTGCGCACATAAATAAAAATAATATTAAAAACAAATTACAATTTTTTTTTTAAATCAAATTAATAAAAAAACTGTCCTTGCACATCCTGTGGGGCGCAAATTCTGTGGGGCGCACATCCTGCGGCGCACATCCTGCTGCGCACATAAATAAAAATAATATTAAAACATTTTTACAAAAAAAAATATTTAAATCAAATTAATAAAAAAACTGTGCTTGCACATCCTGTGGGGCGCAAATTCTGTGGGGCGCACATCCTGCGGCGCACATCCTGCTGCGCACATAAATAAAAATAATATTAAAAACAAATTACAATTTTTTTTTTAAATCAAATTAATAAAAAAACTGTCCTTGCACATCCTGTGGGGCGCAAATTATGTGGGGCGCACATCCTGCAGCGCACATCCTGCTGCGCAAATAAATACAAATAAAACTAAAAAAATTTTACAATTTTTTTTTTTTTAAATCAAATTAATAAAAAAACCTTGCTTGCACATACCTGTGGGGCGCAAATTATGTGGGGCGCACATCCTGCGGCGCACATCCAGCTGCGCACATTAATACAAATAATATTAAAACATTTTTACAAAAAAATTTTTTTAAATCAAATTAATAAAAAAACTGTCCTTGCACATCCTGTGGGGCGCAAATTCTGTGGGGCGCAAATCCTGCTGCGCACATGAATAAAAATAATATTAAAACATTTTTACAAAAAAAAATATTTAAATCAAATTAATAAAAAAACTGTGCTTGCACATTCTGTGGGGCGCAAATTCTGTGGGCCGCAAATCCTGCGGCGCTTATCCTGCTGCGCACATAAATAAAAATAATATTAAAAACAAATTACAATTTTTTTTTTTAAATCAAATTAATAAAAAAACTGTCCTTGCACATCCTGTGGGGCGCAAATTCTGTGGGGCGCATATCCTGCGGCGCAAATCCTGCTGCGCACATGAATAAAAATAATATTAAAACATTTTTATAAAAAAATATATTTAAATCAAATTAATAAAAAAACTGTGCTTGCACATCCTGTGGGGCGCACATCCTGCGGCGCACATCCTGCTGCGCACATAAACAAAAATAAAATTAAAAAAAATTTACAATTTTTTTTTTTTAAATCAAATTAATAAAAAAACTGTCCTTGCACATCCTGTGGGGCGCAAATTCTGTGGGGCGCACATCCTGCGGCGCACATCCTGCTGCGCACATAAATAAAAATAATATTAAAAACAAATTACAATTTTTTTTTTTTAAATCAAATTAATAAAAAAACTGTCCTTGCACATCCTGTAGGGCGCAAATTCTGTGGGGCGCACATCCTGCGGCGCACATCCTGCTGCGCACATAAATAAAAATAATATTAAAACATTTTTACAAAAAAAAATATTTAAATCAAATTAATAAAAAAACTGTGCTTGCACATCCTGTGGGGCGCAAATTATGTGGGGCGCACATCCTGCGGCGCACATCCTGCTGCGCACATAAATAAAAATAATATTAAAAACAATTTACAATTATTTTTTTTTAAATCAAATTAATAAAAAAACTGTGCTTGCACATCCTGTGGGGCGCAAATTCTGTGGGGCGCACATCCTGCTGCGCACATAAATAAAAATAATATTAAAACATTTTTACAAAAAAAAATAATTAAAATCAAATTAATAAAAAAACTGTGCTTGCACATCCTCTGGGGCGCAAATTCTGTGGGGCGCACATCCTGCGGCACACATCCTGCTGCGCACATAAATAAAAATAATATTAAAAACAAATTTCAATTTTTTTTTAAAATCAAATTAATAAAAAAACTGTGCTTGCACATCCTGTGGGGCGCAAATTCTGTGGGGCGCACATCCTGCGGCGCACATCCTGCTGCGCACATATATAAAAATAATATTAAAAACAAATTACAACTTTTTTTTTAAATCAAATTAATAAACAAACTGTGCTTGCACATCCTGTGGGGCGCAAATTCTGTGGGGCGCACATCCTGCGGCGCACATAAATAAATATAATATTAAAACATTTTTACAAAAAAAAATATTTAAATCAAATTAATAAAAAAACTGTGCTTGCACATCCTGTGGGGCGCAAATTCTGTGGGGCGCAAATTCTGTGGGGCGCACATCCTGCGGCGCAAATCCTGCTGCGCACATAAATAAAAATAATATTAAAAACAAATTACAATTTATTTTTTTTAAATCAAATTAATAAAAAAACTGTGCTTGCACATCCTGTGGGGCGCAAATTATGTGGGGCGCAAATCCTGCGGCGCACATCCTGCTGCGCACATAAATAAAAATAATATTAAAACATTTTTACAAAAAAAAATATTTAAATCAAATTAATAAAAAAACTGTGTTTGCACATCCTGTGGGGCGCAAATTCTGTGGGGCGCACATCCTGCGGCGCACATCCTGCTGCGCACATAAATAAAAATAATATTAAAAACAAATTACAATTTTTTTTTTAAAATCAAATTAATAAAAAAACTGTCCTTGCACATCCTGTGGGGCCCAAATTCTGTGGGGCGCACATCCTGCGGCGCACATCCTGCTGCGCACATAAATAAAAATAATATTAAAACATTTTTACAAAAAAAAATATTTAAATCAAATTAATGAAAAAACTGTGCTTGCACATCCTGTGGGGCGCAAATTCTGTGGGGCGCACATCCTTCAGCGCACATCCAGCTGGGCAAATTAATAAAAATAATATTAAATTTTTTTTACAATTTTCTTTTTTTAAATCAAATTAATAAAAAAACTGTGCTTGTACATCCTGTGGGGCGCAAATTCTGTGGGGCGCACATGCTGCGGCGCACATCCTGCTGCACACATAAATAAAAATAATATTAAAAACAAATTACAATTTTTTTTTTTAAATCAAATTAATAAAAAAACTGTCCTTGCACATCCTGTGGGGCGAAAATTCTGTGGGGCGCACATCCTGCGGCGCACATCATGCTGCGCAAATAAATAAAAATAATATTAAAACATTTTTACAAAAAAAAATATTTAAATATAACTAATAAAAAACCTTGCTTGCACATCCTGTGGGGCACAAATTATGTGGGGTGCACATCCTGCAGCGCACATCCTGCTGCGAAAATAAATAAAAATAAAATTAAAAAAAATTTACAATTTTTTTTTTTTAAATCAAATTAATAAAAAAACTGTGCTTGCACTTCCTGTGGGGCGCAAATTATGTGGGGCGCAAATTCTGTGGTGCGCACATCCTGTGGCGCACATCCTGCTGCGCACATAAATAAAAATAATATTAAAACATTTTTACAAAAAAATTTTTTTAAATCAATTTAATAGAAAAACTGTGCTTGCACATCCTGTGGGGCGCAAATTCTGTGGGGCGCACATCCTGCGGCGCACATCCTGCTGCGCATATAAATAAAAATAATATTAAAAACAAATTACAATTTTTTTTTTAAATCAAATCAATAAAAAAACTGTCCTTGCACATCCTTTAGGGCCCAAATTCTGTGGGGCGCACATGAATAAAAATAATATTAAAACATTTTTACAAAAAAAAATATTTAAATCAAATTAATAAAAAAACTGTGCTTGCACATCCTGTGGGGCGCAAATTCTGTGGGGCGCACATCCTGCGGCGCACATCCTGCTGCGCACGTAAATAAAAATAATATTAAAAACAAATTACAATTTTTTTTTTAAATCAAATTAATAAAAAAACTGTCCTTGCACATCCTGTGGGGCGCACATCCTGCGGCTCACATCCTGCTGCGCACAAAAATAAAAATAATATTAAAAACAAATTACAATTTATTTTTTTTAAATCAAATTAATAAAAAAACTGTGTTTGCACATCCTGTGGGGCGCAAATTCTGTGGGGCGCACATCCTGCGGCGCAAATCCTGCTGCGCACATGAATAAAAATAATATTAAAAACAAATTACAAAAAAAAATATTTAAGTCAAATTAAAAAAAAAACTGTGCTTGCACATCCTGTGGGGCGCAAATTCTGTGGGGCGCACATGAATAAAAATAATATTAAAACATTTTTACAAAAGAAAAAATTTAAATATAATTAATAAAAAAATGTGCTTGCACATCCTGTGGGGCGTACATCCTGCGGCTCACATCCTGCTGCGCACATAAATAAAAATAATATTAAAAACAAATTACAATTTTTTTTTTAAATCAAATTAATAAAAAAACTGTCCTTGCACATCCTGTGGGGCGCACAT
The DNA here is from genome assembly GCF_947347685.1 of Pleuronectes platessa. NCBI lineage: Eukaryota > Metazoa > Chordata > Actinopteri > Pleuronectiformes > Pleuronectidae > Pleuronectes > Pleuronectes platessa. Next base: position 1,100,532 of record NW_026519116.1, on the reverse strand, counting down.
CCTGCGGCGCACATCCTGCTGCGCACATGAATAAAAATTATATTAAAAACAAATTACAATTTTTTTTTTAAAATCAAATTAATAAAAAAACTGTCCTTGCACATCCTGTGGGGCGCAAATTCTGTGGGGCGCACATCCTGCAGCGCACATCCTGCTGCGCAAATAAATAAAAATAAAATAAAAAAAAATTTACAATTTTTTTTTTTTAAATCAAATTAATAAAAAAACTGTGCTTGCACTTCCTGTGGGGCGCAAATTATGTGGGGCGCACATCCTGCTGCGCACATAAATAAAAATAATATTAAAACATTTTTACAAAAAAAATATTTAAATCAAATTAATCAAAAAACTGTCCTTGCACATCCTGTGGGGCGCAAATTCTGTGGGGCGCACATCATGCGGTGCACATCCTGCAGCGCACATCCTGCTGCGCACATGAATAAAAATAATATTAAAACATTTTTATAAAAAAATATATTTAAATCAAATTAATAAAAAAACTGTGCTTGCACATCCTGTGGGGCGCACATCCTGCGGCGCACATCCTGCTGCGCACATAAATAAAAATAATATTAAAAACAAATTACAATTTTTTTTTTAAATCAAATTAATAAAAAAACTGTCCTTGCACATCCTGTGTGGCGCAAATTCTGTGGGGCGCACATCCTGCTGCGCACATAAATAAAAATAATATTGAAACAAATTTACAATTTTTTTTTTTTAAATCAAATTAATAAAAAAACTGTGCTTGCACATCCTGTGGGGCGCAAATTCTGTGGGGCGCACATCCTGCGGTGCACATCCTGCTGCGCACATAAATAAAAATAATATTAAAAACAAATTACAATTTTTTTTTAAATCAAATTAATAAAAAAACTGTCCTTGCACATCCTGTGGGGCGCAAATTTTGTGGGGCGCACATCCTGCGGCGCACATCCTGCTGCGCACATAAATAACAATAATATTAAAAACAATTTACAATTTTTTTTTTTTAAATCAAATTAATAAACAAACTGTGCTTGCACATCCTGTGGGGCGCAAATTCTGTGGGGCGCACATCCTGCGGCGCACATCCTGCTGCGCACATAAATAACAATAATATTAAAAACAATTTACAATTTTTTTTTTTTAAATCAAATTAATAAACAAACTGTGCTTGCACATCCTGTGGGGCGCAAATTCTGTGGGGCGCACATCCTGCGGCGCACATCCTGCTGCGCACATAAATAAAAATAATATTAAAACATTTTTACAAAAAAAAATATTTAAATCAAATTAATAAAAAAACTGTGCTTGCACATCCTGTGGGGCGCAAATTATGTGGGGCGCACATCCTGCGGCGCACATCCAGCTGCGCACATAAATAAATATAATATTAAAACATTTTTACAAAAAAAAATATTTAAATCAAATTAATAAAAAAACTGTGCTTGCACATCCTGTGGGGCGCAAATTCTGTGGGGCGCACATCCTGCTGCGCACATAAATAAAAATAATATTAAAAACAAATTACAATTTTTTTTTTTAAATCAAATTAATAAAAAAACTGTCCTTGCACATCCTGTGGGGCGCAAATTATGTGGGGCACACATCCTGCGGCGCACATCCTGCTGCGCACATGAATAAAAATAATATTAAAAACAAATTACAATTTTTTTTTTTAAATCAAATTAATAAAAAAACTGTCCTTGCACATCCTGTGGGGCGCAAATTATGTGGGGCGCACATCCTGCGGCGCACATCCTGCTGCGCACATAAATAAAAATAATATTAAAAACAAATTACAATTTTTTTTTTTAAATCAAATTAATAAACAAACTGTCCTTGCACATCCTGTGGGGCGCAAATTATGTGGGGCGCACATCCTGCGGCGCACATCCTGCTGCGCACATAAATAAAAATAATATTAAAAACAAATTACAATTTTTTTTTTTAAATCAAATTAATAAACAAACTGTGCTTGCACATCCTGTGGGGCGCAAATTCTGTGGGGCGCACATCCTGCGGCGCACATCCTGCTGCGCACATAAATAAAAATAATATTAAAACATTTTTACAAAAAAAAATATTTAAATCAAATTAATAAAAAAACTGTGCTTGCACATCCTTTGGGGCGCAAATTCTGTGGGGCGCACATCCTGCGGCACACATCCTGCTGCGCACATAAATAAAAATAATATTAAAAACAAATTACAATTTTTTTTTTTAAATCAAATTAATAAACAAACTGTGCTTGCACATCCTGTGGGGCGCAAATTCTGTGGGGCGCACATCCTGCGGCGCACATAAATAAATATAATATTAAAACATTTTTACAAAAAAAAATATTTAAATCAAATTAATAAAAAAACTGTGCTTGCACATCCTGTGGGGCGCAAATTCTTTGGGGCGCACATCCTGCGGCGCACATCCAGCTGCGCACATTAATACAAATAATATTAAAACATTTTTACAAAAAAAAATATTTAAATCAAATTAATAAACAAACTGTGCTTGCACATCCTGTGGGGCGCAAATTCTGTGGGGCGCACATCCTGCTGCGCACATCCAGCTGCGCACATTAATACAAATAATATTAAAACATTTTTACAAAAAAAAATATTTAAATCAAATTAATAAAAAAACTGTGCTTGCACATCCTGTGGGGCGCAAATTCTGTGGGGCGCACATCCTGCTGCGCACATAAATAAAAATGATATTAAAAACAAATTACAATTTTTTTTTAAAAATCAAATTAATAAAAAAACTGTCCTTGCACATCCTGTGGGGCGCAAATTCTGTGGGGCGCACATCCTGCGGCGCACACCCTGCTGCGCACATAAATAAAAATAATATTAAAACATTTTTACAAAAAAAAATATTTAAATCAAATTAATAAAAAAACTGTGCTTGCACATCCTGTGGGGCGCAAATTATGTGGGGCGCACATCCTGCGGCGCACATCCTGCTGCGCACATAAATAAAAATAATATTAAAAACAAATTACAATTTTTTTTTTTAAATCAAATTAATAAAAAAACTGTCCTTGCACATCCTGTGGGGCGCAAATTCTGTGGGGCGCACATCCTGCTGCGCACATCCTGCTGCGCACATAAATAAAAATAATATTAAAAACAAATTACAATTTTTTTTTTTAAATCAAATTAATAAACAAACTGTGCTTGCACATCCTGTGGGGCGCAAATTCTGTGGGGCGCACATCCTGCGGCGCACATCCTGCTGCGCACATAAATAAAAATAATATTAAAACATTTTTACAAAAAAAAATATTTAAATCAAACTAATAAAAAAACTGTGCTTGCACATCCTGTGGGGCGCAAATTCTGTGGGGCGCACATCCTGCGGCGCAAATCCTGCTGCGCACAAGAATAAAAATAATATTAAAACATTTTTACAAAAAAAAATATTTAAATCAAATTAATAAAAAAAATGTGCTTGCACATCCTGTGGGGCGCAAATTCTGTGGGGCGCACATCCTGCGGCGCACATCCTGCTGCGCACATAAATAAAAATAATATTAAAAAAAATTTACAATTTTTTTTTTTAAAATCAAATTAATAAAAAAACTGTGCTTGCACATCCTGTGGGGCGCAAATTCTGTGGGGCGCACATCCTGTGGCACACATCCTGCTGCGCACATAAATCAAAATAATATTAAAACATTTTTACAACAATTTTTTTTTAAATCAAATTAATAAAAAAACTGTGCTTGCACATCCTGTGGGGCGCAAATTCTTTGGGGCGCACATCCTGCTGCGCACATGAATAAAAATAATATTAAAACATTTTTACAAAAAAATATATTTAAATCAAATTAATAAAAAAACTTTGCTTGCACATCCTGTGGGGCGCAAATTCTGTTGGGCGCACATCCTGCGGCGCACATCCTGCTGCGCACATAAATAAAAATAATATTAAAACATCTTTACAAAAAAATTATTTAAAACAATTAATAAAAAAACTTTGCTTGCTCATCCTCTGGGGCGCAAATTATGTGGGGCGCACATCCTGAAGCGCACATCCTGCTGCGCACATGAAATAAAAATAATATTAAAATATTTTTACAAAAAAAAATATTTAAATCAAATTAATAAAAAAACTGTGCTTGCACATCCTGTGGGGCGCAAATTCTGTGGGGCGCACATCCTGCGGCGCACATCCTGCTGCGCACATAAATAAAAATAATATTAAAAACAAATTACAATTTTTTTTTTTTAAATCAAATTAATAAAAAAACTGTGCTTGCTCATCCTGTGGGGCGCAAATTATGTGGGGCGCACATCATGCGGCGCACATCCTGCTGTGCACATGAATAAAAATAATATTAAAACATTTTTACAAAAAAAAATATTTAAATCAAATTAATAAAAAAACTGTGCTTGCACACCCTGTGGGGCGCAAATTCTGTGGGGCGCACATCCTGCTGCGCACATAAATAAAAATAATATTAAAACATTTTTACAAAAAAAAATATTTAAATCAAATTAATAAAAAAACTGTCCTTGCACATCCTGTGGGGCGCAAATTATGTGGGGCGCACATCCTGCGGCGCACATCCTGCTGCGCACATAAATAAAAATAATATTAGAAACAAATTACAATTTTTTTTTTTAAATCAAATTAATAAACAAACTGTGCTTGCACATCCTCTGGGGCGCAAATTCTGTGGGGCGCACATCCTGCGGCACACATCCTGCTGCGCACATAAATAAAAATAATATTAAAAACAAATTTCAATTTTTTTTTTAAATCAAATTAATAAAAAAACTGTGCTTGCACATCCTGTGGGGCGCAAATTCTGTGGGGCGCACATCCTGCGGCGCACATCCTGCTGCGCACATATATAAAAATAATATTAAAAACAAATTACAACTTTTTTTTTAAATCAAATTAATAAACAAACTGTGCTTGCACATCCTGTGGGGCGCAAATTCTGTGGGGCGCACATCCTGCGGCGCACATAAATAAATATAATATTAAAACATTTTTACAAAAAAAAATATTAAAATCAAATTAATAAAAAAACTGTGCTTGCACATCCTCTGGGGCGCAAATTCTGTGGGGCGCACATCCTGCGGCACACATCCTGCTGCGCACATAAATAAAAATAATATTAAAAACAAATTTCAATTTTTTTTTTAAATCAAATTAATAAAAAAACTGTGCTTGCACATCCTGTGGGGCGCAAATTCTGTGGGGCGCACATCCTGCGGCGCACATCCTGCTGCGCACATATATAAAAATAATATTAAAAACAAATTACAACTTTTTTTTTAAATCAAATTAATAAACAAACTGTGCTTGCACATCCTGTGGGGCGCAAATTCTGTGGGGCGCACATCCTGCGGCGCACATAAATAAATATAATATTAAAACATTTTTACAAAAAAAAATATTTAAATCAAATTAATAAAAAAACTGTGCTTGCACATCCTGTGGGGCGCAAATTCTGTGGGGCGCACATCCTGCGGCGCACATCCTGCTGCGCACATAAATAAAAATAATATTAAAAACAAATTACAATTTTTTTTTTAAATCAAATTAATAAAAAAACTGTCCTTGCACATCCTGTGGGGCGCAAATTCTGTGGGGCGCACATCCTGCGGCGCAAATCCTGCTGCGCACAAGAATAAAAATAATATTAAAACATTTTTACAAAAAAAAATATATAAATCAAATTAATAAAAAAAATGTGCTTGCACATCCTGTGGGGCGCAAATTCTGTGGGGCGCACATCCTGCGGCGCACATCCTGCTGCGCACATAAATAAAAATAATATTAAAAACAAATTACAATTTTTTTTTTTTAAATCAAATTAATAAAAAAACTGTGCTTGCACATCCTGTGGGGCGCAAATTCTGTGGGGCGCACATCCTGCTGCGCACATAAATAAAAATAATATTAAAAACAAATTACAATTTTTTTTTTTTAAATCAAATTAATAAAAAAACTGTCCTTGCACATCCTGTGGGGCGCACATCCTGCGGCGCACATCCTGCTGCGCACATAAATAAAAATAATATTAAAACATTTTTACAAAAAAAAAAATTTAAATATAACTAATAAAAAAACTGTGCTTGCACATCCTGTGGGGCGCAAATTCTGTGGGGCGCACATCCTGCTGCGCACATCCTGCTGCGCACATAAATAAAAATAATATTAAAAACAAATTACAATTTTTTTTTTTAAATCAAATTAATAAACAAACTGTGCTTGCACATCCTGTGGGGCGCAAATTCTGTGGGGCGCACATCCTGCGGCGCACATCCTGCTGCGCACATAAATAAAAATAATATTAAAACATTTTTACAAAAAAAAATATTTAAATCAAACTAATAAAAAAACTGTGCTTGCACATCCTGTGGGGCGCAAATTCTGTGGGGCGCACATCCTGCGGCGCAAATCCTGCTGCGCACAAGAATAAAAATAATATTAAAACATTTTTACAAAAAAAAATATTTAAATCAAATTAATAAAAAAAATGTGCTTGCACATCCTGTGGGGCGCAAATTCTGTGGGGCGCACATCCTGTGGCACACATCCTGCTGCGCACATAAATCAAAATAATATTAAAACATTTTTACAACAATTTTTTTTTAAATCAAATTAATAAAAAAACTGTGCTTGCACATCCTGTGGGGCGCAAATTCTGTGGGGCGCACATCCTGCGGCGCACATCCTGCTGCGCACATAATTAAAAATAATATTAAAACATTTTTACAAAAAAAAATATTTAAATCAAATTTATAAAAAAACTGTGCTTGCACATCCTGTGGGGCGCAAATTCTGTGGGGCGCACATCCTGCTGCGCACATGAATAAAAATAATATTAAAAACAAATTACAATTTTTTTTTTTAAATCAAATTAATAAAAAAACTGTCCTTGCACATCCTGTGGGGCGCAAATTCTGTGGGGCGCACATCCTGCGGCGCACATCCTGCTGCGCACATAAATCAAAATAATATTAAAACATTTTTACAAAAAAAAATATTTAAATCAAATTAATAAAAAAACTGTGCTTGCACATCCTGTGGGGCGCAAATTCTGTGGGGCGCACATCCTGCGGCGCACATCCTGCTGCGCACATGAATAAAAATAATATTAAAACATTTTTACAAAAAAATATATTTAAATCAAATTAATAAAAAAACTGTGCCTGCACATCCTGTGGGGCGCAAATTCTGTGGGGCGCACATCCTGCGGCGCACATCCTGCTGCGCACATAAATAAAAATAATATTAAAAACAAATTACAATTTTTTTGTTTTAAATCAAATTAATAAAAAAACTGTCCTTGCACATCCTGTGGGGCGCACATCCTGCGGCGCACATCCTGCTGCGCACATAAATAAAAATAATATTAAAAACAAATTACAATTTTTTTTTAAATCAAATTAATAAAAAAACTGTGCTTGCACATCCTGTGGGGCGCAAATTCTGTGGGGCGCACATCCTGCGGCGCACATCCTGCTGCGCACATAATTAAAAATAATATTAAAACATTTTTACAAAAAAAAATATTTAAATCAAATTTATAAAAAAATGAATAAAAATAATATTAAAACATTTTTACAAAAAAATATATTTAAATCAAATTAATAAAAAAACTGTGCCTGCACATCCTGTGGGGCGCAAATTCTGTGGGGCGCACATCCTGCGGCGCACATCCTGCTGCGCACATAAATAAAAATAATATTAAAAACAAATTACAATTTTTTTGTTTTAAATCAAATTAATAAAAAAACTGTCCTTGCACATCCTGTGGGGCGCACATCCTGCGGCGCACATCCTGCTGCGCACATAAATAAAAATAATATTAAAAACAAATTACAATTTTTTTTTAAATCAAATTAATAAAAAAACTGTGCTTGCACATCCTGTGGGGCGCAAATTCTGTGGGGCGCACATCCTGCGGCGCACATCCTGCTGCGCACATAAATAAAAATAATATTAAAAACAAATTACAATTTTTTTTTAAAATCAAATTAATAAAAAAACTTTCCTTGCACATCCTGTGGGGCGCAAATTCTGTGGGGCGCACATCCTGCTGCGCACATAAATAAAAATAATATTAAAACATTTTTACAAAAAAAAATATTTAAATCAAATTTATAAAAAAACTGTGCTTGCACATCCTGTGGGGCGCAAATTCTGTGGGGCGCACATCCTGCTGCGCACATGAATAAAAATAATATTAAAAACAAATTACAATTTTTTTTTTTAAATCAAATTAATAAAAAAACTTTCCTTGCACATCCTGTGGGGCGCAAATTCTGTGGGGCGCACATCCTGCTGCGCACATAAATAAAAATAATATTAAAACATTTTTACAAAAAAATATATTTAAATCAAATTAATAAAAAAACTGTGCTTGCACATCCTGTGGGGCGCAAATTCTGTGGGGCGCACATCCTGCGGCGCACATCCTGCTGCGCACATAAATAAAAATAATATTAAAACATTTTTACAAAAAAAAATATTTAAATCAAATTAATAAAAAAACTGTGCTTGCACATCCTGTGGGGCGCACATCCTGCGGCGCACATCCTGCTGCGCACATCCTGCTGCGCACATAAATAAAAATAATATTAAAACATTTTTACAAAAAAAATATTTAAATCAAATTAATAAAAAAACTGTCCTTGCACATCCTGTGGGGCGCAAATTCTGTGGGGCGCACATCCTGCAGCGCACATCCTGCTGCGCAAATAAATAAAAATAAAATTAAAAAAAATTTACAATTTTTTTTTTTAAATCAAATTTATAAAAAAACTGTCCTTGCACATCCTGTGGGGCGCACATCCTGCGGCGCACATCCTGCTGCGCACATAAATCAAAATAATATTAAAACATTTTTACAACAATTTTTTTTAAATCAAATTAATAAAAAAACTGTGCTTGCACATCCTGTGGGGCGCAAATTCTGTGGGGCGCACATCCTGCGGCGCACATCCTGCTGCGCACATGAATAAAAATAATATTAAAACATTTTTACAAAAAAATATATTTAAATCAAATTAATAAAAAAACTGTGCTTGCACATCCTGTGGGGCGCAAATTCTGTGGGGCGCACATCCTGCGGCGCACATCCTGCTGCGCACATAAATAAAAATAATATTAAAACATTTTTACAAAAAAAAATATTTAAATCAAATTAATAAAAAAACTGTGCTTGCACATCCTGTGGGGCGCAAATTCTGTGGGGCGCACATCCTGCGGCGCACATCCTGCTGCGCACATAAATAAAAATAATATTAAAAACAAATTACAATTTTTTTTTAAAATCAAATTAATAAAAAAACTTTCCTTGCACATCCTGTGGGGCGCAAATTCTGTGGGGCGCACATCCTGCTGCGCACATAAATAAAAATAATATTAAAACATTTTTACAAAAAAAAATATTTAAATCAAATTTATAAAAAAACTGTGCTTGCACATCCTGTGGGGCGCAAATTCTGTGGGGCGCACATCCTGCTGCGCACATGAATAAAAATAATATTAAAAACAAATTACAATTTTTTTTTTTAAATCAAATTAATAAAAAAACTTTCCTTGCACATCCTGTGGGGCGCAAATTCTGTGGGGCGCACATCCTGCTGCGCACATAAATAAAAATAATATTAAAACATTTTTACAAAAAAATATATTTAAATCAAATTAATAAAAAAACTGTGCTTGCACATCCTGTGGGGCGCAAATTCTGTGGGGCGCACATCCTGCGGCGCACATCCTGCTGCGCACATAAATAAAAATAATATTAAAACATTTTTACAAAAAAAAATATTTAAATCAAATTAATAAAAAAACGGTGCTTGCACATCCTGTAGGGCGCAAATTCTGTGGGGCGCACATCCTGCGGCACACATCCTGCTGCGCACATAAATAAAAATAATATTGAAACAAATTTACAATTTTTTTTTTTTAAATCAAATTAATAAAAAAACTGTGCTTGCACATCCTGTGGGGCGAAAATTATGTGGGGCGCACTTCATGCGGCGCACATCCTGCTGCGCACATAAATAAAAATAATATTAAAACATTTTTACAAAAAAATGTATTAAAATCAAATTAATAAAAAAACTGTGCTTGCACATCCTATGGGGCGCAAATTATGTGGGGCGCACATCATGCGGCGCACATCCTGCTGCGCACATAAATAAAAATAATATTAAAAACAAATTACAATTTTTTTTTTTTTAAATCAAATTAATAAAAAAACTGTCCTTGCACATCCTGTGGGGCGCAAATTCTGTGGGCCGCAAATCCTGCGGCGCACATCCTGCTGCGCACATAAATAAAAATAATATTAAAAACAAATTACAATTTTTTTTTTAAATCAAACATCCTGTGGGGCGCAAATTATGTGGGGCGCACATCAAGCGGCGCACATCCTGCTGCGCACATAAATAAAAATAATATTAAAAACAAATTACAATTTTTTTTTTAAATCAAATTAATAAAAAAACCTTGCTTGCACATCCTGTGGGGCGCAAATTCTGTGGGCCGCAAATCCTGCGGCGCACATCCTGCTGCGCACATAAATAAAAATAATATTAAAAACAAATTACAATTTTTTTTTTAAATCAAATTAATAAAAAACTGTGGTTGCACATCCTGTGGGGCGCAAATTATGTGGGGCGCACAGACTGCGGCGCACATCCTGCTGCGCACATAAATAAAAATAATATTAAAACATTTTTACAAAAAAAAATATTTAAATCAAATTAATAAAAAAACTGTGCTTGCACATCCTGTGGGGCGCAAATTCTGTGGGGCGCACATCCTGCGGCACACATAAATAAAAATAATATTGAAACAAATTTACAATTTTTTTTTTTTAAATCAAATTAATAAAAAAACTGTGCTTGCACATCCTGTGGGGCGAAAATTATGTGGGGCGCACATCATGCGGCGCACATAAATAACAATAATATTAAAACATTTTTACAAAAAAATATATTAAAATCAAATTAATAAAAAAACTGTGCTTGCACATCCTGTGGGGCGCAAATTCTGTGGGGCGCACATCCTGCGGCACACATCCTGCTGCGCACATAAATAAAAATAATATTGAAACAAATTTACAATTTTTTTTTTTAAATCAAATTAATAAAAAAACTGTGCTTGCACATCCTGTGGGGCGCAAATTCTGTGGGGCGCACATCCTGCGGCGCACATCCTGCTGCGCACATAAATAAAAATAATATTAAAACATTTTTACAAAAAAAAATATTTAAATCAAATTAATAAAAAAACTGTGCTTGCACATCCTGTGGGGCGCAAATTATGTGGGGCGCACATCCTGCGGCGCACATCCTGCTGCGCACATAAATAAAAATAATATTAAAAACAATTTACAATTTTTTTTTTTAAATCAAATTGATAAAAAAACTGTGCTTGCATATCCTGTGGGGCGCAAATTATGTGGGGCGCACATCCTGCGGCGCACATCCTGCTGCGCACATAAATAAAAATAATATTAAAACATTTTTACAAAAAAAAATATTTAAATCAAATTAATAAAAAAACTGTGCTTGCACATCCTGTGGGGCGCAAATTATGTGGGGCGCACATCCTGCGGCACACATCCTGCTGCGCACAAAAATAAAAATAATATTAAAAAACAATTTACAATTATTTTTTTTTTAAATCAAATTAATAAAAAAACTGTGCTTGCACATCCTGTGGGGCGCAAATTATGTGGGGCGCACATCCTGTGGCGCACATCCTGCTGCGCACATAAATAAAAATAATATTAAAAACAATTTACGATTATTTTTTTTTAAATCAAATTAATAAAAATACTGTGCTTGCACATCCTGTGGGGCGCAAATTCTGTGGGGCGCACATCCTGCGGCGCACATCCTGCTGCGCACTTAAATAAAAATAATATTAAAACATTTTTACAAAAAAAATATTTAAATCAAATTAATAAAAAAACTGTCCTTGCACATCCAGTGGGGCGCAAATTCTGTGGGGCGCACATCCTGCGGCGCACATCCTGCTGCGCACATAAATAAAAATAATATTAAAAACAAATTACAATTTTTTTTTAAAATCAAATTAATAAAAAAACTTTCCTTGCACATCCTGTGGGGCGCAAATTCTGTGGGGCGCACATCCTGCTGCGCACATAAATAAAAATAATATTAAAACATTTTTACAAAAAAAAATATTTAAATCAAATTTATAAAAAAACTGTGCTTGCACATCCTGTGGGGCGCAAATTCTGTGGGGCGCACATCCTGCTGCGCACATGAATAAAAATAATATTAAAAACAAATTACAATTTTTTTTTTTAAATCAAATTAATAAAAAAACTTTCCTTGCACATCCTGTGGGGTGCAAATTCTGTGGGGCGCACATCCTGCTGCGCAAATAAATAAAAATAATATTAAAACATTTTTACAAAAAAATATATTTAAATCAAATTAATAAAAAAACTGTGCTTGCACATCCTGTGGGGCGCAAATTCTGTGGGGCGCACATCCTGCGGCGCACATCCTGCTGCGCACATAAATAAAAATAATATTAAAACATTTTTACAAAAAAAAATATTTAAATCAAATTAATAAAAAAACGGTGCTTGCACATCCTGTGGGGCGCAAATTCTGTGGGGCGCACATCCTGCGGCGCACATAAATAAAAATAATATTAAAACATTTTTACAAAAAAAATATTTAAATCAAATTAATAAAAAAACTGTCCCTGCACATCCTGTGGGGCGCAAATTATGTGGGGCGCACATCCTGCAGCGCACATCCTGCTGCGCAAATAAATAAAAATAAAATTAAAAAAAATTTACAATTTTTTTTTTTAAATCAAATTTATAAAAAAACTGTCCTTGCACATCCTGTGGGGCGCACATCCTGCGGCGCAAATCCTGCTGCGCACATGAATAAAAATAATATTAAAACATTTTTACAAAAAAAAATATTTAAATCAAATTAATAAAAAAACTGTCCTTGCACATCCTGTGGGGCGCACATCCCGCGGCGCACATCCTGCTGCGCACATAAATAAAAATAATATTAAAACATTTTTACAAAAATTATTTTTTAAATCAAATTAATAAAAAAACTGTGCTTGCACATCCTGTGGGGCGCAAATTCTGTGGGGCGCACATCCTGCGGCGCACATCCTGCTGCGCACATAAATCAAAATAATATTAAAACATTTTTACAAAAAAAAATATTTAAATCAAATATATAAAAAAACTCTGCTTGCACATCCTGTGGGGCGCAAATTCTGTGGGGCGCACATCCTGCGGCACACATCCTGCTGCGCACATAAATAAAAATAATATTGAAACAAATTTACAATTTTTTTTTTTTAAATCAAATTAATAAAAAAACTGTGCTTGCACATCCTGTGGGGCGAAAATTATGTGGGGCGCACTTCATGCGGCGCACATCCTGCTGCGCACATAAATAAAAATAATATTAAAACATTTTTACAAAAAAATGTATTAAAATCAAATTAATAAAAAAACTGTGCTTGCACATCCTGTGGGGCGCAAATTATGTGGGGCGCACATCATGCGGCGCACATCCTGCTGCGCACATAAATAAAAATAATATTAAAAACAAATTACAATTTTTTTTTTTTTAAATCAAATTAATAAAAAAACTGTCCTTGCACATCCTGTGGGGCGCAAATTCTGTGGGCCGCAAATCCTGCGGCGCACATCCTGCTGCGCACATAAATAAAAATAATATTAAAAACAAATTACAATTTTTTTTTTAAATCAAACATCCTGTGGGGCGCAAATTATGTGGGGCGCACATCAAGCGGCGCACATCCTGCTGCGCACATAAATAAAAATAATATTAAAAACAAATTACAATTTTTTTTTTAAATCAAATTAATAAAAAAACCTTGCTTGCACATCCTGTGGGGCGCAAATTCTGTGGGCCGCAAATCCTGCGGCGCACATCCTGCTGCGCACATAAATAAAAATAATATTAAAAACAAATTACAATTTTTTTTTTAAATCAAATTAATAAAAAACTGTGGTTGCACATCCTGTGGGGCGCAAATTATGTGGGGCGCACAGACTGCGGCGCACATCCTGCTGCGCACATAAATAAAAATAATATTAAAACATTTTTACAAAAAAAAATATTTAAATCAAATTAATAAAAAAACTGTGCTTGCACATCCTGTGGGGCGCAAATTCTGTGGGGCGCACATCCTGCGGCACACATAAATAAAAATAATATTGAAACAAATTTACAATTTTTTTTTTTTAAATCAAATTAATAAAAAAACTGTGCTTGCAAATCCTGTGGGGCGAAAATTATGTGGGGCGCACATCATGCGGCGCACATAAATAACAATAATATTAAAACATTTTTACAAAAAAATATATTTAAATCAAATTAATAAAAAAACTGTGCTTGCACATCCTGTGGGGCGCAAATTATGTGGGGCGCACATCCTGCGGCGCACATCCTGCTGCGCACATAAATAAAAATAATATTAAAAACAATTTACAATTTTTTTTTTTAAATCAAATTGATAAAAAAACTGTGCTTGCATATCCTGTGGGGCGCAAATTATGTGGGGCGCACATCCTGCGGCGCACATCCTGCTGCGCACATAAATAAAAATAATATTAAAACATTTTTACAAAAAAAAATATTTAAATCAAATTAATAAAAAAACTGTGCTTGCACATCCTGTGGGGCGCAAATTATGTGGGGCGCACATCCTGCGGCACACATCCTGCTGCGCACAAAAATAAAAATAATATTAAAAAACAATTTACAATTATTTTTTTTTTAAATCAAATTAATAAAAAAACTGTGCTTGCACATCCTGTGGGGCGCAAATTATGTGGGGCGCACATCCTGTGGCGCACATCCTGCTGCGCACATAAATAAAAATAATATTAAAAACAATTTACGATTATTTTTTTTTTAATCAAATTAATAAAAATACTGTGCTTGCACATCCTGTGGGGCGCAAATTCTGTGGGGCGCACATCCTGCGGCGCACATCCTGCTGCGCACTTAAATAAAAATAATATTAAAACATTTTTACAAAAAAAATATTTAAATCAAATTAATAAAAAAACTGTCCTTGCACATCCAGTGGGGCGCAAATTCTGTGGGGCGCACATCCTGCGGCGCACATCCTGCTGCGCACATAAATAAAAATAATATTAAAAACAAATTACAATTTTTTTTTTAAATCAAATTAATAAAAAACTGTGGTTGCACATCCTGTGGGGCGCAAATTATGTGGGGCGCACAGACTGCGGCGCACATCCTGCTTTGCACATAAATAAAAATAATATTAAAACATTTTTACAAAAAAAATATTTAAATCAAATTAATAAAAAAACTCTGCTTGCACATCCTGTGGGGCGAAAATTATGTGGGGCGCACATCATGCGGCGCACATCCTGCTGCGCACATAAATAAAAATAATATTAAAACATTTTTACAAAAAAATATATTAAAATCAAATTAATAAAAAAACTGTGCTTGCACATCCTGTGGGGCGAAAATTATGTGGGGCGCACATCATGCGGCGCACATAAATAAAAATAATATTAAAACATTTTTACAAAAAAATATATTAAAATCAAATTAATAAAAAAACTGTGCTTGCACATCCTGTGGGGCGCAAATTCTGTGGGGCGCACATCCTGCGGCACACATCCTGCTGCGCACATAAATAAAAATAATATTGAAACAAATTTACAATTTTTTTTTTTAAATCAAATTAATAAAAAAACTGTGCTTGCACATCCTGTGGGGCGCAAATTCTGTGGGGCGCACATCCTGCGGCGCACATCCTGCTGCGCACATAAATAAAAATAATATTAAAAACAAATTACAATTTTTTTTTTTTAAATCAAATTAATAAAAAAACTGTCCTTTTACATCTTGTGTGGCGCAAATTCTGTGGGGCGCACATCCTGCGGCGCACATCCTGCTGCGCACATAAATAAAAATAATATTAAAACATCTTTACAAAAAAAATATTTAAAACAATTAATAAAAAAACTGTGCTTGCTCATCCTGTGGGGCGCAAATTATGTGGGGCGCACATCATGCGGCGCACATCCAGCTGCGCACATTAATAATAATAATATTAAAACATTTTTACAAAAAAAAATATTTAAATCAAATTAATAAAAAAACTGTGCTTGCACATCCTGTAGGGCGCAAATTCTGTGGGGCGCACATCCTGAAGCGCACATCCTGCTGCGCACATAAAATAAAAATAATATTAAAATATTTTTACAAAAAAAAATATTTAAATCAAATTAATAAAAAAACTGTGCTTGCACATCCTGTGGGGCAAAAATTCTGTGGGGCGCACATCCTGCGGCGCACATCCTTCTGCGCACATAAATAAAAATAATATTAAAAACAAATTACAATTTTTTTTTTTTAAATCAAATTAATAAAAAAACTGTCCTTGCACATCCTGTGGGGCGCAAATTCTGTGGGGCGCACATCCTGCTGCGCACATGAATAAAAATGAAATTAAAAAAAATTTACAATTTTTTTTTTTTAAATCAAATTAATATAAAAAATGTGCTTGCACATCCTGTGGGGCGCAAATTCTGTGGGGCGCACATCCTGCGGCGCACATAAATAAAAATAATATTAAAAACAAATTACAATTTTTTTTTTAAATCAAATTAATAAAAAAACTGTCCTTGCACATCCTGTGGGGCGCAAATTATGTGGGGCGCACATCCTGCGAGGCACATCCTGCTGCGCACATAAATAAAAATAATATTAAAAACAAATTACAATTTTTTTTTTTAAATCAAATTAATAAAAAAACTGTCCTTGCACATCCTGTGGGGCGCAAATTCTGTGGGGCGCACATCCTGCGGCGCACATCCTGCTGCGCACATGAATAAAAATAATATTGAAACAAATTTACAATTTTTTTTTTTTAAATCAAATTAATAAAAAAACTGTCCTTGCACATCCTGTGGGGCGCAAATTCTGTGGGGCGCACATCCTGCGGCGCACATCCTGCTGCGTACATAAATAAAAATAATATTAAAACATTTTTACAAAAAAAAATATTTAAATCAAATTAATAAAAAAACTGTGCTTGCACATCCTGTGGGGCGCAAATTCTGTGGGGCGCACATCCTGCGGCACACATCCTGCTGCGCACATAAATAAAAATAATATTAAAACATTTTTACAAAAAAATGTATTAAAATCAAATTAATAAAAAAACTGTGCTTGCACATCCTGTGGGGCACAAATTATGTGGGGCGCACATCATGCGGCGCACATCCTGCTGCGCACATAAATAAAAATAATATTAAAAACAAATTACAATTTTTTTTTTTTTAAATCAAATTAATAAAAAAACTGTGCTTGCACATCCTGTGGGGCGCAAATTATGTGGGGCGCACATCAAGCGGCGCACATCCTGCTGCGCACATAAATAAAAATAATATTAAAAACAAATTACAATTTTTTTTTTTTTTAAATCAAATTAATAAAAAAACTGTCCTTGCACATCCTGTGGGGCGAAAATTATGTGGGGCGCACATCCTGAAGCGCACATCCTGCTGCGCACATAAAATAAAAATAATATTAAAATATTTTTACAAAAAAAAATATTTAAATCAAATTAATAAAAAAACTGTGCTTGCACATCCTGTGGGGCGCAAATTCTGTGGGGCGCACATCCTGCGGCGCACATCCTGCTGCGCACATAAATAAAAATAATATTAAAAACAAATTACAATTTTTTTTTTAAATCAAATTAATAAAAAACTGTGGTTGCACATCCTGTGGGGCGCAAATTATGTGGGGCGCACAGACTGCGGCTTACATCCTGCTTTGCACATAAATAAAAATAATATTAAAACATTTTTACAAAAAAAAATATTTAAATCAAATTAATAAAAAAACTCTGCTTGCACATCCTGTGGGGCGAAAATTATGTGGGGCGCACATCATGCGGCGCACATCCTGCTGCGCACATACATAAAAATAATATTAAAACATTTTTACAAAAAAATATATTAAAATCAAATTAATAAAAAAACTGTGCTTGCACATCCTGTGGGGCGCAAATTCTGTGGGGCGCACATCCTGCGGCACACATAAATAAAAATAATATTGAAACAAATTTACAATTTTTTTTTTTTAAATCAAATTAATAAAAAAACTGTGCTTGCACATCCTGTGGGGCGAAAATTATGTGGGGCGCACATCATGCGGCGCACATAAATAAAAATAATATTAAAACATTTTTACAAAACAATATATTAAAATCAAATTAATAAAAAAACTGTGCTTGCACATCCTGTGGGGCGCAAATTCTGTGGGGCGCACATCCTGCGGCACACATCCTGCTGCGCACATAAATAAAAATAATATTGAAACAAATTTACAATTTTTTTTTTTAAATCAAATTAATAAAAAAACTGTGCTTGCACATCCTGTGGGGCGCAAATTCTGTGGGGCGCACATCCTGCGGCGCACATCCTGCTGCGCACATAAATAAAAATAATATTAAAAACAAATTACAATTTTTTTTTTTTAAATCAAATTAATAAAAAAACTGTCCTTTTACATCTTGTGTGGCGCAAATTCTGTGGGGCGCACATCCTGCGGCGCACATCCTGCTGCGCACATAAATAAAAATAATATTAAAAACAATTTACGATTATTTTTTTTTAAATTAAATTAATAAAAATACTGTGCTTGCACATCCTGTGGCGCACATCCTGCTGCGCACATAAATAAAAATAATATTAAAACATCTTTACAAAAAAAATATTTAAAACAATTAATAAAAAAACTGTGCTTGCTCATCCTGTGGGGCGCAAATTATGTGGGGCGCACATCATGCGGCGCACATCCAGCTGCGCACATTAATAATAATAATATTAAAACATTTTTACAAAAAAAAATATTTAAATCAAATTAATAAAAAAACTGTGCTTGCACATCCTGTAGGGCGCAAATTCTGTGGGGCGCACATCCTGAAGCGCACATCCTGCTGCGCACATAAAATAAAAATAATATTAAAATATTTTTACAAAAAAAAATATTTAAATCAAATTAATAAAAAAACTGTGCTTGCACATCCTGTGGGGCAAAAATTCTGTGGGGCGCACATCCTGCGGCGCACATCCTTCTGCGCACATAAATAAAAATAATATTAAAAACAAATTACAATTTTTTTTTTTTAAATCAAATTAATAAAAAAACTGTCCTTGCACATCCTGTGGGGCGCAAATTCTGTGGGGCGCACATCCTGCTGCGCACATGAATAAAAATGAAATTAAAAAAAATTTACAATTTTTTTTTTTTAAATCAAATTAATATAAAAAATGTGCTTGCACATCCTGTGGGGCGCAAATTCTGTGGGGCGCACATCCTGCGGCGCACATAAATAAAAATAATATTAAAAACAAATTACAATTTTTTTTTTAAATCAAATTAATAAAAAAACTGTCCTTGCACATCCTGTGGGGCGCAAATTATGTGGGGCGCACATCCTGCGAGGCACATCCTGCTGCGCACATAAATAAAAATAATATTAAAAACAAATTACAATTTTTTTTTTTAAATCAAATTAATAAAAAAACTGTCCTTGCACATCCTGTGGGGCGCAAATTCTGTGGGGCGCACATCCTGCGGCGCACATCCTGCTGCGCACATAAATAAAAATAATATTAAAACATTTTTACAAAAAAAAATATTTAAATCAAATTAATAAAAAAACTGTGCTTGCACATCCTGTGGGGCGCAAATTCTGTGGGGCGCACATCCTGCGGCACACATCCTGCTGCGCACATAAATAAAAATAATATTAAAAACAATTTACAATTATTTTTTTTTTAAATCAAATTTAAAAAAAAAATGTGCTTGCACATCCTGTGGGGCGCAAATTCTGTGGGGCGCACATCCTGTGGCGCAAATCCTGCTGCGCACATGAATAAAAATAATATTAATACATTTTTACAAAAAAAAATATTTAAATCACATTAATAAAAAAACTGTGCTTGCACATCCTGTGGGGCGCAAATTCTGTGGGGCGCACATCCTGCGGCGCACATCCTGCTGCGCACATGAATAAAAATAATATTAATACATTTTTACAAAAAAAAATATTTAAATCAAATTAATAAAAAAACTGTGCTTGCACATCCTGTGGGGCGCAAATTCTGTGGGGCGCACATCCTGCGGCGCACATCCTGCTGCGCACATAAATAAAAATGATATTAAAACATTTTTACAAAAAAAATATTTAAATCAAATTAATAAAAAAACTGCTTGCACATCCTGTGGGGCGCAAATTCTGTGGGGCGCACATCCTGCGAGGCACATCCTGCTGCGCACATAAATAAAAATAATATTAAAAACAATTTACAATTATTTTTTTTTTAAATCAAATTTAAAAAAAAAATGTGCTTGCACATCCTGTGGGGCGCAAATTCTGTGGGGCGCACATCCTGCGGCGCAAATCCTGCTGCGCACATGAATAAAAATAATATTAAAACATTTTTACAAAAAAAAATATTTAAATCAAATTAATAAAAAAACTGTGCTTGCACATCCTGTGGGGCGCAAATTATGTGGGGCGCACATCCTGCGGTGCACATCCT
This sequence comes from Pleuronectes platessa, assembly GCF_947347685.1. Classification (NCBI taxonomy): domain Eukaryota; kingdom Metazoa; phylum Chordata; class Actinopteri; order Pleuronectiformes; family Pleuronectidae; genus Pleuronectes; species Pleuronectes platessa. The sequence continues at coordinate 1,079,918 of NW_026519116.1, read as the reverse complement.
GCTGCGCACATAAATAAAAATAATATTAAAAACAATTTACAATTATTTTTTTTTAAATCAAATTAATAAAAAAACTGTGCTTGCACATCCTGTGGGGCGCAAATTATGTGGGGCGCACATCAAGCGGCGCACATCCTGCTGCGCACATAAAATAAAAATAATATTAAAATATTTTTACAAAAAAAAATATTTAAATCAAATTAATAAAAAAACTGTGCTTGCACATCCTGTGGGGCGCAAATTCTGTGGGGCGCACATCCTGCGGCGCACATCCTGCTGCGCACATAAATAAAAATAATATTAAAACATTTTTACAAAAAAAAATATTTAAATCAAATTACAATTTTTTTTTTAAATCAAATTAATAAAAAACTGTGGTTGCACATCCTGTGGGGCGCAAATTATGTGGGGCGCACAGACTGCGGCGCACATCCTGCTGCGCACATAAATAAAAATAATATTAAAACATTTTTACAAAAAAAAATATTTAAATCAAATTAATAAAAAAACTGTGCTTGCACATCCTGTGGGGCGCAAATTCTGTGGGGCGCACATCCTGCGGCACACATAAATAAAAATAATATTGAAACAAATTTACAATTTTTTTTTTTTAAATCAAATTAATAAAAAAACTGTGCTTGCACATCCTGTAGGGCGAAAATTATGTGGGGCGCACATCATGCGGCGCACATAAATAACAATAATATTAAAACATTTTTACAAAAAAATATATTAAAATCAAATTAATAAAAAAACTGTGCTTGCACATCCTGTGGGGCGCAAATTCTGTGGGGCGCAAATTCTGTGGGGCGCACATGCTGCGGCGCACATCCTGCTGCGCACATAAATAAAAATAATATTAAAAACAAATTACAATTTTTTTTTTAAAATCAAATTAATAAAAAAACTGTCCTTGCACATCCTGTGGGGCGCAAATTCTGTGGGGCGCACATCCTGCGGCACACATCCTGCTGCGCACATAAATAAAAATAATATTAAAACATCTTTACAAAAAAAATATTTAAATCAAATTAATAAAAAAACTGTCCTTGCACATCCTGTGGGGCGCAAATTCTGTGGGGCGCACATCCTGCGGCGCACATCCTGCTGCGCACATAAATAAAAATAAAATAAAACATTTTTACAAAAAAAAATATTTAAATCAAATTAATAAAAAAACTGTGCTTGCACATCCTGCGGCGCACATCCTGCTGCGCACATAAATAAAAATAATATTAAAAACAATTTACAATTATTTTTTTTTTAAATCAAATTAAAAAAAAAACTGTGCTTGCACATCCTGTGGGGCGCAAATTATGTGGGGCGCACATCATGTGGCGCACATCCTGCTGCGCACATAAATAAAAATAATATTAAAACATTTTTACAGAAAAAAATATTTAAATATAACTAATAAAAAACCTTGCTTGCACATCCTGTGGGGCGCAAATTCTGTGGATCGCACATCATGCGGCGCACATCCTGCTGCGCACATGAATAAAAATAATATTAAAACAAATCTACAATTTTTTTTTTTTAAATCAAATTAATAAAAAAACTGTCCTTGCACATCCTGTGGGGCGCAAATTCTGTGGGGCGCACATCCTGCGGCGCAAATCCTGCTGCGCACATAAATAAAAATAATATTAAAAACAATTTACAATTATTTTTTTTTAAATCAAATTAATAAAAAAACTGTGCTTGCACATCCTGTAGGGCGCAAATTCAGTGGGGCGCACATCCTGAAGCGCACATCCTGCTAGGCACATAAAATAAAAATAATATTAAAACATTTTTACAAAAAAAAATATTTAAATCAAATTAATAAAAAAACTGTGCTTGCACATCCTGTGGGGCGCAAATTCTGTGGGGTGCACATCCTGCGGCACACATCCTGCTGCGCACATAAATAAAAATAATATTAAAACATTTTTACATTTTTTTTTTTTAAATCAAATTAATAAAAAAACTGTCGTTGCACATCCTGTGGGGCGCAAATTCTGTGGGGCGCACATCCTGCGGCGCACATCCTGCTGCGCACATAAATAAAAATAATATTAAAACATTTTTACAAAAAAAATATTTAAATCAAATTAATAAAAAAACTGTCCTTGCACATCCTGTGGGGCGCAAATTCTGTGGGGCGCACATCCTGCGGCGCAAATCCTGCTGCGCACATAAATAAAAATAATATTAAAAACAATTTACAATTATTTTTTTAAATCAAATTAATAAAAAAACTGTCCTTGCACATCCTGTGGGGCGCAAATTCTGTGGGGCGCACATCCTGCGGCGCAAATCCTGCTGCGCACATGAATAAAAATAATATTAAAACATTTTTACAAAAAAAAATATTTAAATCAAATTAATAAAAAAACTGCTTGCACATCCTGTGGGGCGCAAATTCTGTGGGGCGCACATCCTGCGAGGCACATCCTGCTGCGCACATAAATAAAAATAATATTAAAAACAAATTACAATTTTTTTTTTTAAATCAAATTAATAAAAAAACTGTCCTTGCACATCCTGTGGGGCGCAAATTCTGTGGGGCGCACATCCTGCGGCGCAAATCCTGCTGCGCACATGAATAAAAATAATATTAAAACATTTTTACAAAAAAAAATATTTAAATCAAATTAATAAAAAAACTGTGCTTGCACATCCTGTGGGGCGCAAATTATGTGGGGCGCACATCCTGCGGTGCACATCCTGCTGCGCACATAAATAAAAATAATATTAAAAACAATTTACAATTATTTTTTTTTAAATCAAATTAATAAAAAAACTGTGCTTGCACATCCTGTGGGGCGCAAATTCTGTGGGGCGCACATCCTGCGGCGCACATAAATAAAAATAATATTAAAACATTTTTACAAAAAAAATATTTAAATCAAATTAATAAAAAAACTGTCCTTGCACATCCTGTGGGGCGCAAATTCTGTGGGGCGCACAACCTGCGGCACACATCCTGCTGCGCACATAAATAAAAATTAAATAAAACATTTTTACAAAAAAAAATATTTAAATCAAATTAATAAAAAAACTGTGCTTGCAAATCCTGTGGGGCGCAAATTATGTGGGGCACAAATTCTGTGGGGCGCACATCCTGCGGCGCACATCCTGCTGTGCACATAAATAAAAATAATATTAAAACATTTTTACAAAAAAAATATTTAAATCAAATTAATAAAAAAACTGTCCTTGCACATCCTGTGGGGCGCAAATTCTGTGGGGCGCACATCCTGCGGCGCACATCCTGCTGCGCACATACATAAAAATAATATTAAAAACAAATTACAATTTTTTTTTTAAAATCAAATTAATAAAAAAACTGTCCTTGCAAATCCTGTGGGGCGCAAATTCTGTGGGGCGCACATCCTGCGGCGCACATCCTGCTGCGCACATAAATAAAAATAATATTAAAACATTTTTACAAAAAAAAATATTTAAATCAAATTAATAAAAAAACTGTGCTTGCACATCCTGTGGGGCGCAAATTCTGTGGGGCGCACATCCTGCGGCGCACATAAATAAAAATAATATTAAAACATTTTTACAAAAAAAATATTTAAATCAAATTAATAAAAAAACTGTGCTTGCACATCCTGTGGGGCGAAAATTCTGTGGGGCGCACATCCTGCTGCGCACATAAATAAAAATAATATTAAAACATTTTTACAAAAAAATATATTTAAATCAAATTAATAAAAAAACTGTGCTTGCACATCCTGTGGGGCGCAAATTCTGTGGGGCGCACATCCTGCGGCGCACATCCTGCTGCGCACATAAATAAAAATAATATTAAAACATTTTTACAAAAAAAATATTTAAATCAAACTAATAAAAAAACTGTCCTTGCACATCCTGTGGGGCGCAAATTCTGTGGGGCGCAAATCCTGCGGCGCACATCCTGCTGCGCACATAAATACAAATAATATTAAAAACAAATTACAATTTTTTTTTAAATCAAATTAATAAAAAAACTGTGCTTGCACATCCTGTGGGGCGCAAATTCTGTGGGGCGCACATCCTGCGGCGCACATCCAGCTGCGCACATAAATAAAAATAATATTAAAAACAAATTACAATTTTTTTTTTAAATCAAATTAATAAAAAACTGTCCTTGCACATCCTGTGGGGCGCAAATTCTGTGGGGCGCACATGAATAAAAATAATATTAAAACATTTTTACAAAAAAAAATATTTAAATCAAATTAATAAAAAAACTGTGCTTGCACATCCTGTGGGGCGCAAATTCTGTGGGGCGCACATCCTGCGGCGCACATCCTGCTGCGCACATAAATAAAAATAATATTAAAACATTTTTACAAAAAAAAATATTTAAATCAAATTAATAAAAAAACTGTGCTTGCACATCCTGTGGGGCGAAAATTCTGTGGGGCGCACATCCTGCTGCGCACATAAATAAAAATAAAATTAAAAAAAATTTACAATTTTTTTTTTTCAAATCAAATTAATAAAAAAACTGTGCTTGCACATCCTGCGGCGCACATCCTGCTGCGCACATAAATAAAAAAAATATTAAAAACAAATTACAATTTTTATTTTTCAAATCAAATTAATAAAAAAACTGTGATTGCACATCCTGTGGGGCGCAAATTCTCTGGGGCGCACATCCTGTGGCGCACATCCTGCTGCGCAGATAAATAAAAATAATATTAAAACATTTTTACAAAAAAAAATATTTAAATCAAATTAATAAAAAAACTGTGCTTGCACATCCTGTGGGGCAAAAATTCTGTGGGGCGCACATCCTGCGGCGCACATCCTGCTGCGCACATAAATAAAAATAATATTAAAACATTTTTACAAAAAAAATATTTAAATCAAACTAATAAAAAAACTGTCCTTGCACATCCTGTGGGGCGCAAATTCTGTGGGGCGCACATCCTGCGGCGCACATCCTGCTGCGCACATAAATACAAATAATATTAAAAACAAATTACAATTTTTTTTTTAAATCAAATTAATAAAAAAACTGTGCTTGCACATCCTGTGGGGCGCAAATTCTGTGGGGCGCACATCCCGCGGCGCACATCCAGCTGCGCACATAAATAAAAATAATATTAAAAACAAATTACAATTTTTTTTTTAAATCAAATTAATAAAAAAACTGTGCTTGCACATCCTGTGGGGCGCAAATTCTGTGGGGCGCACATCCTGCGGCGCACATCCTGCTGCGCACATAAATAAAAAAAATATTAAAAACAAATTACAATTTTTATTTTTCAAATCAAATTAATAAAAAAACTGTGATTGCACATCCTGTGGGGCGCAAATTCTCTGGGGCGCACATCCTGTGGCGCACATCCTGCTGCGCAGATAAATAAAAATAATATTAAAAACAAATTACAATTTTTTTTTTTAAATCAAATTAATAAAAAAACTGTCCTTGCACATCCTGTGGGGCGCAAATTATGTGGGGCGCACATCCTGCGGCGCACATCCTGCTGCGCACATAAATAAAAATAATATTAAAACATTTTTACAAAAAAAAATATTTAAATCAAATTAATAAAAAAACTGTGCTTGCACATCCTGTGGGGCAAAAATTCTGTGGGGCGCACATCCTGCGGCGCACATCCTGCTGCGCACATAAATACAAATAATATTAAAAACAAATTACAATTTTTTTTTAAATCAAATTAATAAAAAAACTGTGCTTGCACATCCTGTGGGGCGCAAATTCTGTGGGGCGCACATCCTGCGGCGCACATAAATAAAAATAATATTAAAACATTTTTACAAAAAAAATATTTAAATCAAATTAATAAAAAAACTGTCCTTGCACATCCTGTGGGGCGCAAATTCTGTGGGGCGCACAACCTGCGGCACACATCCTGCTGCGCACATGAATAAAAATTAAATAAAACATTTTTACAAAAAAAAATATTTAAATCAAACTAATAAAAAAACTGTGCTTGCACATCCTGTGGGGCGCAAATTCTGTGGGGCGCACATCCTGCGGCGCACATCCAGCTGCGCACATAAATAAAAATAATATTAAAAACAAATTACAATTTTTTTTTTAAATCAAATTAATAAAAAACTGTCCTTGCACATCCTGTGGGGCGCAAATTCTGTGGGGCGCACATGAATAAAAATAATATTAAAACATTTTTACAAAAAAAAATATTTAAATCAAATTAATAAAAAAACTGTGCTTGCACATCCTGTGGGGCGCAAATTCTGTGGGGCGCACATCCTGCGGCGCACATCCTGCTAGGCACATAAATAAAAATAATATTAAAACATTTTTACAAAAAAAAATATTTAAATCAAATTAATAAAAAAACTGTGCTTGCACATCCTGTGGGGCGAAAATTCTGTGGGGCGCACATCCTGCGGCGCACATCCTGCTGCGCACATAAATAAAAATGAAATAAAACATTTTTACAAAAAAAAATATTTAAATCAAATTAATAAAAAAACTGTGCTTGCACATCCTGTGGGGCGCAAATTCTGTGGGGCGCACATCCTGCGGCGCACATCCTGCTGCGCACATACATAAAAATAATATTAAAAACAAATTACAATTTTTTTTTTAAAATCAAATTAATAAAAAAACTGTCCTTGCACATCCTGTGGGGCGCAAATTCTGTGGGGCGCACATCCTGCTGCGCACATAAATAAAAATTAAATAAAACATTTTTACAAATAAAAATATTTAAATCAAATTAATAAAAAAACTGTGCTTGCACATCCTGTGGGGCGCAAATTATGTGGGGCACAAATTCTGTGGGGCGCACATCCTGCGGCGCACATCCTGCTGTGCACATAAATAAAAATAATATTAAAACATTTTTACAAAAAAAATATTTAAATCAAATTAATAAAAAAACTGTCCTTGCACATCCTGTGGGGCAGAAAATTCTGTGGGGCGCACATCCTGCGGCGCACATCCTGCTGCGCACATGAATAAAAATAATATTAAAAACAAATTAAAATTTTTTTTTTTAAATCAAATTAATAAAAAAACTGTGCTTGCACATCCTGTGGGGCGCAAATTCTGTGGGGCGCACATCCTGCGGCGCACATAAATAAAAATAATATTAAAACATTTTTACAAAAAAAATATTTAAATCAAATTAATAAAAAAACTGTCCTTGCACATCCTGTGGGGCGCAAATTCTGTGGGGCGCACATCCTGCGGCGCACATCCTGCTGCGCACATAAATAAAAAAAATATTAAAAACAAATTACAATTTTTATTTTTCAAATCAAATTAATAAAAAAACTGTGATTGCACATCCTGTGGGGCGCAAATTCTGTGGGGCGCACATCCCGCGGCGCACATCCAGCTGCGCACATAAATAAAAATAATATTAAAAACAAATTACAATTTTTTTTTTAAATCAAATTAATAAAAAAACTGTGCTTGCACATCCTGTGGGGCGCAAATTCTGTGGGGCGCACATCCTGCGGCGCACATCCTGCTGCGCACATAAATAAAAATAATATTAAAACATTTTTACAAAAAAAATATTTAAATCAAATTAATAAAAAAACTGTCCTTGCACATCCTGTGGGGCGCAAATTCTGTGGGGCACACAACCTGCGGCACACATCCTGCTGCGCACATAAATAAAAATTAAATAAAACATTTTTACAAAAAAAAATATTTAAATCAAATTAATAAAAAAACTGTGCTTGCACATCCTGTGGGGCGCAAATTATGTGGGGCACAAATTCTGTGGGGCGCACATCCTGCGGCGCACATCCTACTGTGCACATAAATAAAAATAATATTAAAACATTTTTACAAAAAAAATATTTAAATCAAATTAATAAAAAAACTGTCCTTGCACATCCTCTGGGGCGCAAATTCTGTGGGGCGCACATCCTGCGGCGCACATCCTGCTGCGCACATGAATAAAAATAATATTAAAAACAAATTACAATTTTTTTTTAAAAATCAAATTAATAAAAAAACTGTCCTTGCACATCCTGTGGGGCGCACATCCTGCGGCGCACATCCTGCTGCGCACATAAATACAAATAATATTAAAAACAAATTACAATTTTTTTTTTAAATCAAATTAATAAAAAACTGTCCTTGCACATCCTGTGGGGCAAAAATTCTGTGGGGCGCACATCCTGCTGCGCACATAAATAAAAATTAAATAAAACATTTTTACAAAAAAAAATATTTAAATCAAATTAATAAAAAAACTGTGCTTGCACATCCTGTGGGGCGCAAATTATGTGGGGCACAAATTCTGTGGGGCGCACATCCTGCGGCGCACATCCTGCTGTGCACATAAATAAAAATAATATTAAAACATTTTTACAAAAAAAATATTTAAATCAAATTAATAAAAAAACTGTCCTTGCACATCCTGTGGGGCGCAAATTCTGTGGGGCGCACATCCTGCGGCGCACATCCTGCTGCGCACATGAATAAAAATAATATTAAAAACAAATTAAAATTTTTTTTTTTAAATCAAATTAATAAAAAAACTGTGCTTGCACATCCTGTGGGGCGCAAATTCTGTGGGGCGCACATCCTGCGGCACACATAAATAAAAATAATATTAAAACATTTTTACAAAAAAAATATTTAAATCAAATTAATAAAAAAACTGTCCTTGCACATCCTGTGGGGCGCAAATTCTGTGGGGCGCACATCCTGCGGCGCACATCCTGCTGCGCACATAAATAAAAAAAATATTAAAAACAAATTACAATTTTTATTTTTCAAATCAAATTAATAAAAAAACTGTGATTGCACATCCTGTGGGGCGCAAATTCTCTGGGGCGCACATCCTGTGGCGCACATCCTGCTGCGCAGATAAATAAAAATAATATTAAAACATTTTTACAAAAAAAAATATTTAAATCAAATTAATAAAAAAACTGTGCTTGCACATCCTGTGGGGCAAAAATTCTGTGGGGCGCACATCCTGCGGCGCACATCCTGCTGCGCACATAAATAAAAATAATATTAAAACATTTTTACAAAAAAATATTTAAATCAAACTAATAAAAAAACTGTCCTTGCACATCCTGTGGGGCGCAAATTCTGTGGGGCGCACATCCTGCGGCGCACATCCTGCTGCGCACATAAATACAAATAATATTAAAAACAAATTACAATTTTTTTTTTAAATCAAATTAATAAAAAAACTGTGCTTGCACATCCTGTGGGGCGCAAATTCTGTGGGGCGCACATCCTGCGGCGCACATCCTGCTGCGCACATAAATAAAAATAATATTAAAACATTTTTACAAAAAAAATATTTAAATCAAATTAATAAAAAAACTGTCCTTGCACATCCTGTGGGGCGCAAATTCTGTGGGGCACACAACCTGCGGCACACATCCTGCTGCGCACATAAATAAAAATTAAATAAAACATTTTTACAAAAAAAAATATTTAAATCAAATTAATAAAAAAACTGTGCTTGCACATCCTGTGGGGCGCAAATTATGTGGGGCACAAATTCTGTGGGGCGCACATCCTGCGGCGCACATCCTACTGTGCACATAAATAAAAATAATATTAAAACATTTTTACAAAAAAAATATTTAAATCAAATTAATAAAAAAACTGTCCTTGCACATCCTCTGGGGCGCAAATTCTGTGGGGCGCACATCCTGCGGCGCACATCCTGCTGCGCACATGAATAAAAATAATATTAAAAACAAATTACAATTTTTTTTTAAAAATCAAATTAATAAAAAAACTGTCCTTGCACATCCTGTGGGGCGCACATCCTGCGGCGCACATCCTGCTGCGCACATAAATACAAATAATATTAAAAACAAATTACAATTTTTTTTTTAAATCAAATTAATAAAAAACTGTCCTTGCACATCCTGTGGGGCAAAAATTCTGTGGGGCGCACATCCTGCTGTGCACATAAATAAAAATTAAATAAAACATTTTTACAAAAAAAAATATTTAAATCAAATTAATAAAAAAACTGTGCTTGCACATCCTGTGGGGCGCAAATTATGTGGGGCACAAATTCTGTGGGGCGCACATCCTGCGGCGCACATCCTGCTGTGCACATAAATAAAAATAATATTAAAACATTTTTACAAAAAAAATATTTAAATCAAATTAATAAAAAAACTGTCCTTGCACATCCTGTGGGGCGCAAATTCTGTGGGGCGCACATCCTGCGGCGCACATCCTGCTGCGCACATGAATAAAAATAATATTAAAAACAAATTAAAATTTTTTTTTTTAAATCAAATTAATAAAAAAACTGTGCTTGCACATCCTGTGGGGCGCAAATTCTGTGGGGCGCACATCCTGCGGCGCACATCCTGCTGCGCACATAAATAAAAAAAATATTAAAAACAAATTACAATTTTTATTTTTCAAATCAAATTAATAAAAAAACTGTGATTGCACATCCTGTGGGGCGCAAATTCTCTGGGGCGCACATCCTGTGGCGCACATCCTGCTGCGCAGATAAATAAAAATAATATTAAAAACAAATTACAATTTTTTTTTTTAAATCAAATTAATAAAAAAACTGTCCTTGCACATCCTGTGGGGCGCAAATTATGTGGGGCGCACATCCTGCGGCGCACATCCTGCTGCGCACATAAATAAAAATAATATTAAAACATTTTTACAAAAAAAAATATTTAAATCAAATTAATAAAAAAACTGTGCTTGCACATCCTGTGGGGCAAAAATTCTGTGGGGCGCACATCCTGCGGCGCACATCCTGCTGCGCACATAAATAAAAATAATATTAAAACATTTTTACAAAAAAAATATTTAAATCAAACTAATAAAAAAACTGTCCTTGCACATCCTGTGGGGCGCAAATTCTGTGGGGCGCACATCCTGCGGCGCACATCCTGCTGCGCACATAAATACAAATAATATTAAAAACAAATTACAATTTTTTTTTTAAATCAAATTAATAAAAAAACTGTGCTTGCACATCCTGTGGGGCGCAAATTCTGTGGGGCGCACATCCTGCGGCGCACATCCAGCTGCGCACATAAATAAAAATAATATTAAAAACAAATTACAATTTTTTTTTTAAATCAAATTAATAAAAAAACTGTGCTTGCACATCCTGTGGGGCGCAAATTCTGTGGGGCGCACATCCTGCGGCGCACATCCTGCTGCGCACATAAATAAAAATAATATTAAAACATTTTTACAAAAAAAAATATTTAAATCAAATTAATAAAAAAACTGTGCTTGCACATCCTGTGGGGCGCAAATTCTGTGGGGCGCACATCCTGCGGCGCACATCCTGCTGCGCACATAAATAAAAATAATATTAAAACATTTTTACAAAAAAAATATTTAAATCAAACTAATAAAAAAACTGTCCTTGCACATCCTGTGGGGCGCAAATTCTGTGGGGCGCACATCCTGCGGCGCACATCCTGCTGCGCACATAAATACAAATAATATTAAAAACAAATTACAATTTTTTTTTAAATCAAATTAATAAAAAAACTGTGCTTGCACATCCTGTGGGGCGCAAATTCTGTGGGGCGCACATCCTGCGGCGCACATCCAGCTGCGCACATAAATAAAAATAATATTAAAAACAAATTACAATTTTTTTTTTAAATCAAATTAATAAAAAAACTGTCCTTGCACATCCTGTGGGGCGCAAATTCTGTGGGGCGCACATGAATAAAAATAATATTAAAACATTTTTACAAAAAAAAATATTTAAATCAAATTAATAAAAAAACTGTGCTTGCACATCCTGTGGGGCGCAAATTCTGTGGGGCGCACATCCTGCGGCGCACATCCTGCTGCGCACATAAATAAAAATAATATTAAAACATTTTTACAAAAAAAAATATTTAAATCAAATTAATAAAAAAACTGTGCTTGCACATCCTGTGGGGCGCAAATTCTGTGGGGCGCACATCCTGCGGCGCACATCCTGCTGCGCACATAAATAAAAATGAAATAAAACATTTTTACAAAAAAAAATATTTAAATCAAATTAATAAAAAAACTGTGCTTGCACATCCTGTGGGTTGCAAATTCTGTGGGGCGCACATCCTGCGGCGCACATCCTGCTGCGCACATACATAAAAATAATATTAAAAACAAATTACAATTTTTTTTTAAATCAAATTAATAAAAAAACTGTGCTTGCACATCCTGTGGGGCGCAAATTCTGTGGGGCGCACATCCTGCGGCGCACATCCAGCTGCGCACATAAATAAAAATAATATTAAAAACAAATTACAATTTTTTTTTTAAATCAAATTAATAAAAAAACTGTCCTTGCACATCCTGTGGGGCGCAAATTCTGTGGGGCGCACATGAATAAAAATAATATTAAAACATTTTTACAAAAAAAAATATTTAAATCAAATTAATAAAAAAACTGTGCTTGCACATCCTGTGGGGCGCAAATTCTGTGGGGCGCACATCCTGCGGCGCACATCCTGCTGCGCACATAAATAAAAATAATATTAAAACATTTTTACAAAAAAAAATATTTAAATCAAATTAATAAAAAAACTGTCCTTGCACATCCTGTGGGGCGCAAATTCTGTGGGGCGCACATCCTGCGGCGCACATCCTGCTGCGCACATAAATAAAAAAAATATTAAAAACAAATTACAATTTTTATTTTTAAATCAAATTAATAAAAAAACTGTCCTTGCACATCCTGTGGGGCGCAAATTCTGTGGGGCGCACATCCTACTGCGCACATAAATAAAAATTAAATAAAACATTTTTACAAAAAAAAATATTTAAATCAAATTAATAAAAAAACTGTGCTTGCACATCCTGTGGGGCGCAAATTCTGTGGGGCGCACATCCTGCGGCGCACATCCTGCTGCGCACATACATAAAAATAATATTAAAGACAAATTACAATTTTTTTTTAAAAATCAAATTAATAAAAAAACTGTGCTTGAACATCCTGTGGGGCGCAAATTCTGTGGGGCGCACATCCTGCGGCGCACATCCTGCTGCGCACATAAATAAAAATAATATTAAAAACAATTTACAATTTTTTTTTTTAAATCAAATTAATAAACAAACTGTGCTTGCACATCCTGTGGGGCGCACATCCTGCGGCGCACATCCTGCTGCGCACATAAATAAAAATAATATTAAAAACAAATTACAATTTTTTTTTTAAATCAAATTAATAAAAAAACTGTCCTTGCACATCCTGTGGGGCGCAAATTCTGTGGGGCGCACATCCTGCGGCGCACATCCTGCTGCGCACATAAATAAAAATAATATTAAAAACAAATTACAATTTTTTTTTTAAATCAAATTAATAAAAAAACTGTCCTTGCACATCCTGTGGGGCGCAAATTCTGTGGGGCGCACATCCTGCGGCGCAAATCCTGCTGCGCACATGAATAAAAATAATATTAAAACATTTTTACAAAAAAAATATTTAAATCAAATTAATAAAAAAACTGTGCTTGCACATCCTGTGGGGCGCAAATTATGTGGGGCGCAAATTCTGTGGGGCGCACATCCTGCGGCGCACATCCTGCTGCGCACATGAATAAAAATGATATTAAAACATTTTTACAAAAAAAATATTTAAATCAAATTAATAAAAAAACTGTCCTTGCACATCCTGTGGGGCGCAAATTCTGTGGGGCGCACATCCTGCGGCGCACATCCTGCTGCGCACATGAATAAAAATAATATTAAAACATTTTTACAAAAAAAATATTTAAATCAAATTAATAAAAAAACTGTCCTTGCACATCCTGTGGGGCGCAAATTCTGTGGGGCGCACATCCTGCAGCACACATCCTGCTGCGCACATAAATAAAAATAATATTAGAAACAAATTACAATTTTTTTTTTTAATCCAATTAATAAAAAAACTGTGCTTGCACATCCTGTGGGGCGCAAATTCTGTGGGGCGCACATCCTGCGGCGCACATCCTGCTGCGCACATAAATAAAAATAATATTAAAACATTTTTACAAAAAAATATATTTAAATCAAATAAATAAAAAAACTGTGCTTGCACATCCTGTGGGGCGCAAATTCTGTGGGGCGCACATCCTGCGGCGCACATCCTGCTGGGCACAAAAATAAAAATAATATTAAAACATTTTTACAAAAAAAAATATTTAAATATAACTAATAAAAAACCTTGCTTGCACATCCTTTGGGGCGCAAATTATGTGGGGCGCACATCCTGCAGCGCACATCCTGCTGCGCAAATAAATAAAAATCAAATTAAAAAAAATTTACAATTTTTTTTTTTTAAATCAAATTAATAAAAAAAATGTGCTTGCACAAACTGTCCTTGCATATCCTGTGGGGCGCAAATTCTGTGGGGCGCACATCCTGCAGCACACATCCTGCTGCGCACATAAATAAAAATAATATTAAAAACAAATTACAATTTTTTTTTTTAATCCAATTAATAAAAAAACTGTGCTTGCACATCCTATGGGGCGCAAATTCTGTGGGGCGCACATCCTGCGGCGCACATCCTGCTGCGCACATTAATACAAATAATATTAAAACATTTTTACAAAAAAAACATATTTAAATCAAATTAATAAAAAAACTGTCCTTGCACATTCTGTGGGGCGCACATCTTGCGGCGCAAATCCTGCTGCGCACAAGAATAAAAATACTATTAAAACATTTTTACAAAAAAAAATATTTAAATATAACTAATAAAAAAACTGTGCTTGCACATCCTGTGGGGCGCAAATTCTGTGGGGCGCACATCCTGCTGCGCACATGAATAAAAATAATATTAAAACATTTTTACAAAAAAAAATATTTAAATCAAATTAATAAAAAAACTGTGCTTGCACATCCTGTGGGGCGCAAATTCTGTGGGGCGCACATCCTGCTGCGCACATAAATAAAAATAATATTAAAAACAAATTACAATTTTTTTTTTTTAAATCAAATTAATAAAAAAACTGTGCTTGCACATCCTGTGGGGCGCAAATTCTGTGGGGCGCACATCCTGCTAAGCACATAAATTAAAATAATATTAAAAAATGTTACAAATTTTTTTTTTTTAATCAAATTATTAAAAAAACTGTCCTTGCACATCCTGTGGGGCGCTAATCCTGCGGCGCAAATCCTGCTGCGCACATAAATAAAAATAATACTAAAACATTTTTTTCAAAAAAAAATATTTAAATCAAATTAATAAAAAAACTGTGCTTGCACATCCTGTGGGGCGCACATCCTGCGGCGCACATCCTGCTGCGCACATAAATGAAAATATTATTAAAACATTTTTACAAAAAAAAATATTTAAATCAAATTAATAAAAAAACTGTGCTTGCATATCCTGCGGCGCACATCCTGCTGCGCACATAAATAAAAATAATATTAAAAACAAATTACAATTTTTTTTTTTTAAATCAAATTAATAAAAAAACTGTCCTTGCACATCATGTGGGGCGCAAATTCTGTGGGGCGCACACCCTGCAGCGCACATCCTGCTGCGCACATAAATCAAAATAATATTAAAACATTTTTACAAAATTTTTTTTTTAAATCAAATTAATAAAAAAACTGTGCTTGCACATCCTGTGGGGCGCAAATTCTGTGGGGCGCACATCCTGCAGCACACATCCTGCTGCGCACATACATAAAAATAATATTAAAAACATATTACAATTTTTTTTTTTAAATCAAATTAATAAAAAAACTGTCCTTGCACATCCTGTGGGGCGCACATCCTGCGGCGCACATCCTGCTGCGCACATAAATAAAAATAATATTAAAAACAAATTACAATTTTTTTTTTAAAATCAAATTAATAAAAAAACTGTCCTTGCACATCCTGTGGGGCGCAAATTCTGTGGGGCGCACATCCAGCTGCGCACATTAATAAAAATAATATTAAAAACAATTTACAATTTTTTTTTTTTTTAAATCAAATTAATAAAAAAACTGTCCTTGCACATCCTGTGGGGCGCAAATTCTGTGGGGCGCACATCCTGCGGCGCATATCCTGCTGCGCAGATAAATAAAAATAATATTAAAACATTTTTACAAAAAAAACTTTTTAAATCAATTTAATAGAAAAACTGTGCTTGCACATCCTGTGGGGCGCAAATTATGTGGGGCGCACATCCTGCAGCGCACATCCTGCTGCGCACATAAATAAAAATAATATTAAAACATTTTTACAAAAAAAAATATTTAAATATAACTAATAAAAAACCTTGCTTGCACATACCTGTGGGGCGCAAATTATGTGGGGCACATATTCTGTGGGGCACACATCCTGCGGCGCACATCCTGCTGCGCACATAAATAAAAATAATATTAAAAACAAATTACAATTTTTTTTTTTAAATCAAATTAATAAAAAAACTGTCCTTGCACATCCTGTGGGGCGCAAATTCTGTGGGGCGCACATGAATAAAAATAATATTAAAACATTTTTACAAAAAAAAAAATTTAAATATAACTAATAAAAAAACTGTGCTTGCACATCCTGTGGGGCGCAAATTATGTGGGGCGCACATCATGCGGCGCACATCCTGCTGCGCACATAAATAAAAATAATATTAAAAACAATTTACAATTTTTTTTTTTAAATCAAATTAATAAAAAAACTGTGCTTGCACATCCTGTGGGGCGCAAATTCTGTGGGGCGCACATGCTGCGGCGCACATCCTGCTGCACACATAAATAAAAATAATATTAAAAACAAATTACAATTTTTTTTTTTAAATCAAATTAATAAAAAAAATGTCCTTGCACATCCTGTGAGGCGCAAATTCTGTGGGGCGCACATCCTGCGGCGCACATCATGCTGCGCAAATAAATAAAAATAATATTAAAACATTTTTACAAAAAAAAATATTTAAATCAAATTAATAAAAAAATGTGCTTGCACATCCTGTGGGGCGCAAATTATGTGGGGCGCACATCCTGCGGCGCACATCCTGCTGCGCACATAAATAAAAATAATATTAAAACATTTTTACAAAAAAAAATATTTAAATCAAATTAATAAAAAAACTGTGCTTGCACATCCTGTGGGGCGCAAATTCTGTGGGGCGCACATCCTGCGGCGCACATCCTGCTGCGCACATAAATAAAAATAATATTAAAAACAAATTACAATTTTTTTTTTTAAATCAAATTAATGAAAAAACTGTCCTTGCACATCCTGTGGGGCGCAAATTCTGTGGGGCGCACATGAATAAAAATAATATTAAAACATTTTTACAAAAAAAAAATTTAAATATAACTAATAAAAAAACTGTGCTTGCACATCCTGTGGGGCGCAAATTATGTGGGGCGCACATCCTGCAGCGCACATCCTGCTGCGCAAATAAATACAAATAAAATTAAAAAAAATTTACAATTTTTTTTTTTTTAAATCAAATTAATAAAAAAAATGTGCTTGCACATCCTGTGGGGCGCAAATTTTGTGGGGCGCACATCCTGCGGCGCACATCCTAATGCGCATATAAATAAAAATAATATTAAAAACAAATTACAATTTTTTTTTTAAATCAAATCAATAAAAAAACTGTCCTTGCACATCCTTTAGGGCCCAAATTCTGTGGGGCGCACATGAATAAAAATAATATTAAAACATTTTTACAAAAAAAAATATTTAAATCAAATTAATAAAAAAACTGTGCTTGCACATCCTGTGGGGCGCAAATTCTGTGGGGCGCACATGAATAAAAATAATATTAAAACATTTTTACAAAAAAAAAAATTTAAATATAACTAATAAAAAAACTGTGCTTGCACATCCTGTGGGGCGCAAATTATGTGGGGCGCACATCATGCGGCGCACATCCTGCTTCGCACATGAATAAAAATAATATTAAAACATTTTTACAAAAAAAAATATTTAAATATAACTAATAAAAAACCTTGCTTGCACATACCTGTGGGGCGCAAATTATTTGGGGCGCACATCCTGCGGCGCACATCCTGCTGCGCACATAAATAAAAATAATATTAAAAACAATTTACAATTTTTTTTTTAAATCAAATTAATAAAAAAACTGTCCATGCACATCCTGTGGGGCGCAAATTCTGTGGGGCGCACATCCTGCGGCGCACATCCTGCTGCGCACATAAATAAAAATAATATTAAAAACAAATTACAATTTTTTTAAAAAAATCAAATTAATAAAAAAACTGTGCTTGCACATCCTGTGGGGCGCAAATTCTGTGGGGCGCACATCCTGCGGCGCACATCCTGCTGCGCACATAAATAAAAATAATATTAAAACATTTTTACAAAAAAAAATATTTAAATATAACTAATAAAAAACCTTGCTTGCACATCCTGTGGGGCGCAAATTATGTGGGGCGCACATCCTGCAGCGCACATCCTGCTGCGCAAATAAATAAAAATAATATTAAAAACAAATTACAATTTTTTTTTTAAAATCAAATTAATAAAAAAACTGTCCTTGCACATCCTGTGGGGCGCACATCCTGCGGCGCACATCCTGCTGCGCACATAAATAAAAATAAAATTAAAACATTTTTACAAAAAAAAATATTTAAATCAAATTAATAAAAAAACTGTGCTTGCACATCCTGTGGGGCGAAAATTCTGTGGGGCGCACATCCTGCGGCGCACATCCTGCTGTGCACATGAATAAAAATAATATTAAAACACTTTTACAAAAAAATATATTTAAATCAAATTAATAAAAAAACTGTGCTTGCACATCCTGTGGGGCGCAAATTATGTGGGGCGCACATCCTGCGGCGCACATCCTGCTGTGCACATAAATAAAAATAATATTAAAACATTTTTACAAAAAAAAATATTTAAATATAACTAATAAAAAACCTTGCTTGCACATACCTGTGGGGCGCAAATTATGTGGGGTGCACATCCCACGGAGCACATCCTGCTGCGCAAATAAATAAAAATAAAATTAAAAAAAATTTACAATTTTTTTTTTTCAAATCAAATTAATAAAAAAACTGTCCTTGCACATCCTGTGGGGCGCAAATTCTGTGGGGCGCACATGAATACAAATAATATTAAAACATTTTTACAAAAAAAAATATTTAAATCAAATTAATAAAAAAACTGTGGTTGCACATCCTGTGGGGCGCAAATTATGTGGGGCGCACATCCTGCAGCGCACATCCTGCTGCGCACATAAATAAAAATAAAATTAAAAAAAATTTACAATTCTTTTTTTTTAAATCAAATTAATAAAAAAACTGTGCTTGCACTTCCTGTGGGGCGCAAATTATGTGGGGCGCAAATTCTGTGGGGCGCACATGCTGCGGCGCACATCCTGCTGCACACATAAATAAAAATAATATTAAAAACAAATTACAATTTTTTTTTTTAAATCAAATTAATAAAAAAACTGTCCTTGCACATCCTGTGGGGCGCAAATTCTGTGGGGCGCACATCCTGCGGCGCACATCATGCTGCGCAAATAAATAAAAATAATATTAAAACATTTTTACAAAAAAAAATATTTAAATCAAATTAATAAAAAAATGTGCTTGCACATCCTGTGGGGCGCAAATTATGTGGGGCGCACATCCTGCTGCGCACATAAATAAAAATAATATTAAAACATTTTTACAAAAAAAAATATTTAAATATAACTAATAAAAAAACTGTGCTTGCACATCCTGTGGGGCGCAATTTATGTGGGGCGCACATCCTGCGGCGCACATCCTGCTGCGCATATAAATAAAAATAAAATTAAAAAAAATTTACAATTTTTTTTTTTTTAAATCAAATCAATAAAAAAACTGTCCTTGCACATCCTTTAGGGCCCAAATTCTGTGGGGCGCACATGAATAAAAATAATATTAAAACATTTTTACAAAAAAAAATATTTAAATCAAATTAATAAAAAAATGTGCTTGCACATCCTGTGGGGCGCAAATTATGTGGGGCGCACATCCTGCGGCGCACATCCTGCTGCGCACATAAATAAAAATAATATTAAAACATTTTTACAAAAAAAAATATTTAAATCAAATTAATAAAAAAACTGTGCTTGCACATCCTGTGGGGCGCAAATTCTGTGGGGCGCACATCCTGCGGCGCACATCCTGCTGCGCACATAAATAAAAATAATATTAAAAACAAATTACAATTTTTTTTTTTAAATCAAATTAATGAAAAAACTGTCCTTGCACATCCTGTGGGGCGCAAATTCTGTGGGGCGCACATGAATAAAAATAATATTAAAACATTTTTACAAAAAAAAAAATTTAAATATAACTAATAAAAAAACTGTGCTTGCACATCCTGTGGGGCGCAAATTATGTGGGGCGCACATCCTGCAGCGCACATCCTGCTGCGCAAATAAATACAAATAAAATTAAAAAAAATTTACAATTTTTTTTTTTTTAAATCAAATTAATAAAAAAAATGTGCTTGCACATCCTGTGGGGCGCAAATTTTGTGGGGCGCACATCCTGCGGCGCACATCCTGCTGCGCATATAAATAAAAATAATATTAAAAACAAATTACAATTTTTTTTTTAAATCAAATCAATAAAAAAACTGTCCTTGCACATCCTTTAGGGCCCAAATTCTGTGGGGCGCACATGAATAAAAATAATATTAAAACATTTTTACAAAAAAAAATATTTAAATCAAATTAATAAAAAAACTGTGCTTGCACATCCTGTGGGGTCCAAATTCTGTGGGGCGCACATCCTGCGGCGCACATCCTGTTGCGCACATAAATAAAAATAATATTAAAAACAAATTACAATTTTTTTTTAAAAATCAAATTAATAAAAAAACTGTCCTTGCACATCCTGTGGGGCGCAAATTCTGTGGGGCGCACATCCTGCGGCGCACATCCTGCTGTGCACATGAATAAAAATAATATTAAAACATTTTTACAAAAAAATATATTTAAATCAAATAAATAAAAAAACTGTCCTTGCACATCCTGTGGGGCGCAAATTCTGTGGGGCGCACATCCTGCGGCGCACATCCTGCTGCGCAGATAAATAAAAATAATATTAAAACATTTTTACAAAAAAAAATTTTTAAATCAATTTAATAGAAAAACTGTGCTTGCACATCCTGTGGGGCGCAAATTCTGTGGGGCGCACATCCTGCGGCGCACATCCTGCTGCGCATATAAATAAAAATAATATTAAAAACAAATTACAATTTTTCTTTTAAATCAAATTAATAAAAAAACTGTGCTTGCACATCCTGTGGGGCGCAAATTCTGTGGGGCGCACATGAATAAAAATAATATTAAAACATTTTTACAAAAAAAAAAATTTAAATATAACTAATAAAAAAACTGTGCTTGCACATCCTGTGGGACGCAAATTATGTGGGGCGCACATCATGCGGCGCACATCCTGCTTCGCACATGAATAAAAATAATATTAAAACATTTTTACAAAAAAAAATATTTAAATATAACTAATAAAAAACCTTGCTTGCACATACCTGTGGGGCGCAAATTATTTGGGGCGCACATCCTGCGGCGCACATCCTGCTGCGCACATAAATAAAAATAATATTAAAAACAATTTACAATTTTTTTTTTAAATCAAATTAATAAAAAAACTGTCCATGCACATCCTGTGGGGCGCAAATTCTGTGGGGCGCACATCCTGCGGCGCACATCCTGCTGCGCACATAAATAAAAATAATATTAAAAACAAATTACAATTTTTTTTAAAAAATCAAATTAATAAAAAAACTGTCCATGCACATCCTGTGGGGCGCAAATTATGTGGGGCGCACATCATGCGGCGCACATCCTGCTTTGCACATGAATAAAAATAATATTAAAACATTTTTACAAAAAAAAATATTTAAATATAACTAATAAAAAACCTTGCTTGCACATACCTGTGGGGCGCAAATTATTTGGGGCGCACATCCTGCGGTGCACATCCTGCTGCGCACATAAATAAAAATAATATTAAAACATTTTTACAAAAAAAATATTTAAATCAAATTAATAAAAAAACTGTCCTTGCACATCCTGTGGGGCGAAAAATTCTGTGGGGCGCACATCCTGCGGCGCACATCCTGCTGCGCAGATAAATAAAAATAATATTAAAACATTTTTACAAAAAAATTTTTTTAAATCAATTTAATAGAAAAACTGTGCTTGCACATCCTGTGGGGCGCAAATTCTGTGGGGCGCACATCCTGCGGCGCACATCCTGCGGCGCACATCCTGCTGCGCATATAAATAAAAATAATATTAAAAACAAATTACAATTTTTTTTTTAAATCAAATCAATAAAAAAACTGTCCTTGCACATCCTTTAGGGCCCAAATTCTGTGGGGCGCACATGAATAAAAATAATATTGAAACATTTTTACAAAAAAAAATATTTAAATCAAATTAATAAAAAAACTGTGCTTGCACATCCTGTGGGGCGCAAATTATGTGGGGCGCACATCATGCGGCGCACATCCTGCTTCGCACATGAATAAAAATAATATTAAAACATTTTTACAAAAAAAAATATTTAAATATAACTAATAAAAAACCTTGCTTGCACATACCTGTGGGGCGCAAATTATTTGGGGCGCACATCCTGCGGCGCACATCCTGCTGCGCACATAAATAAAAATAATATTAAAAACAATTTACAATTTTTTTTTTAAATCAAATTAATAAAAAAACTGTCCATGCACATCCTGTGGGGCGCAAATTCTGTGGGGCGCACATCCTGCGGCACACATCCTGCTGCGCACATAAATAAAAATAATATTAAAACATTTTTACAAAAAAAAATATTTAAATCAAATTAATAAAAAAACTGTGCTTGCACATCCTGTGGGGCGCAAATTCTGTGGGTTGCACATCCTGCGGCGGACATCCTGCTGCGCACATAAATAAAAATAATATTAAAAACAATTTACAATTTTTTTTTTTTAAATCAAATTAATAAAAAAACTGTGCTTGCACATCCTGTGGGGCGCAAATTCTGTGGGGCGCACATCCTGCGGCGCACATCCTGCTGCGCACGTAAATAAAAATAATATTAAAACATTTTTACAAAAAAAAATATTTAAATCAAATTAATAAAAAAACTGTGCTTGCACATCCTGTGGGGCGCAAATTATGTGGGGCGCACATCCTGCTGCGCACATAAATAAAAATAATATTAAAAACAAATTACAATTTTTTTTTTAAATCAAATTAATAAAAAAACTGTCCTTGCACATCCTGTGGGGCGCAAATTCTGTGGGGCGCACATGAATAAAAATAATATTAAGACATTTTTACAAAAAAAAATATTTAAATCAAATTAATAAAAAAACTGTCCTTGCACATCCTGTGGGGCGCAAATTCTGTAGGGCGCACATCCTGCTGCGCACATGAATAAAAATAATATTAAAAACAAATTACAAAAAAAAATATTTAAATCAAATTAATAAAAAAACTGTGCTTGCACATCCTGTGGGGCGCAAATTCTGTGGGTTGCACATCCTGCGGCAAACATCCTGCTGCGCACATAAATACAAATAATATTAAAAACAATTTACAATTTTTTTTTTTTAAATCAAATTAATAAAAAAACTGTGCTTGCACATCCTGTGGGGCGCAAATTCTGTGGGGCGCACATCCTGCGGCGCACATCCTGCTGCGCACGTAAATAAAAATAATATTAAAAACAAATTACAATTTTTTTTTTAAATCAAATTAATAAAAAAACTGTCCTTGCACATCCTTTAGGGCCCAAATTCTGTGGGGCGCACATGAATAAAAATAATATTAAAACATTTTTACAAAAAAAAAAATTTAAATATAACTAATAAAAAAACTGTGCTTGCACATCCTGTGGGACGCAAATTATGTGGGGCGCACATCATGCGGCGCACATCCTGCTTCGCACATGAATAAAAATAATATTAAAACATTTTTACAAAAAAAAATATTTAAATATAACTAATAAAAAACCTTGCTTGCACATACCTGTGGGGCGCAAATTATTTGGGGCGCACATCCTGCGGCGCACATCCTGCTGCGCACATAAATAAAAATAATATTAAAAACAATTTACAATTTTTTTTTTAAATCAAATTAATAAAAAAACTGTCCATGCACATCCTGTGGGGCGCAAATTCTGTGGGGCGCACATCCTGCGGCGCACATCCTGCTGCGCACATAAATAAAAATAATATTAAAAACAAATTACAATTTTTTTTAAAAAATCAAATTAATAAAAAAACTGTGCTTGCACATCCTGTGGGGCGCAAATTCTGTGGGGCGCACATCCTGCGGCGCACATCCTGCGGCGCACATCCTGCTGCGCATATAAATAAAAATAATATTAAAAACAAATTACAATTTTTTTTTTAAATCAAATCAATAAAAAAACTGTCCTTGCACATCCTTTAGGGCCCAAATTCTGTGGGGCGCACATGAATAAAAATAATATTGAAACATTTTTACAAAAAAAAATATTTAAATCAAATTAATAAAAAAACTGTGCTTGCACATCCTGTGGGGCGCAAATTATGTGGGGCGCACATCATGCGGCGCACATCCTGCTTCGCACATGAATAAAAATAATATTAAAACATTTTTACAAAAAAAAATATTTAAATATAACTAATAAAAAACCTTGCTTGCACATACCTGTGGGGCGCAAATTATTTGGGGCGCACATCCTGCGGCGCACATCCTGCTGCGCACATAAATAAAAATAATATTAAAAACAATTTACAATTTTTTTTTTAAATCAAATTAATAAAAAAACTGTCCATGCACATCCTGTGGGGCGCAAATTCTGTGGGGCGCACATCCTGCGGCACACATCCTGCTGCGCACATAAATAAAAATAATATTAAAACATTTTTACAAAAAAAAATATTTAAATCAAATTAATAAAAAAACTGTGCTTGCACATCCTGTGGGGCGCAAATTCTGTGGGTTGCACATCCTGCGGCGCACATCCTGCTGCGCACATAAATAAAAATAATATTAAAAACAATTTACAATTTTTTTTTTTTAAATCAAATTAATAAAAAAACTGTGCTTGCACATCCTGTGGGGCGCAAATTCTGTGGGGCGCACATCCTGCGGCGCACATCCTGCTGCGCACGTAAATAAAAATAATATTAAAACATTTTTACAAAAAAAAATATTTAAATCAAATTAATAAAAAAACTGTGCTTGCACATCCTGTGGGGCGCAAATTATGTGGGGCGCACATCCTGCTGCGCACATAAATAAAAATAATATTAAAAACAAATTACAATTTTTTTTTTAAATCAAATTAATAAAAAAACTGTCCTTGCACATCCTGTGGGGCGCAAATTCTGTGGGGCGCACATGAATAAAAATAATATTAAGACATTTTTACAAAAAAAAATATTTAAATCAAATTAATAAAAAAACTGTCCTTGCACATCCTGTGGGGCGCAAATTCTGTAGGGCGCACATCCTGCTGCGCACATGAATAAAAATAATATTAAAAACAAATTACAAAAAAAAATATTTAAATCAAATTAATAAAAAAACTGTGCTTGCACATCCTGTGGGGCGCAAATTCTGTGGGTTGCACATCCTGCGGCAAACATCCTGCTGCGCACATAAATACAAATAATATTAAAAACAATTTACAATTTTTTTTTTTTAAATCAAATTAATAAAAAAACTGTGCTTGCACATCCTGTGGGGCGCAAATTCTGTGGGGCGCACATCCTGCGGCGCACATCCTGCTGCGCACGTAAATAAAAATAATATTAAAAACAAATTACAATTTTTTTTTTAAATCAAATTAATAAAAAAACTGTCCTTGCACATCCTTTAGGGCCCAAATTCTGTGGGGCGCACATGAATAAAAATAATATTGAAACATTTTTACAAAAAAAAATATTTAAATCAAATTAATAAAAAAACTGTGCTTGCACATCCTGTGGGGCGCAAATTCTGTGGGGCGCACATGAATAAAAATAATATTAAAACATTTTTACAAAAAAAAAAATTTAAATATAACTAATAAAAAAACTGTGCTTGCACATCCTGTGGGGCGCAAATTATGTGGGGCGCACATCATGCGGCGCACATCCTGCTTCGCACATGAATAAAAATAATATTAAAACATTTTTACAAAAAAAAATATTTAAATATAACTAATAAAAAACCTTGCTTGCACATACCTGTGGGGCGCAAATTATTTGGGGCGCACATCCTGCGGCGCACATCCTGCTGCGCACATAAATAAAAATAATATTAAAAACAATTTACAATTTTTTTTTTAAATCAAATTAATAAAAAAACTGTCCATGCACATCCTGTGGGGCGCAAATTCTGTGGGGCGCACATCCTGCGGCACACATCCTGCTGCGCACATAAATAAAAATAAAATAAAACATTTTTACAAAAAAAAATATTTAAATCAAATTAATAAAAAAACTGTGCTTGCACATCCTGTGGGGCGCAAATTCTGTCGGTTGCACATCCCGCGGCGCACATCCTGCTGCGCACAAAAATAAAAATAATATTAAAAACAATTTACAATTTTTTTTTTTTAAATCAAATTAATAAAAAAACTGTGCTTGCACATCCTGTGGGGCGCAAATTCTGTGGGGCGCAAATTCTGTGGGGCGCACATCCTGCGGCGCAAATCCTGCTGCGCACATAAATAAAAATAATATTAAAACATTTTTACAAAAAAAATATTTAAATCAAATTAATAAAAAAACTGTGTTTGCACATCCTGTGGGGCGCAAATTATGTGGGGCGCACATCCTGCGGCGCACATCCTGCTGCGCACATAAATAAAAATAATATTAAAAACAAATTACAATTTTTTTTTTAAATCAAATTAATAAAAAAACTGTCCTTGCACATCCTGTGGGGCGCAAATTCTGTGGGGCGCACATGAATAAAAATAATATTAAGACATTTTTACAAAAAAAAATATTTAAATCAAATTAATAAAAAAACTGTCCTTGCACATCCTGTGGGGCGCAAATTCTGTAGGGCGCACATCCTGCTGCGCACATGAATAAAAATAATATTAAAAACAAATTACAAAAAAAAATATTTAAATCAAATTAATAAAAAAACTGTGCTTGCACATCCTGTGGGGCGCAAATTCTGTGGGTTGCACATCCTGCGGCAAACATCCTGCTGCGCACATAAATACAAATAATATTAAAAACAATTTACAATTTTTTTTTTTTAAATCAAATTAATAAAAAAACTGTGCTTGCACATCCTGTGGGGCGCAAATTCTGTGGGGCGCACATCCTGCGGCGCACATCCTGCTGCGCACGTAAATAAAAATAATATTAAAAACAAATTACAATTTTTTTTTTAAATCAAATTAATAAAAAAACTGTCCTTGCACATCCTTTAGGGCCCAAATTCTGTGGGGCGCACATGAATAAAAATAATATTGAAACATTTTTACAAAAAAAAATATTTAAATCAAATTAATAAAAAAACTGTGCTTGCACATCCTGTGGGGCGCAAATTCTGTGGGGCGCACATGAATAAAAATAATATTAAAACATTTTTACAAAAAAAAAAATTTAAATATAACTAATAAAAAAACTGTGCTTGCACATCCTGTGGGGCGCAAATTATGTGGGGCGCACATCATGCGGCGCACATCCTGCTTCGCACATGAATAAAAATAATATTAAAACATTTTTACAAAAAAAAATATTTAAATATAACTAATAAAAAACCTTGCTTGCACATACCTGTGGGGCGCAAATTATTTGGGGCGCACATCCTGCGGCGCACATCCTGCTGCGCACATAAATAAAAATAATATTAAAAACAATTTACAATTTTTTTTTTAAATCAAATTAATAAAAAAACTGTCCATGCACATCCTGTGGGGCGCAAATTCTGTGGGGCGCACATCCTGCGGCACACATCCTGCTGCGCACATAAATAAAAATAAAATAAAACATTTTTACAAAAAAAAATATTTAAATCAAATTAATAAAAAAACTGTGCTTGCACATCCTGTGGGGCGCAAATTCTGTCGGTTGCACATCCCGCGGCGCACATCCTGCTGCGCACAAAAATAAAAATAATATTAAAAACAATTTACAATTTTTTTTTTTTAAATCAAATTAATAAAAAAACTGTGCTTGCACATCCTGTGGGGCGCAAATTCTGTGGGGCGCAAATTCTGTGGGGCGCACATCCTGCGGCGCAAATCCTGCTGCGCACATAAATAAAAATAATATTAAAACATTTTTACAAAAAAAATATTTAAATCAAATTAATAAAAAAACTGTGTTTGCACATCCTGTGGGGCGCAAATTATGTGGGGCGCACATCCTGCGGCGCATATCCTGCTGCGCACATAAATAAAAATAATATTAAAAACAAATTACAATTTTTTTTTTAAAATCAAATTAATAAAAAAACTGTCCTTGCACATCCTGTGGGGCCCAAATTCTGTGGGGCGCACATCCTGCGGCGCACATCCTGCTGCGCACATAAATAAAAATAATATTAAAACATTTTTACAAAAAAAAATATTTAAATCAAATTAATGAAAAAACTGTGCTTGCACATCCTGTGGGGCGCAAATTCTGTGGGGCGCACATGAATAAAAATAATATTAAGACATTTTTACAAAAAAAAATATTTAAATCAAATTAATAAAAAAACTGTCCTTGCACATCCTGTGGGGCGCAAATTCTGTAGGGCGCACATCCTGCTGCGCACATGAATAAAAATAATATTAAAAACAAATTACAAAAAAAAATATTTAAATCAAATTAATAAAAAAACTGTGCTTGCACATCCTGTGGGGCGCAAATTCTGTGGGTTGCACATCCTGCGGCGCACATCCTGCTGCGCACATAAATAAAAATAATATTAAAAACAATTTACAATTTTTTTTTTTTAAATCAAATTAATAAAAAAACTGTGCTTGCACATCCTGCGGCACACATCCTGCTGCGCACATAAATAAAAATAAAATAAAACATTTTTACAAAAAAAAATATTTAAATCAAATTAATAAAAAAACTGTGCTTGCACATCCTGTGGGGCGCAAATTCTGTGGGGCGCACATCCTGCGGCGCACATCCTGCTGCGCACATAAATAAAAATAATATTAAAAACAAATTACAATTTTTTTTAAAAAATCAAATTAATAAAAAAACTGTGCTTGCACATCCTGTGGGGCGCAAATTATGTGGGGCGCACATCCTGCAGCGCACATCCTGCTGCGCAAATAAATACAAATAAAATTAAAAACAAATTACAATTTTTTTTAAAAAATCAAATTAATAAAAAAACTGTGCTTGCACATCCTGTGGGGCGCAAATTATGTGGGGCGCACATCCTGCAGCGCACATCCTGCTGCGCAAATAAATACAAATAAAATTAAAAAAAATTTACAATTTTTTTTTTTTTAAATCAAATTAATAAAAAAAATGTGCTTGCACATCCTGTGGGGCGCAAATTATGTGGGGCGCACATCATGCGGCGCACATCCTGCTTTGCACATGAATAAAAATAATATTAAAACATTTTTACAAAAAAAAATATTTAAATATAACTAATAAAAAACCTTGCTTGCACATCCTGTGGGGCGCAAATTATGTGGGGCGCACATCCTGCAGCGCACATCCTGCTGCGCAAATAAATAAAAATAAAATTAAAAAAAATTTACAATATTTTTTTTTTAAATCAAATTAATAAAAAAACTGTCCATGCACATCCTGTGGGGCGCAAATTCTGTGGGGCGCACATCCTGCGGCGCAAATCCTGCTGCGCACATGAATAAAAATAATATTAAAAACAAATTACAAAAAAAAATATTTAAATCAAATTAATAAAAAAACTGTCCTTGCACATCCTGTGGGGCGAAAAATTCTGTGGGGCGCACATCCTGCGGCGCACATCCTGCTGCGCAGATAAATAAAAATAATATTAAAACATTTTTACAAAAAAATTTTTTTAAATCAATTTAATAGAAAAACTGTGCTTGCACATCCTGTGGGGCGCAAATTCTGTGGGGCGCACATCCTGCGGCGCACATCCTGCGGCGCACATCCTGCTGCGCATATAAATAAAAATAATATTAAAAACAAATTACAATTTTTTTTTTAAATCAAATCAATAAAAAAACTGTGCTTGCACATCCTGTGGGGCGCAAATTCTGTGGGGCGCACATAAATAAAAATAATATTAAAACATTTTTACAAAAAAAAAAATTTAAATATAACTAATAAAAAAACTGTGCTTGCACATCCTGTGGGGCGCAAATTATGTGGGGCGCACATCATGCGGCGCACATCCTGCTTCGCACATGAATAAAAATAATATTAAAACATTTTTATAAAAAAATATATTTAAATAAAATTAATAAAAAAACTGTGCTTGCACATCCTGTGGGGCGCAAATTCTGTGGGGCGCACATCCTGCGGCGCACATCCTGCTGCGCACATAAATAAAAATAATATTAAAAACAAATTACAATTTTTTTTAAAAAATCAAATTAATAAAAAAACTGTGCTTGCACATCCTGTGGGGCGCAAATTATGTGGGGCCCACATCCTGCAGCGCACATCCTGCTGCGCATATAAATACAAATAAAATTAAAAAAAATTTACAATTTTTTTTTTTTTAAATCAAATTAATAAAAAAAATGTGCTTGCACATCCTGTGGGGCGCAAATTATGTGGGGCGCACATCATGCGGCGCACATCCTGCTTTGCACATGAATAAAAATAATATTAAAACATTTTTACAAAAAAAAATATTTAAATATAACTAATAAAAAACCTTGCTTGCACATCCTGTGGGGCGCAAATTATGTGGGGCGCACATCCTGCGGCGCACATCCTGCTGCGCACATAAATAAAAATAATATTAAAAACAAATTACAATTTTTTTTTTAAATCAAATTAATAAAAAAACTGTCCTTGCACATCCTGTGGGGCGCACATCCTGCGGCTCACATCCTGCTGCGCACATGAATAAAAATAATATTAAAACATTTTTATAAAAAAATATATTTAAATCAAATTAATAAAAAAACTGTGCTTGCACATCCTGTGGGGCGCACATCCTGCGGCGCACATCCTGCTGCGCACATAAATAAAAATAATATTAAAACATTTTTACAAAAAAAAATATTTAAATCAAATTAATAAAAAAACTGTGCTTGCACATCCTGTGGGGCGCAAATTATGTGGGGCGCACATCCTGCGGCGCACATCCTGCTGCGCACATAAATAAAAATAATATTAAAAACAATTTACAATTATTTTTTTTTAAATCAAATTAATAAAAAAACTGTGCTTGCACATCCTGTGGGGCGCAAATTCTGTGGGGCGCACATCCTGCTGCGCACATAAATAAAAATAATATTAAAAACAATTTACAATTATTTTTTTTTAAATCAAATTAATAAAAAAACTGTGCTTGCACATCCTGTGGGGTGCAAATTCTGTGGGGCGCAAATTCTGTGGGGCGCACATCCTGCGGCGCACATCCTGCTGCGCACATAAATAAAAATAATATTAAAAACAAATTACAATTTTTTTTTTAAATCAAATTAATAAAAAAACTGTCCTTGCACATCCTGTGTGGCGCAAATTCTGTGGGGCGCACATCCTGTGGCGCAAATCCTGCTGCGCACATAGATAAAAATAATATTAAAACATCTTTACAAAAAAATTATTTAAAACAATTAATAAAAAAACTTTGCTTGCTCATCCTCTGGGGCGCAAATTATGTGGGGCGCACATCCTGAAGCGCACATCCTGCTGCGCACATGAAATAAAAATAATATTAAAATATTTTTACAAAAAAAAATATTTAAATCAAATTAATAAAAAAACTGTGCTTGCACATCCTGTGGGGCGCAAATTCTGTGGGGCGCACATCCTGCGGCGCACATCCTGCTGCGCACATAAATAAAAATAATATTAAAAACAAATTACAATTTTTTTTTTTTAAATCAAATTAATAAAAAAAATGTCCTTGCACATCCTGTGTGGCGCAAATTCTGTGGGGCGCACATCCTGCGGCGCACATCCTGCTGCGCACATAAATAAAAATAATATTAAAAACAAATTACAATTTTTTTTTTTAAATCAAATTAATAAACAAACTGTGCTTGCACATCCTGTGGGGCGCAAATTCTGTGGGGCGCACATCCTGCTGCGCACATAAATAAAAATAATATTAAAACATTTTTACAAAAAAAAATAATTAAAATCAAATTAATAAAAAAACTGTGCTTGCACATCCTCTGGGGCGCAAATTCTGTGGGGCGCACATCCTGCGGCACACATCCTGCTGCGCACATAAATAAAAATAATATTAAAAACAAATTTCAATTTTTTTTTTAAATCAAATTAATAAAAAAACTGTGCTTGCACATCCTGTGGGGCGCAAATTCTGTGGGGCGCACATCCTGCGGCGCACATCCTGCTGCGCACATATATAAAAATAATATTAAAAACAAATTACAACTTTTTTTTTAAATCAAATTAATAAACAAACTGTGCTTGCACATCCTGTGGGGCGCAAATTCTGTGGGGCGCACATCCTGCGGCGCACATAAATAAATATAATATTAAAACATTTTTACAAAAAAAAATATTTAAATCAAATTAATAAAAAAACTGTGCTTGCACATCCTGTGGGGCGCAAATTCTGTGGGGCGCAAATTCTGTGGGGCGCACATCCTGCGGCGCAAATCCTGCTGCGCACATAAATAAAAATAATATTAAAAACAAATTACAATTTATTTTTTTTAAATCAAATTAATAAAAAAACTGTGCTTGCACATCCTGTGGGGCGCAAATTATGTGGGGCGCAAATCCTGCGGCGCACATCCTGCTGCGCACATAAATAAAAATAATATTAAAACATTTTTACAAAAAAAAATATTTAAATATAACTAATAAAAAACCTTGCTTGCACATCCTGTGGGGCACAAATTATGTGGGGTGCACATCCTGCAGCGCACATCCTGCTGCGAAAATAAATAAAAATAAAATTAAAAAAAATTTACAATTTTTTTTTTTTAAATCAAATTAATAAAAAAACTGTGCTTGCACTTCCTGTGGGGCGCAAATTATGTGGGGCGCAAATTCTGTGGTGCGCACATCCTGTGGCGCACATCCTGCTGCGCACATAAATAAAAATAATATTAAAACATTTTTACAAAAAAAATTTTTTAAATCAATTTAATAGAAAAACTGTGCTTGCACATCCTGTGGGGCGCAAATTCTGTGGGGCGCACATCCTGCGGCGCACATCCTGCTGCGCATATAAATAAAAATAATATTAAAAACAAATTACAATTTTTTTTTTAAATCAAATCAATAAAAAAACTGTCCTTGCACATCCTTTAGGGCCCAAATTCTGTGGGGCGCACATGAATAAAAATAATATTAAAACATTTTTACAAAAAAAAATATTTAAATCAAATTAATAAAAAAACTGTGCTTGCACATCCTGTGGGGCGCAAATTCTGTGGGGCGCACATCCTGCGGCGCACATCCTGCTGCGCACGTAAATAAAAATAATATTAAAAACAAATTACAATTTTTTTTTTAAATCAAATTAATAAAAAAACTGTCCTTGCACATCCTGTGGGGCGCACATCCTGCGGCTCACATCCTGCTGCGCACAAAAATAAAAATAATATTAAAAACAAATTACAATTTATTTTTTTTAAATCAAATTAATAAAAAAACTGTGTTTGCACATCCTGTGGGGCGCAAATTCTGTGGGGCGCACATCCTGCGGCGCAAATCCTGCTGCGCACATGAATAAAAATAATATTAAAAACAAATTACAAAAAAAAATATTTAAATCAAATTAATAAATAAAAAACTGTGCTTGCACATCCTGTGGGGCGCAAATTCTGTGGGTTGCACATCCTGCGGCGCACATCCTGCTGCGCACATAAATAAAAATAATATTAAAAACAATTTTTTTTTTTTAAATCAAATTAATAAAAAAACTGTGCTTGCACATCCTGTGGGGCGCAAATTCTGTGGGTTGCACATCCCGCGGCGCACATCCTGCTGCGCACATAAATAAAAATAATATTAAAAACAATTTACAATTTTTTTTTTTTAAATCAAATTAATAAAAAAACTGTGCTTGCACATCCTGTGGGGCGCAAATTCTGTGGGGCGCACATCCTGCGGCGCAAATCCTGCTGCGCACATAAATAAAAATAATATTAAAACATTTTTACAAAAAAAATATTTAAATCAAATTAATAAAAAAACTGTCCTTGCACATCCTGTGGGGCGCAAATTATGTGGGGCGCACATCCTGCGGCGCACATCCTGCTGCGCACATAAATAAAAATAATATTAAAACATTTTTACAAAAAAAAATATTTAAATCAAATTAATAAAAAAACTGTGCTTGCACATCCTGTGGGGCGCAAATTCTGTGGGGCGCAAATTCTGTGGGGCGCACATCCTGCGGCGCAAATCCTGCTGCGCACATAAATAAAAATAATATTAAAACATTTTTACAAAAAAAATATTTAAATCAAATTAATAAAAAAACTGTGCTTGCACATCCTGTGGGGCGCAAATTCTGTGGGGCGCACATCCTGCGGCGCACATCCTGCTGCGCACATAAATAAAAATAATATTAAAACATTTTTACAAAAAAAATATTTAAATCAAATTAATAAAAAAACTGTGCTTGCACATCCTGTGGGGCGCAAATTCTGTGGGGCGCACATCCTGCGGCGCACATCCTGCTGCGCACATAAATAAAAATAATATTAAAAACAAATTACAATTTTTTTTTTTAAATCAAATTAATAAAAAAACTGTCCTTGCACATCCTGTGGGGCGCAAATTCTGTGGGGCGCACATCCTGTGGCGCACATCCTGCTGCGCACATAAATAAAAATAATATTAAAACTTTTTTACAAAAAAAAATATTTAAACCAAATTAATAAAAAAACTGTGCTTGCACATCCTGTGGGGCGCAAATTCTGTGGGGCGCACATCCTGCAGCGCACATCCTGCTGCGCAAATGAATAAAAATAAAATTAAAAAAAATTTACAATTTTTTTTTTTTAAATCAAATTAATAAAAAAAATGTGCTTGCACATCCTGTGGGGCGAAAAATCTGTGGGGCGCACATCCTGCGGCGCACATCCTGCTGCGCACATAAATGAAAATAATATTAAAACATTTTTACAAAAAAAAATATTTAAGTCAAATTAAAAAAAAAACTGTGCTTGCACATCCTGTGGGGCGCAAATTCTGTGGGGCGCACATGAATAAAAATAATATTAAAACATTTTTACAAAAGAAAAAATTTAAATATAATTAATAAAAAAATGTGCTTGCACATCCTGTGGGGCGCACATCCTGCGGCTCACATCCTGCTGCGCACATAAATAAAAATAATATTAAAAACAAATTACAATTTTTTTTTTAAATCAAATTAATAAAAAAACTGTCCTTGCACATCCTGTGGGGCGCATATCCTGCGGCTCACATCCTGCTGCGCACATAAATAAAAATAATATTAAAAACAAATTACAATTTTTTTTTTAAATCAAATTAATAAAAAAACTGTCCTTGCACATCCTGTGGGGCGCAAATTCTGTGGGGCGCACATGAATAAAAATAATATTAAAACATTTTTACAAAAAAAAATATTTAAATCAAATTAATAAAAAAACTGTGCTTGCACATCCTGTGGGGCGCAAATTCTGTGGGGCGCACATCCTGCGGCGCACATCCTGTTGCGCACATAAATAAAAATAATATTAAAACATTTTTACAAAAAAAATATTTAAATCAAATTAATAAAAAAACTGTCCTTGCACATCCTGTGGGGCGCAAATTCTGTGGGGCGCACATCCTGCGGCGCACATCCTGCTGCGCACATACATAAAAATAATATTAGAAACAAATTACAATTTTTTTTTTAAATCAAATTAATAAAAAAACTGTCCTTGCACATCCTGTGGGGCGCAAATTCTGTGGGGCGCACATCCTGCGGCGCACATCCTGCTGCGCACATAAATAAAAATAATATTAAAACATTTTTACAAAAAAAAATATTTAAATCAAATTAATAAAAAAACTGTGCTTGCACATCCTGTGGGGCGCAAATTCTGTGGGGCGCACATCCTGCGGCGCACATCCTGCTGCGCACATAAATAAAAATAATATTAAAAACAAATTACAATTTTTTTTTTAAATCAAATTAATAAAAAAACTGTCCTTGCACATCCTGTGGGGCGCAAATTATGTGGGGCGCACATCCTGCAGCGCACATCCTGCTGCGCAAATAAATAAAAATAAAATAAAAAAAAATTTACAATTTTTTTTTTTTAAATCAAATTAATAAAAAAACTGTGCTTGCACTTCCTGTGGGGCGCAAATTATGTGGGGCGCACATCCTGCTGCGCACATAAATAAAAATAATATTAAAACATTTTTACAAAAAAAATATTTAAATCAAATTAATCAAAAAACTGTCCTTGCACATCCTGTGGGGCGCAAATTCTGTGGGGCGCACATCATGCGGTGCACATCCTGCAGCGCACATCCTGCTGCGCAAATAAATACAAATAAAACTAAAAAAATTTTACAATTTTTTTTTTTTTAAATCAAATTAATAAAAAAACCTTGCTTGCACATACCTGTGGGGCGCAAATTATGTGGGGCGCACATCCTGCGGCGCACATCCAGCTGCGCACATTAATACAAATAATATTAAAACATTTTTACAAAAAAATTTTTTTAAATCAAATTAATAAAAAAACTGTCCTTGCACATCCTGTGGGGCGCAAATTCTGTGGGGCGCAAATCCTGCTGCGCACATGAATAAAAATAATATTAAAACATTTTTACAAAAAAAAATATTTAAATCAAATTAATAAAAAAACTGTGCTTGCACATTCTGTGGGGCGCAAATTCTGTGGGCCGCAAATCCTGCGGCGCTTATCCTGCTGCGCACATAAATAAAAATAATATTAAAAACAAATTACAATTTTTTTTTTTAAATCAAATTAATAAAAAAACTGTCCTTGCACATCCTGTGGGGCGCAAATTCTGTGGGGCGCACATCCTGCGGCGCACATCCTGCTGCGCACGTAAATAAAAATAATATTAAAAACAAATTACAATTTTTTTTTTAAATCAAATTAATAAAAAAACTGTCCTTGCACATCCTGTGGGGCGCACATCCTGCGGCTCACATCCTGCTGCGCACAAAAATAAAAATAATATTAAAAACAAATTACAATTTATTTTTTTTAAATCAAATTAATAAAAAAACTGTGTTTGCACATCCTGTGGGGCGCAAATTCTGTGGGGCGCACATCCTGCGGCGCAAATCCTGCTGCGCACATGAATAAAAATAATATTAAAAACAAATTACAAAAAAAAATATTTAAATCAAATTAATAAATAAAAAACTGTGCTTGCACATCCTGTGGGGCGCAAATTCTGTGGGTTGCACATCCTGCGGCGCACATCCTGCTGCGCACATAAATGAAAATAATATTAAAACATTTTTACAAAAAAAAATATTTAAGTCAAATTAAAAAAAAAACTGTGCTTGCACATCCTGTGGGGCGCACATGAATAAAAATAATATTAAAACATTTTTACAAAAGAAAAAATTTAAATATAATTAATAAAAAAATGTGCTTGCACATCCTGTGGGGCGTACATCCTGCGGCTCACATCCTGCTGCGCACATAAATAAAAATAATATTAAAAACAAATTACAATTTTTTTTTTAAATCAAATTAATAAAAAAACTGTCCTTGCACATCCTGTGGGGCGCACATCCTGCGGCGCACATCCTGCTGCGCACATGAATAAAAATTATATTAAAAACAAATTACAATTTTTTTTTTAAAATCAAATTAATAAAAAAACTGTCCTTGCACATCCTGTGGGGCGCAAATTCTGTGGGGCGCACATCCTGCAGCGCACATCCTGCTGCGCAAATAAATAAAAATAAAATAAAAAAAAATTTACAATTTTTTTTTTTTAAATCAAATTAATAAAAAAACTGTGCTTGCACTTCCTGTGGGGCGCAAATTATGTGGGGCGCACATCCTGCTGCGCACATAAATAAAAATAATATTAAAACATTTTTACAAAAAAAATATTTAAATCAAATTAATCAAAAAACTGTCCTTGCACATCCTGTGGGGCGCAAATTCTGTGGGGCGCACATCATGCGGTGCACATCCTGCAGCGCACATCCTGCTGCGCACATGAATAAAAATAATATTAAAACATTTTTATAAAAAAATATATTTAAATCAAATTAATAAAAAAACTGTGCTTGCACATCCTGTGGGGCGCACATCCTGCGGCGCACATCCTGCTGCGCACATAAACAAAAATAAAATTAAAAAAAATTTACAATTTTTTTTTTTTAAATCAAATTAATAAAAAAACTGTGCTTGCACTTCCTGTGGGGCGCAAATTCTGTGGGGCGCAAATTCTGTGGGGCTCACATGAATAAAAATAATATTAAAACATTTTTACAAAAAAAAATATTTAAATCAAATTAATAAAAAAACTGTCCTTGCACATCCTGTGGGGCGCAAATTCTGTGGGGCGCACATCCTGCGGCGCACATCCTGCTGTGCACATACATAAAAATAATATTATAAACAAATTACAATTTTTTTTTAAATCAAATTAATAAAAAAACTGTCCTTGCACATCCTGTGGGGCGCAAATTCTGTGGGGCGCACATCCTGCGGCGCACATCCTGCTGCGCACATAAATAAAAATAATATTAAAACATTTTTACAAAAAAAAATATTTAAATCAAATTAATAAAAAAACTGTGCTTGCACATCCTGTGGGGCGCAAATTCTGTGGGGCGCACATCCTGCGGCGCACATCCTGCTGCGCACATAAATAAAAATAATATTAAAAACAAATTACAATTTTTTTTTTAAATCAAATTAATAAAAAAACTGTCCTTGCACATCCTGTGTGGCGCAAATTCTGTGGGGCGCACATCCTGCTGCGCACATAAATAAAAATAATATTGAAACAAATTTACAATTTTTTTTTTTTAAATCAAATTAATAAAAAAACTGTGCTTGCACATCCTGTGGGGCGCAAATTATGTGGGGCGCACATCATGTGGCGCACATCCTGCTGCGCACATAAATAAAAATAATATTAAAAACAAATTACAATTTTTTTTTTTTTAAATATAACTAATAAAAAAACTCTGCTTGCACATCCTGTGGGGCGCAAATTCTGTGGGGCGCACAGACTGCGGCGCACATCCTGCTGCGCACATAGATAAAAATAATATTAAAAACAAATTACAATTTTTTTTTTTTTAAATCAAATTAATAAAAAAACTGTGCTTGCACATCCTGTGGGGCGAAAATTCTGTGGGGCTCACATCCTGCGTCGCAAATCCTGCTGCGCACATGAATAAAAATAATATTAAAACATTTTTACAAAAAAAAATATTTAAATCAAATTAAAAAAAAACTGTGCTTGCACATCCTGTGGGGCGCAAATTAAGTGGGGCGCACATCCTGCTGCGCACATAAATAAAAATAATATTAAAACATTTTTACAAAAAAAGTATTTAAATCAAATTAATAAAAAAACTGTCCTTGCACATCCTATGGGGCGCAAATTCTGTGGGGCGCACATCATGCGGCACACATCCTGCTGCGCACATAAATAAAAATAATATTGAAACAAATTTACAAGTTTTTTTTTTAAAATAAATTAATAAAAAAACTGTGCTTGCAAATCCTGTGGGGCGCAAATTATGTGGGGTGCACATCCTGCGGCGCACATCCTGCTCTGCACATAAATAAAAATAATATTAAAACATTTTTACAAAAAAAAATATTTAAATCAAATTAATAAAAAAATTGTGCTTGCACATCCTGCGGCGCACATCCTGCTGCGCACATAAATAAAAATAATATTAAAACATTTTTACAAAAAAAAATATTTAAATCAAATTAATAAAAAAACTGTGCTTGCACATCCTGTGGGGCGCAAATTCTGTGGGGCGCACATCCTTCGGCGCACATCCTGCTGCGCACATAAATACAAATAATATTAAAACATTTTTACAAAAAAAATATTTAAATCAAATTAATAAAAAAACTGTCCTTGCACATCCTGTGGGGCGCATATTCTATGGGGCGCACATCCTGCGGCGCAAATCCTGCTGCGCACATAAATAAAAATAATATTAAAACATTTTTACAAAAAAAAATATTTAAATCAAATTAATAAAAAAACTGTGCTTGCACATCCTGTGGGGCGCAAATTATGTGGGGCGCACATCCTGCGGCAGACATCCTGCTGCGCACATAAATAAAAATAATATTAAAAACAAATTACAATTTATTTTTTTGTAAATCAAATTAATAAAAAAACTGTCCTTGCACATCCTGTGGGGCGAAAAATTATGTGGGGCGCACATCCACCATTGCACATCCTGCTGCGCACATAAATAAAAAAATATTAAAAAATTAAAAAAAAAGAAATATAAAAATAAAATTAATAAAAAAACTGTGCTTGCACATCCTGTGGGGCGCAAATTCTGTGGGGCGCACATCCTGCTGCGCACATGAATAAAAATAATATTAAAAACAAATTACAATTTTTTTTTTAAATCAAATTAATAAAAAAACTGTCCTTGCACATCCTTTGGGTCGCAAATTCTGTGGGGCGCACATCCTGCGGCGCAAATCCTGCTGCGCACATGAATAAAAATAATATTAAAACATTTTTACAAAAAAAATATTTAAATCAAATTAATAAAAAAACTGTGCCTGCACATCCTGTGGGGCGCAAATTCTGTGGGGCGCACATCCTGCGGCGCACATCCTGCTGCGCACATAAATAAAAATAATATTAAAAACAAATTACAATTTATTTTTTTGTAAATCAAATTAATAAAAAAACTGTCCTTGCACATCCTGTGGGGCGCAAATTCTGTGGGGCGCACATCCTGCGGCGCACATCCTGCTGCGCACATAAATAAAAATAATATTAAAAACAAATTACAATTTATTTTTCTGTAAATCAAATTAATAAAAAAACTGTCCTTGCACATCCTGTGGGGCGCAAATTCTGTGGGGCGCACATCCTGCGGCGCACATCCTGCTGCGCACATAAATACTAATAATATTAAAACATTTTTACAAAAAAAATATTTAAATCAAATTAATAAAAAAACTGTCCTTGCACATCCTGTGGGGCGCAAATTATGTGGGGCGCACATCCTGCTGTGCACATAAATAAAAATAATATTAAAACATTTTTACAAAAAAAATATTTAAATCAAATTAATAAAAAAACTGTGCTTGCACATCCTGTGGGGCGCAAATTCTGTGGGGCGCACATCCTGCGGCGCAAATCCTGCTGCGCACATGAATAAAAATAATATTAAAACATTTTTACAAAAAAAAATATTTAAATCAAATTAATAAAAAACTGTGCTTGCACATTCTGTGGGGCGCAAATTCTGTGGGCCGCAAATCCTGCGGCGCATATCCTGCTGCGCACATAAATAAAAATAATATTAAAAACAAATTACAATTTTTTTTTTTTAAATCAAATTAATAAAAAAACTGTCCTTGCACATCCTGTGGGGCGCAAATTCTGTGGGGCTCACATCCTGCGGCGCAAATCCTGCTGCGCACATGAATAAAAATAATATTAAAACATTTTTACAAAAAAAAATATTTAAATCAAATTAATAAAAAAACTGTGCTTGAACATCCTGTGGGGCGCAAATTCTGTGGGGCGCACATCCTGCGGCGCACATCAAGCTGCGCACATTAATACAAATAATATTAAAACATTTTTACAAAAAAAAATATTTAAATCAAATTAAAAAAAAACTGTGCTTGCACATCCTGTGGGGCGCAAATTAAGTGGGGCGCACATTCTGCTGCGCACATCCTGCTGCGCACATAAATAAAAATAATATTAAAAACAATTTACAATTTTTTTTTTTAAATCAAATTAATAAAAAAACTGTCCTTGCACATCCTGTGGGGCGCAAATTCTGTGGGGCGCACATCCTGCGGCGCACATCCTGCTGCGCACATAAATAAAAATAATATTAAAAACAAATTACAATTTTTTTTTTAAATCAAATTAATAAAAAAAATGTGCTTGCACATCCTGTGGGGCGCAAATTATGTGGGGCGCACATCCTGCTGCGCACATGAATAAAAATAATATTAAAACATTTTTACAAAAAAAAATATTTAAATCAAATTAATAAAAAAACTGTGCTTGCACATTCTGTGGGGCGCAAATTCTGTGGGCCGCAAATCCTGTGGCGCATATCCTGCTGCGCACATAAATAAAAATAACATTAAAAACAAATTACAATTTTTTTTTTTTTAAATCAAATTAATAAAAAAACTGTCCTTGCACATCCTGTGGGGCGCAAATTATGTGGGGCGCACATCCTGCGGCGCAAATCCTGCTGCGCACATGAATAAAAATAATATTAAAACATTTTTACAAAAAAAAATATTTAAATCAAATTAATAAAAAAACTGTGCTTGCACATCCTGTGGGGCGCAAATTAAGTGGGGCGCACATCCTGCTGCGCACATCCTGCTGCGCACATAAATAAAAATAATATTAAAACATTTTTACAAAAAAAAATATTTACATCAAATTATTAAAAAAACTGTGCTTGAACATCCTGTGGGGCGCAAATTCTGTGGGGCGCACATCCTGTGGCGCACATCCTGCTGCGCACATAAATAAAAATAATATTAAAAACAAATCACAATTTTTTTTTTTAAATCAAATTAATAAAAAAACTGTCCTTGCACATCCTGTGGGGCGCAAATTCTGTGGGGCGCACATCCTGCGGCGCACATCCTGCTGCGCAAATAAATAAAAATAATATTAAAACATTTTTACAAAAAAAAATATTTAAATCAAATTAATAAAAAAATGTGCTTGCACATCCTGTGGGGCGCAAATTATGTGGGGCGCACATCCTGCAGCGCACATCCTGCTGCGCACATAAATAAAAATAATATTAAAAACAAATTACAATTTTTTTTTTTTAAATCAAATTAATAAAAAAATTGTCTATAGCGTCCGTTTTCCTATAAAAGGCCGCTAAGAGGCTTAAG
The DNA here is from genome assembly GCF_947347685.1 of Pleuronectes platessa. Classification (NCBI taxonomy): domain Eukaryota; kingdom Metazoa; phylum Chordata; class Actinopteri; order Pleuronectiformes; family Pleuronectidae; genus Pleuronectes; species Pleuronectes platessa. The sequence continues at coordinate 1,036,879 of NW_026519116.1, read as the reverse complement.
TGGGCTCCAGGCTGTTACGCGTCGTACAATGAATCCAAGTCCGGTGATGAATATAGTTTGAGAATTTTATTGCTGTAGACCGAATGACAATTGATGAATGCAAACATGGTTGTTTGACGATGACGACGACGACGACGACGACGACGCTAAACAGAAAATATAATCAGGTGCGCCACTAACCCCCTTTCTCCCCCTCCGCTGATCTGACTGCCCAGGTATATAGATTAAGCCACACCCATGTGTCAATCAAACGGAAGTGACATGCTCCAAAACAGTGTGACTAACCTTTCAAAATAAACAATAAACAAACAGACCAAATATGCATTTTGGCCCCTACAATTCCGGCCCCTAATTATTATGTTTCAAATAATAATTACAAATTTGACATAACAATCAACATAGTATGTAAATATATTTTCTTTCTTCATTATTTGTAATCCGATATACGTTGTCCAAGGAAAGAGTGATTAATCAAAGTCAAGTGTTCAGGAACAAAGTCAAGGGGTCAAAAGTCAGTTTGCGTCAGTCAATGATCCGCTGCCTCCAGTAGTAGGCAGACTTTGGTGATGGGCCTGGTCAGAAATCCGGTCTTTGACTTGATCCGAAGCTGACGTACAAGTCCCTTTTTGTCCATAATGGTCTCCACAATCCCTCCAGTCAACCAGGAGTTGCGAGGCGCTGAATCATCCACAATGATGACGATGTCTCCTGGTGTGAAGTTGCGTCTTATGTTGGACCATTTCTGTCGTTCTTGCAGTTGGGGAAGATACTCCTTAATCCACCTTTTCCAAATCCTTTCCTCCTGTTGCTTCTTTTCTTGATCCTGTAGTTTCCTCTTTGCCTCACATTCTTCCACCTCCCGTCTTCTCACTTTCTCTTCCTCAATTATTCTTTCTTCTTCCTTTCTCTTTTCCTAGGCTAACCTACACTCTTCCTCTTGTCTCCTGATACTCTCTTCTCTCCTCCTGTCTTCCTGGACCCTCTCTTCCTCCATCCTAATCCTTTCCTCCTCAACTCTCTTTCTTTCTTGTTCCTCTCGTCTCTTCTTTTCCTCCTCTAGTCTCTCACGCTGTTGTTGTTCTTCTCTCCTAACCTGCTCCTCCTCTTCTTGTCTCTTCCTCAAAATCATTTGCTCTTCCTCCCGTCTAACTTTCTCTTCTTCTTCAATCCTTTTTCTTTCTTCAGCCTGTCTCCGCTTCTCCTCAGCCAACCTCTCAAGAGCTTCTTCTTGGCTCCTCAACCTCTGCTCTTCCTCTCGTCTAACCTTCTCTTCTTCAATCCTTTTTCTTTCTTCCTCATCTTGTCTTCTTTTCTGCTCAGCCAGTCTCTCAACAGCTTCTTCTGGTTTCCTTTCATCTTCTTTTCTTCCCAGAGGTCCGTTAACTGTCCAGCCGAGCATTGTTTTGACGGCATATGGTCCATCTCCCACACTCCTGATGACTTGAAGTGGTTCCAGAGCCTTTGGTACATCGGAGCCAATCAGCAACTCAATCTCACAGTCCAGTTCAGGTAAGTGAATATTCTTTAAATGATGCCACTGATTGATGTCATTTTGATGTGGGATGTTCCCTTTGTGCACAGGCATAGTCTTCTGAGTGTACACACATGGGAGATCACAGAAATCAGTGCCATGAAGTCCTGTAACCTCTAGGCCTGAAACAATGCTGGTTTCAACGACCTTCTTTTGACCCATTGTTCTCAGAAGAATATTTGATTTTCTTCCCTGGAGATTGAGCTTATTCATTAGCCCCAATGTGCAAAATGACGCAGTGCTTCCCGGGTCAAGGAATGCATATGTATGCACTGTTGTATTCCCCTTCTTGGCCTTTACTTTCACAGGCACTATGGAGAGTTTGCAATTGTCTTCACCGGCCCCAGTAAGACCACTTGTCTGTACCGAGGCTATGGCTCTGATGTCAGCTTCTTCCTTTGTTTGAGGATGATGTTTGTCCATTTCAAATCTTCTTTGGTGGATATGCAGCATCTGAGGATGCTTCAAATTGCATATGTTGCAGCTGAGTCGCTTCCTGCAGTCCTTGCTCATGTGTCCTTTCTGCAGACAACCAAAGCAGGCTCCATTTTCTTTAAGGAAAGTGATTTTCTCATGATGTGCTTTCTTTTCCAATAGGAAACACACCTCCAAAGCATGTCCACCTCCACAGAACAAACACCTTTTTACAGCCGGCCAACTCTCCATTTTCCTAGGTCCATTTCCATTTTTCTCATGTGCAACTGTCACAGTGGTTGCAAATGTACTTCCTTTGATTTTTGGATGAGGTGGTTTTGACATAAAACCTCTTCCATCCTTGCTTGGTGTGGGAGTGTCTCTGATGTCTCCAAATACTGGATCAGTTGCAATCCTCACTTGTTTTTCAAGGTAATTTACCAGATCCCTGAAGGTAGCTCTTTGGTTGTACCTTTCCTGAAAATCACATGCCACAGATCTCCATTTATCCCTCAGTCGATATGGCAGCTTCTTAATTATAATTAGCAGGTTAGCAGACATGTTGAGCTCTTGCATGTTGTTGACATCTTCCATGGCATTGCAACATCCTCTTAGAAACAGAGTGTATGCTTGTAGTGTTTTTGTGTCATCTGGTTTAATTGACGACCATGAAAGAGCCTTCTCCATGTAGGCTGTAGCAATTTTATGCTCGTTGCCAAAGTGCTCCTGCAGTAAGGATTTTGCCTTCCTGAATCCTCTATCTGCGGTCATATGAAGGCAGCTCCTCACCATTTCTCTTGGTTGTGCTTCGGTATATTGTTCCAGATAATAAAGACAATCTGTGGGGTTTGGGTTCTTGCTTTCGATGTTGTGTTCAAAGGATTTTATGAATGTTTGAAATTGAAGTGGGTCACCATCAAAACGACGAATCTCCTTCTTGGGCATTAAAGAGAGAGAGACTGTTGTTGAATCATTAATGCAGTGATGTCATTTTGCTTTTCCATGATGTTAAGCATGTTGCTCTGTTCACCATTGCTTGGAGCAGGCAATGTTGTTGGTATTGTAACATGTGCATCCATAGTTAATGTATTTGACTGAATTGTCACTGGCACTGTGGAGAGAGATTGGGTTTGATTAATGTCTCCGTCAGCAGTGGCAATCATTTGTGTTTTCTTTTCACGTTGTTTTTTCTCCATATACGAGTTCATACCATCTGACACTCTTGATCTGTGGCTACGCACACCAGATCTACTTGAGGCTCCAAGAATCTTCATTTTTGCCATTGTAGCAGCAAGATTCCCATCCAGCTCCAGTTGCTCCTTTTTCCTCCTTAGCTCCTCCTCTTGTGCTTCTATGGCATGTTTATCTTTTAGCATTTGTTGTATTACAATAAGAGCAGCCATTTCAGCCTCAGCCTTGATGCATGCAGATGAGGTGGTGGAAAATCTTGAGCATGAAGAATGTGATTTGTGACTCCTGTTGGTAATATTTGACACACTGTCACTTGGCTTTATTTCATCCTGCATGTCAGATATTGCTTTATTCTGTTGGGAAGGAATGGCAGCTGGAACATCAGAGTGTGGTATATTTTCCTTTAATTCAACAGGTGCAACAGGTGCTCCCTCTTCAGGTGGAATGGGAGAGATGACTGATTGTGCAGCAAACACATCTTCAGTCACCTTTCTTGCTTGTTGAAAGTGTCTTTCAATCTCAGAGAGCCATGTCTTTACATCATCAATGAAGTCTGTGTTGTGTTTTATTATGCGTCCAAACCACTCCTTTTGGGTTACCTTTTCCTCTTTGGGAAGTAAAACAATCACTGACTCATGTGCTGCATTTGCATTTTCATACAGTTGTTTGAGTTCATTCAGTTTGAATTGCACTTTCTTTGCATTTTCATCATTTTTCATGAGCCCTTTAATTTCACGTGAGAGCTCTTTCATTTTTTTCACATTTGATTGACATTGCTTTTGAAGAGTTTCCATTCTGCAAGCCAGCGCTTTGGCTGTAAGCTTGACCGTTCTCTTCTCCGTAATTTCCATTTCATTTGAGTCACTCATTATGTGAACTTTCAACGTGCACAATTCACCAAAGCACAGAGCAACACACACAATGCAATCCGCAATGACATTGATTCAGTCACAATGCGATTTCCAACACAACAGCACAGTACAGCAAACGGCGGCCACTGCTCATCACGCAGTCCTCCAATCAGCCCAAACAATTGCCGATCGCGACAAACCAAGCACGCGCAACACAAGCCCAAACAAACAGTCCCCAATGGACAAAACGGCAGCCTTTCCAAACTGTGTTCAACTTCAAACAACTACACAGAAGGATTAACAAACATACCGATTCTGATGGCTGTGATGCGCTGCTGTCACTTCCGCGTTACACCGCTGCTGCAGTCAATTATGTGTCTCTGATTCCAGGCGTCCGCAGAAGAGTCCCCTGTTGCATAGTTCGTTCCGTCCAAAACATCGAGATCCAAGCGATAAGAGCAACGTTGACTCCCGTGGTGTTTTTGGATTATTTCTGTTTACTAAATATAGCGTCCGTTTTCCTATAAAAGGCCGCTAAGAGGCTTAAGTGGGCTCCAGGCTGTTACGCGTCGTACAATGAATCCAAGTCCGGTGATGAATATAGTTTGAGAATTTTATTGCTGTAGACCGAATGACAATTGATGAATGCAAACATGGTTGTTTGACGATGACGACGACGACGACGACGACGACGCTAAACAGAAAATATAATCAGGTGCGCCACTAACCCCCTTTCTCCCCCTCCGCTGATCTGACTGCCCAGGTATATAGATTAAGCCACACCCATGTGTCAATCAAACGGAAGTGACATGCTCCAAAACAGTGTGACTAACCTTTCAAAATAAACAATAAACAAACGGACCAAATATGCATTTTGGCCCCTACACTGTCCTTGCACATCCTGTGGGGCGCAAATTCTGTGGGGCGCACATGCTGCGGCGCACATCCTGCTGAGCACATAAATAAAAATAATATTAAAAACAAATTACAATTTTTTTTTTTAAATCAAATTAATAAAAAAACTGTGGTTGCACATCCTGTGGGGCGCAAATTCTGTGGGGCGCACATCCAGCTGCGCACATTAATAAAAATAATATTAAAAACAATTTACAATTTTTTTTTTTTTTAAATCAAATTAATAAAAAAACTGTGCTTGCACATCCTGTGGGGCGCAAATTATGTGGGGCGCACATCCTGCAGCGCACATCCTGCTGTGCACATAAATAAAAATAATATTAAAAACAAATTACAATTTTTTTTTTTTAAGTCAAATTAATATAAAAACTGTGCTTGCACATCCTGTCGGGCGCAAATTCTGTGGGGCGCACATCCTGCGGCGCACATCCTGCTGCGCACATAAATAAAAATAATATTAAAACATTTTGACAAAAAAAAATATTTAAATATAACTAATAAGAAACCTTGCTTGCACATCCTGTGGGGCGCAAATTATGTGGTGCGCACATCCTGCAGCGCACATCCTGCTGCGCAAATAAATAAAAATAAAATTAAAAAAAATTTACAATTTTTTTTTTTAAATCAAATTAATAAAAAAACTGTGCTTGCACATCCTGTGGGGCGCAAATTCTGTGGGACGCACATCCTGCTGCGCACATAAATAAAAATAATATTAAAACATTTTTACAAAAAAAAATATTTAAATCAAATTAATAAAAAAACTGTGCTTGCACATCCTGTGGGGCGCAAATTCTGTGGGACGCACATCCTGCTGCGCACATAAATAAAAATAATATTAAAACATTTTTACAAAAAAAAATATTTAAATCAAATTAATAAAAAAACTGTGCTTGCACATCCTGTGGGGCGCAAATTCTGTGGGGCGCACATGCTGCAGCGCACATCCTGCTGCGCACATAAATAAAAATAATATTAAAAACAAATTACAATTTTTTTTTTTTAAATCAAATTAATAAAAAAACTGTGGTTGCACATCCTGTGGGGCGCAAATTCTGTGGGGCGCACATCCAGCTGCGCACATTAATAAAAATAGTATTAAAAACAATTTACAATTTTTTTTTTTTTTAAATCAAATTAATAAAAAAACTGTGCTTGCACATCCTGTGGGGCGCAAATTCTGTGGGGCGCACATCCTGCGGCGCACATCCTGCTGCGCACATAAATAAAAATAAAATAAAACATTTTTACAAAAAAAAATATTTAAATCAAATTAATAAAAAAACTGTGCTTGCACATCCTGTGGGGCGCAAATTCTGTGGGACGCACATCCTGCTGCGCACATAAATAAAAATAATGTTAAAACATTTTTACAAAAAAAAATATTTAAATCAAATTAATAAAAAAACTGTGCTTGCACATCCTGTGGGGCGCAAATTCTGTGGGGCGCACATGCTGCAGCGCACATCCTGCTGCGCACATAAATAAAAATAATATTAAAACATTTTTACAAAAAAAAATATTTAAATCAAATTAATAAAAAAACTGTGCTTGCACATCCTGTGGGGCGCAAATTCTGTGGGACGCACATCCTGCTGCGCACATAAATAAAAATAATATTAAAACATTTTTACAAAAAAAAATATTTAAATCAAATTAATAAAAAAACTGTGCTTGCACATCCCGTGGGGCGCAAATTCTGTGGGGCGCACATGCTGCAGCGCACATCCTGCTGCGCACATAAATAAAAATAATATTAAAAACAAATTACAATTTTTTTTTTTTAAATCAAATTAATAAAAAAACTGTGGTTGCACATCCTGTGGGGCGCAAATTCTGTGGGGCGCACATCCAGCTGCGCACATTAATAAAAATAGTATTAAAAACAATTTACAATTTTTTTTTTTTTAAATCAAATTAATAAAAAAACTGTGCTTGCACATCCTGTGGGGCGCAAATTCTGTGGGGCGCACATCCTGCGGCGCACATCCTGCTGCGCACATAAATAAAAATAATATTAAAACATTTTTACAAAAAAAAATATTTACATCAAATTATTAAAAAAACTGTCCTTGCACATCCTGTGGGGCCTAAATTCTGTGGGGCGCACATCCTGCAGCGCACATCCTGCTGCGCACATAAATAAAAATAATATTAAAACATTTTTACAAAAAAAAATATTTAAATATAACTAATAAAAAACCTTGCTTGCACATCCTGTGGGGCGCAAATTATGTGGTGCGCACATCCTGCAGCGCACATCCTGCTGCGCAAATAAATAAAAATAAAATTAAAAAAAATTTACAATTTTTTTTTTTAAATCAAATTAATAAAAAAACTGTGCTTGCACATCCTGTGGGGCGCAAATTCTGTGGGACGCACATCCTGCTGCGCACATAAATAAAAATAATATTAAAACATTTTTACAAAAAAAAATATTTAAATCAAATTAATAAAAAAACTGTGCTTGCACATCCTGTGGGGCGCAAATTCTGTGGGACGCACATCCTGCTGCGCACATAAATAAAAATAATATTAAAACATTTTTACAAAAAAAAATATTTAAATCAAATTAATAAAAAAACTGTGCTTGCACATCCTGTGGGGCGCAAATTCTGTGGGGCGCACATGCTGCAGCGCACATCCTGCTGCGCACATAAATAAAAATAATATTAAAAACAAATTACAATTTTTTTTTTTTAAATCAAATTAATAAAAAAACTGTGGTTGCACATCCTGTGGGGCGCAAATTCTGTGGGGCGCACATCCAGCTGCGCACATTAATAAAAATAGTATTAAAAACAATTTACAATTTTTTTTTTTTTTAAATCAAATTAATAAAAAAACTGTGCTTGCACATCCTGTGGGGCGCAAATTCTGTGGGGCGCACATCCTGCGGCGCACATCCTGCTGCGCACATAAATAAAAATAATATTAAAACATTTTTACAAAAAAAAATATTTAAATCAAATTATTAAAAAAACTGTCCTTGCACATCCTGTGGGGCCTAAATTCTGTGGGGCGCACATCCTGCAGCGCACATCCTGCTGCGCACATAAATAAAAATAATATTAAAACATTTTTACAAAAAAGATATATTTAAATTAAATCAATAAAAAAACTGTGCTTGCACATCCTGTGGGGCGCAAATTCTGTGGGGCGCACATCCTGCAGCGCACATCCTGCTGCGCAAATAAATGAAATAAAATTAAAAAAAATTTACAATTTTTTTTTTTTAAATAAAATTAATAAAAAAAATGTGCTTGCACATCCTGTGGGGCGCAAATTTTGTGGGGCGCACATCCTTCAGCGCACATCCAGCTGCGCACATCCTGCTGCGCACATGAATAAAAATAATAGTAAAACATTTTTACAAAAAAAAATATTTAAATCAAATTAATAAAAAAACTGTGCTTGCACATCCTGTGGGGCGCAAATTATGTGGGGCGCACATCCTGCTGCGCACTTAGATAAAAATAATATTAAAAACAAATTACAATTTTTTTTAAAAATCAAATTAATAAAAAAACTGTCCTTGCACATCCTGTGGGGCGCAAATTATGTGGGGCACACATCCTGCGGCGCACATCCTGCTGCGCACATAAATAAAAATAATATTAAAAACAATTTACAATTTTTTTTTTTTTTAAATCAAATTGATAAAAAAACTGTGCTTGCACATCCTGTGGGGCGCAAATTCTGTGGGGCGCACATCCTGCGGCGCACATCCTGCTGCGCACATAAATAAAAATAAAATAAAACATTTTTACAAAAAAAAATATTTAATTCAAATTAATAAAAAAACTGTGCTTGCACATCCTGTGGGGCGCACATCCTGCGGCGCACATCCTGCTGCGCACATTAATAAAAATAATATTAAAAACAAATTACAATTTTTTTTAAAAAATCAAATTAATTAAAAAACTGTGCTTGCACATCCTGTGGGGCGCAAATTCTGTGGGGCGCACATCCTGCGGCGCACATCCTGCTGTGCACATGAATAAAAATAATATTAAAACATTTTTACAAAAAAATATATGTAAATCAAATAAATAAAAAAACTGTGCTTGCACATCCTGTGGGGCGCAAATTCTGTGGGGCGCACATCCTGCGGCGCACATCCTGCTGTGCACATGAATAAAAATATTAAAACATTTTCACAAAAAAATATATTTAAATCAAATAAATAAAAAAACTGTGCTTGCACATCCTGTCGGGCGCAAATTCTGTGGGGCGCACATCCTGCGGCGCACATCCTGCTGCGCACATAAATAAAAATAATATTAAAACATTTTTACGAAAAAAAATATTTACATCAAATTATTAAAAAAACTGTGCTTGAACATCCTGTGGGGCGCAAATTCTGTGGGGCGCACATCCTGTGGCGCACATAAATAAAAATAATATTAAAACATTTTTACAAAAAAAAATTTAAATCAAATTAATAAAAAAACTGTGCTTGCACATCCTGTGGGGCGCAAATTATGTGGGGCGCACATCCTGCAGCGCACATCCTGCTGTGCACAAAAATAAAAATAATATTAAAAACAAATTACAATTTTTTTTTTTTAAATCAAATTAATAAAAAAACTGTGCTTGCACATCCTGTGGGGCGCAAATTCTGTGGGGCGCACATGCTGCGGCGCACATCCTGCTGCGCACATAAATAAAAATAATATTAAAAACAAATTACAATTTTTTTTTTAAAATCAAATTAATAAAAAAACTGTCCTTGCACATCCTGTGGGGCGCAAATTCTGTGGGGCGCACATCCAGCTGCGCACATTAATAAAAATAATATTAAAAACAATTTACAATTTTTTTTTTTTTTAAATCAAATTAATAAAAAAACTGTGCTTGCACATCCTCTGGGGCGCAAATTCTGTGGGGCGCACATCCTGTGGCGCACATCCTGCTGCGCACATAAATAAAAATGATATTAAAACATTTTTACAAAAAAAATATTTAAATCAAATTAATAAAAAAACTGTGCTTGCACATCCTGTGGGGCGCAAATTCTGTGGGGCGCACATCCTGCGGCGCACATCCTGCTGCGCACATAAATAAAAATAATATTAAAACATTTTAACAAAAAAAAATATTTAAATCAAATTAATAAAAAAACTGTGCTTGCACATCCTGTGGGGCGCAAATTCTGTGGGGCGCACATCCTGATGCGCACATCCTGCTGCGCACATAAATAAAAATAATATTAAAAACAATTTACAATTTTTTTTTTTTTAAATCATATTAATAAAAAAACTGTGCTTGCACATCCTGTGGGGCGCAAATTCTGTGGGGCGCACATCCTGCGGCGCACATCCTGCTGCGCACATAAATAAAAATAATATTAAAACATTTTTACAAAAAAAATATTTAAATCAAATTAATAAAAAAACTGTGCTTGCACATACTGTGAGGCGCAAATTCTGTGGGGCGCACATCCTGCGGCGCACATCCTGCTGTGCACATAAATAAAAATAATATTAAAACATTTTTACAAAAAAAAATATTTAAATATAACTAATAAAAAACCTTGCTTGCACATCCTGTGGGGCGCACATCCTGCTGTGCACATAAATAAAAATAATATTAAAAACAAAATACAATTTTTTTTTTTTTAAATCAAATTAATAAAAAAACTGTGGTTGCACATCCTGTGGGGCGCAAATTCTGTGGGGCGCACATCCAGCTGCGCACATTAATAAAAATAATATTAAAAACAATTTACAATTTTTTTTTTTTTTAAATCAAATTAATAAAAAAACTGTGCTTGCACAACCTGTGGGGCGCAAATTCTGTGGGGCGCACATCCTGCGGCGCACATCCTGCTGCGCACATAAATAAAAATAAAATAAAACATTTTTACAAAAAAAAATATTTAATTCAAATTAATAAAAAAACTGTGCTTGCACATCCTGTGGGGCGCACATCCTGCGGCGCACATCCTGCTGCGCACATAAATAAAAATAATATTAAAAACAAATTACAATTTTTTTTAAAAAATCAAATTAATAAAAAAACTGTGCTTGCACATCCTGTGGGGCGCAAATTCTGTGGGGCGCACATCCTGCGGCGCACATCCTGCTGCGCACATAAATAAAAATAATGTTAAAAACAATTTACAATTTTTTTTTTTTTAAATCATATTAATAAAAAAACTGTGCTTGCACATCCTGTGGGGCGCAAATTCTGTGGGGCGCACATCCTGCGGCGCACATCCTGCTGCGCACATAAATAAAAATAATATTAAAACATTTTTACAAAAAAAATATTTAAATCAAATTAATAAAAAAACTGTGCTTGCACATCCTGTGAGGCGCAAATTCTGTGGGGCGCACATCCTGCGGCGCACATCCTGCTGTGCACATGAATAAAAATAATATTAAAACATTTTTACAAAAAAATATATGTAAATCAAATAAATAAAAAAACTGTGCTTGCACATCCTGTGGGGCGCAAATTCTGTGGGGCGCACATCCTGCGGCGCACATCCTGCTGTGCACATGAATAAAAATAATATTAAAACATTTTTACAAAAAAATATATGTAAATCAAATAAATAAAAAAACTGTGCTTGCACATCCTGTGGGGCGCACATTCTGTGGGGCGCACATCCTGCGGCGCACATCCTGCTGTGCACATGAATAAAAATAATATTAAAACATTTTTACATTTAAAATCAAATAAATAAAAAAACTGTGCTTGCACATCCTGTGGGGCGCAAATTCTGTGGGGCGCACATCCTGCGGCGCACATCCTGCTGTGCACATGAATAAAAATAATATTAAAACATTTTTACAAAAAAATATATGTAAATCAAATAAATAAAAAAACTGTGCTTGCACATCCTGTGGGGCGCAAATTCTGTGGGGCGCACATCCTGCGGCGCACATCCTGCTGCGCACATAAATAAAAATAATATTAAAACATTTTTACAAAAAAAAATATTTAAATATAACTAATAAAAAACCTTGCTTGCACATCCTGTGGGGCGCAAATTATGTGGGGCGCACATCCTGCAGCGCACATCCTGCTGCGCAAATAAATAAAAATAAAATTAAAAAAAATTTACAATATTTTTTTTTTAAATCAAATTAATAAAAAAACTGTGCTTGCACATCCTGTGGGGCGCACATCTTGCGGCGCACATCCTGCTGCGCACATCCTGCGGCGCACATCCTGCTGCGCACATAAAGAAAAATAATATTAAAACATTTTTACAAAAAAAAATATTTAAATCAAATTATTAAAAAAACTCTGCTTGAACCTCCTGTGGGGCGCAAATTATGTGGGGCGCACATCCTGTGGCGCACATCCTGCTGCGCACATAAATAAAAATAATATTGAAACAAATTTACAAGTTTTTTTTTTAAAATCAAATTAATAAAAAAACTGTGCTTGCACATCCTGTCGGGCGCAAATTCTGTGGGGCGCAAATTCTGTGGGGCGCACATTCTGCGGCGCACATCCTGCTGTGCACATAAATAAAAATAATATTAAAAACAAATTACAATTTTTTTTTTTAAATCAAATTAATAAAAAAACTGTCCTTGCAAATCCTGTGGGGCGCAAATTATGTGGGGCGCACATCCTGCGGCGCACATCCTGCTGCGCACATAAATAAAAATAATATTAAAACATTTTTACAAAAAAAAATATTTAAATCAAATTATTAAAAAAACTGTGCTTGAACCTCCTGTGGGGCGCAAATTATGTGGGGCGCACATCCTGCGGCGCACATCCTGCTGCGCACATAAATAAAAATAATATTAAAAACAAATTACAATTTTTTTTTTTTAAGTCAAATTAATAAAAAAACTGTCCTTGCACATCCTGTGGGGCGCAAATTCTGTGGAGCGCAAATTCTGTGGGGCGCACATCCTGCGGCACACATCCTGCTGCGCATATAAATAAAAATAATATTGAAACAAATTTACAAGTTTTTTTTTTTAAATCAAATTAATAAAAAAACTGTGCTTGCACATCCTGTGGGGCGCAAATTCTGTGGGGCGCACATCCTGCGGCGCACATCCTGCTGCGCACATAAATAAAAAAAATATTAAAAACAAATTACAATTTTTTTTTTTAAATCAAATTAATAAAAAAACTGTCCTTGCACATCCTGTGGGGCGCAAATTCTGTGGGGCGCACATCCTGCGGCGAACATCCTGCTGCGCAAATAAATAAAAATAATATTAAAAAATTTTTACAAAAAAAAATATTTAAATCAAATTAATAAAAAAACTGTGCTTGAACATCCTGTGGGGCACAAATTCTGTGGGGCGCACATCCTGCTGCGCACATAAATAAAAATAATATTAAAACATTTTTACAACAAAAAAATATTTAAATCAAATTAATAAAAAAAATGTGCTTGCACATCCTGTGGGGCGCAAATTATGTGGGGCGCACATCCTGCTGCGCACATAAATCAAAATAATATTAAAACATTTTTACAAAAAAAATATTTAAATCAAATTAATAAAAACACTGTGCTTGCACATCCTGTGGGGCGCAAATTCTGTGGGGCGCACATCCTGCGGCGCACATCCTGCTGCGCACATAAATAAAAATAATATTAAAACATTTTTACAAAAAAAAATATTTAAATCAAATTAATAAAAAAACTGTGCTTGCACATCCTGTGGGGCGCAAATTCTGTGGGGCGCACATCCTGCGGCGCACATCCTGCTGCGCACATAAATAAAAATAATATTAAAAACAAATTACAATTTTTTTTTTAAATCAAATTAATAAAAAAACTGTCCTTGCACATCCTGTGGGGCGCAAATTCTGTGGGGCGCACATCCTGCGGCGCAAATCCTGCTGCGCACATGAATAAAAATAATATTAAAACATTTTTACAAAAAAAAATATTTAAATCAAATTAATAAAAAAACTGTGTTTGCACATCCTGTGGGGCGCAAATTCTGTGGGGCGCACATCCTGCGGCGCACATTCTGCTGCGCACATGAATAAAAATGAAATTAAAAAAAATTTACAATTTTTTTTTTTTTTAAATGAAATTAATAAAAAAAATGTGCTTGCACATCCTGTGGGGCGCAAATTATGTGGGGCGCACATCCTGCGGCGCACATCATGCTGCGCACATAAATAGAAATAATATTAAAACAAATTTACAATTTTTTTTTTTTAAATCAAATTAATAAAAAAAATGTGCTTGCACATCCTGTGGGGCGCAAATTCTGTGGGGCGCACATCCTGCGGCGCACATCCTGCTGCGCACATAAATAAAAATAATATTAAAAACAAATTACAATTTTTTTTTTTAAATCAAATTAATAAAAAAACTGTCCTTGCACATCCTGTGGGGCGCAAATTCTGTGGGGCGCACATCCTGCGGCGCAAATCCTGCTGCGCACATGAATAAAAATAATATTAAAACATTTTTACAAAAAAAAATATTTAAATCAAATTAATAAAAAAACTGTGTTTGCACATCCTGTGGGGCGCAAATTCTGTGGGGCGCACATCCTGCGGCGCACATCCTGCTGCGCACATAAATAAAAATAATATTAAAACATTTTTACAAAAAAAATATTTAAATCAAATTAATAAAAAAACTGTGCTTGCACATCCTGTGGGGCGCAAATTATGTGGGGCGCACATCCTGCGGCGCACATCCTGCTGCGCACATAAATAAAAATAATATTAAAAACAATTTACAATTATTTTTTTTTAAATCAAATTAATAAAAAAACTGTGCTTGCACATCCTGTGTGGCGCAAATTCTGTGTGGCGCACATCCTGCGGCGCACATCCAGCTGCGCACATTAATACAAATAATATTAAAACATTTTTAGAAAAAAAAATATTTAAATCAAATTAATAAAAAAACTGTGTTTGCACATCCTGTGGGGCGCAAATTCTGTGGGGCGCACATCCTGCGGCACACATCCTGCTGCGCCCATAAATAAAAATAATATTAAAACATTTTTACATTTTTTTTTTTTAAATCAAATTAATAAAAAAACTGTGCTTGCTCATCCTGTGGGGCGCAAATTATGTGGGGCGCACATCATGCGGCGCACATCCTGCTGTGCACATGAATAAAAATAATATTAAAACATTTTTACAAAAAAAAATATTTAAATCAAATTAATAAAAACACTGTGCTTGCACATCCTGTGGGGCGCAAATTCTGTGGGGCGCACATCCTGCGGCGCACATCCTGCTGCGCACATAAATAAAAATAATATTAAAAACAAATTACAATTTTTTTTTTTAAATCAAATTAATAAAAAAACTGTCCTTGCACATCCTGTGGGGCGCAAATTCTGTGGGACGCACATCCTGCTGCGCACATAAATAAAAATAATATTAAAACATTTTTACAAAAAAAATATTTAAATCAAATTAATAAAAAAACTGTGCTTGCACATCCTGTGGGGCGCAAATTCTGTGGGGCGCACATGCTGCAGCGCACATCCTGCTGCGCACATAAATAAAAATAATATTAAAAACAAATTACAATTTTTTTTTTTTAAATCAAATTAATAAAAAAACTGTGGTTGCACATTCTGTGGGGCGCAAATTCTTTGGGGCGCACATCCAGCTGCGCACATAAATAAAAATAATATTAAAAACAAATTACAATTTTTTTTTTAAAATCAAATTAATAAAAAAACTGTCCTTGCACATCCTGTGGGGCGCAAATTCTGTGGGGCGCACATCCAGCTGCGCACATTAATAAAAATAATATTAAAAACAATTTACAATTTTTTTTTTTTTTAAATCAAATTAATAAAAAAACTGTGCTTGCACATCCTCTGGGGCGCAAATTCTGTGGGGCGCACATCCTGTGGCGCACATCCTGCTGCGCACATAAATAAAAATGATATTAAAACATTTTTACAAAAAAAATATTTAAATCAAATTAATAAAAAAACTGTGCTTGCACATCCTGTGGGGCGCAAATTCTGTGGGGCGCACATCCTGCGGCGCACATCCTGCTGCGCACATAAATAAAAATAATATTAAAACATTTTAACAAAAAAAAATATTTAAATCAAATTAATAAAAAAACTGTGCTTGCACATCCTGTGGGGCGCAAATTCTGTGGGGCGCACATCCTGCGGCGCACATCCTGCTGCGCACATAAATAAAAATAATATTAAAACATTTTTACAAAAAAAATATTTAAATCAAATTAATAAAAAAACTGTGCTTGCACATCCTGTGAGGCGCAAATTCTGTGGGGCGCACATCCTGCGGCGCACATCCAGCTGCGCACATTAATAAAAATAATATTAAAAACAATTTACAATTTTTTTTTTTTTTAAATCAAATTAATAAAAACACTGTGCTTGCACATCCTGTGGGGCGCAAATTCTGTGGGGCGCACATC
This sequence comes from Pleuronectes platessa, assembly GCF_947347685.1. Taxonomy (NCBI): domain Eukaryota; kingdom Metazoa; phylum Chordata; class Actinopteri; order Pleuronectiformes; family Pleuronectidae; genus Pleuronectes; species Pleuronectes platessa. The sequence continues at coordinate 1,020,606 of NW_026519116.1, read as the reverse complement.
CTGTGGCGCACATCCTGCTGCGCACATAAATAAAAATAATATTAAAACATTTTTACAAAAAAAAATATTTAAATATAACTAATAAAAAACCTTGCTTGCACATCCTGTGGGGCGCACATCCTGCTTTGCACATAAATAAAAATAATATTAAAAACAAAATACAATTTTTTTTTTTTTAAATCAAATTAATAAAAAAACTGTGGTTGCATATCCTGTGGGGCGCAAATCCTGTGGGGCGCACATCCAGCTGCGCACATTAATAAAAATAATATTATAAACAATTTACAATTTTTTTTTTTTTTAAATCAAATTAATAAAAAAACTGTGCTTGCACATCCTGTGGGGCGCAAATTCTTTGGGGCGCACATCCTGCTGCGCACATAAATAAAAATAATATTAAAACATTTTTACAAAAAAAAATATTTAAATCAAATTATTAAAAAAACTGTGCTTGAACATCCTGTGGGGCGCAAATTATGTGGGGCGCACATCCTGTGGCGCACATCCTGCTGCGCACATAAATAAAAATAATATTAAAACATTTTTACAAAAAAAATATTTAAATCAAATTAATAAAAAAACTGTCCTTGCACATCCTGTGGGGCGCAAATTCTGTGGGGCGCACATCCTGCGGCGCACATCCTGCTGTGCACATGAATAAAAATAATATTAAAACATTTTTACAAAAAAAAATATTTAAATCAAATTAATAAAAAAACTGTGCTTGCACATCCTGTGGGGCGCACATCCTGCGGCGCACATCCTGCTGTGCACATGAATAAAAATAATATTAAAACATTTTTACATTTAAAATCAAATAAATAAAAAAACTGTGCTTGCACATCCTGTGGGGCGCAAATTCTGTGGGGCGCACATCCTGCGGCGCACATCCTGCTGCGCACATCCTGCGGCGCACATCCTGCTGCGCACATAAAGAAAAATAATATTAAAACATTTTTACAAAAAAAAATATTTAAATCAAATTATTAAAAAAACTCTGCTTGAACCTCCTGTGGGGCGCAAATTATGTGGGGCGCACATCCTGTGGCGCACATCCTGCTGCGCACATAAATAAAAATAATATTGAAACAAATTTACAAGTTTTTTTTTTAAAATCAAATTAATAAAAAAACTGTGCTTGCACATCCTGTCGGGCGCAAATTCTGTGGGGCGCAAATTCTGTGGGGCGCACATTCTGCGGCGCACATCCTGCTGTGCACATAAATAAAAATAATATTAAAAACAAATTACAATTTTTTTTTTTAAATCAAATTAATAAAAAAACTGTCCTTGCACATCCTGTGGGGCGCAAATTATGTGGGGCGCACATCCTGCGGCGCACATCCTGCTGCGCACATAAATAAAAATAATATTAAAACATTTTTACAAAAAAAATATTTAAATCAAATTAATAAAAAAACTGTCCTTGCACATCCTGTGGGGCGCAAATTCTGTGGGGCGCACATCCTGCGGCGCACATCCTGCTGCGCACATAAATAAAAATAATATTAAAAACAAATTACAATTTTTTTTTTAAATCAAATTAATAAAAAAACTGTCCTTGCACATCCTGTGGGGCGCAAATTCTGTGGGGCGCACATCCTGCGGCGCAAATCCTGCTGCGCACATGAATAAAAATAATATTAAAACATTTTTACAAAAAAAAATATTTAAATCAAATTAATAAAAAAACTGTGTTTGCACATCCTGTGGGGCGCAAATTCTGTGGGGCGCACATCCTGCGGCGCACATTCTGCTGCGCACATGAATAAAAATGAAATTAAAAAAAATTTACAATTTTTTTTTTTTAAATCAAATTAATAAAAAAAATGTGCTTGCACATCCTGTGGGGCGCAAATTATGTGGGGCGCACATCCTGCGGCGCACATCATGCTGCGCACATAAATAGAAATAATATTAAAACAAATTTACAATTTTTTTTTTTTAAATCAAATTAATAAAAAAAATGTGCTTGCACATCCTGTGGGGCGCAAATTCTGTGGGGCGCACATCCTGCGGCGCACATCCTGCTGCGCACATAAATAAAAATAATATTAAAAACAAATTACAATTTTTTTTTTTAAATCAAATTAATAAAAAAACTGTCCTTGCACATCCTGTGGGGCGCAAATTCTGTGGGGCGCACATCCTGCGGCGCAAATCCTGCTGCGCACATGAATAAAAATAATATTAAAACATTTTTACAAAAAAAAATATTTAAATCAAATTAATAAAAAAACTGTGTTTGCACATCCTGTGGGGCGCAAATTCTGTGGGGCGCACATCCTGCGGCGCACATCCTGCTGCGCACATAAATAAAAATAATATTAAAACATTTTTACAAAAAAAATATTTAAATCAAATTAATAAAAAAACTGTGCTTGCACATCCTGTGGGGCGCAAATTATGTGGGGCGCACATCCTGCGGCGCACATCCTGCTGCGCACATAAATAAAAATAATATTAAAAACAATTTACAATTATTTTTTTTTAAATCAAATTAATAAAAAAACTGTGCTTGCACATCCTGTGTGGCGCAAATTCTGTGTGGCGCACATCCTGCGGCGCACATCCAGCTGCGCACATTAATACAAATAATATTAAAACATTTTTAGAAAAAAAAATATTTAAATCAAATTAATAAAAAAACTGTGTTTGCACATCCTGTGGGGCGCAAATTCTGTGGGGCGCACATCCTGCGGCACACATCCTGCTGCGCCCATAAATAAAAATAATATTAAAACATTTTTACATTTTTTTTTTTTAAATCAAATTAATAAAAAAACTGTGCTTGCTCATCCTGTGGGGCGCAAATTATGTGGGGCGCACATCATGCGGCGCACATCCTGCTGTGCACATGAATAAAAATAATATTAAAACATTTTTACAAAAAAAAATATTTAAATCAAATTAATAAAAACACTGTGCTTGCACATCCTGTGGGGCGCAAATTCTGTGGGGCGCACATCCTGCGGCGCACATCCTGCTGCGCACATAAATAAAAATAATATTAAAAACAAATTACAATTTTTTTTTTTAAATCAAATTAATAAAAAAACTGTCCTTGCACATCCTGTGGGGCGCAAATTCTGTGGGACGCACATCCTGCTGCGCACATAAATAAAAATAATATTAAAACATTTTTACAAAAAAAATATTTAAATCAAATTAATAAAAAAACTGTGCTTGCACATCCTGTGGGGCGCAAATTCTGTGGGGCGCACATGCTGCAGCGCACATCCTGCTGCGCACATAAATAAAAATAATATTAAAAACAAATTACAATTTTTTTTTTTTAAATCAAATTAATAAAAAAACTGTGGTTGCACATTCTGTGGGGCGCAAATTCTTTGGGGCGCACATCCAGCTGCGCACATAAATAAAAATAATATTAAAAACAAATTACAATTTTTTTTTTAAAATCAAATTAATAAAAAAACTGTCCTTGCACATCCTGTGGGGCGCAAATTCTGTGGGGCGCACATCCAGCTGCGCACATTAATAAAAATAATATTAAAAACAATTTACAATTTTTTTTTTTTTTAAATCAAATTAATAAAAAAACTGTGCTTGCACATCCTCTGGGGCGCAAATTCTGTGGGGCGCACATCCTGTGGCGCACATCCTGCTGCGCACATAAATAAAAATGATATTAAAACATTTTTACAAAAAAAATATTTAAATCAAATTAATAAAAAAACTGTGCTTGCACATCCTGTGGGGCGCAAATTCTGTGGGGCGCACATCCTGCGGCGCACATCCTGCTGCGCACATAAATAAAAATAATATTAAAACATTTTAACAAAAAAAAATATTTAAATCAAATTAATAAAAAAACTGTGCTTGCACATCCTGTGGGGCGCAAATTCTGTGGGGCGCACATCCTGCGGCGCACATCCTGCTGCGCACATAAATAAAAATAATATTAAAACATTTTTACAAAAAAAATATTTAAATCAAATTAATAAAAAAACTGTGCTTGCACATCCTGTGAGGCGCAAATTCTGTGGGGCGCACATCCTGCGGCGCACATCCAGCTGCGCACATTAATAAAAATAATATTAAAAACAATTTACAATTTTTTTTTTTTTTAAATCAAATTAATAAAAACACTGTGCTTGCACATCCTGTGGGGCGCAAATTCTGTGGGGCGCACATCCTGTGGCGCACATCCTGCTGCGCACATAAATAAAAATAATATTAAAACATTTTTACAAAAAAAAATATTTAAATATAACTAATAAAAAACCTTGCTTGCACATCCTGTGGGGCGCACATCCTGCTGTGCACATAAATAAAAATAATATTAAAAACAAAATACAATTTTTTTTTTTTTAAATCAAATTAATAAAAAAACTGTGGTTGCATATCCTGTGGGGCGCAAATCCTGTGGGGCGCACATCCAGCTGCGCACATTAATAAAAATAATATTATAAACAATTTACAATTTTTTTTTTTTTTAAATCAAATTAATAAAAAAACTGTGCTTGCACATCCTGTGGGGCGCAAATTCTTTGGGGCGCACATCCTGCTGCGCACATAAATAAAAATAATATTAAAACATTTTTACAAAAAAAAATATTTAAATCAAATTATTAAAAAAACTGTGCTTGAACATCCTGTGGGGCGCAAATTATGTGGGGCGCACATCCTGTGGCGCACATCCTGCTGCGCACATAAATAAAAATAATATTAAAACATTTTTACAAAAAAAATATTTAAATCAAATTAATAAAAAAACTGTCCTTGCACATCCTGTGGGGCGCAAATTCTGTGGGGCGCACATCCTGCGGCGCACATCCTGCTGTGCACATGAATAAAAATAATATTAAAACATTTTTACAAAAAAAAATATTTAAATCAAATTAATAAAAAAACTGTGCTTGCACATCCTGTGGGGCGCACATCCTGCGGCGCACATCCTGCTGTGCACATGAATAAAAATAATATTAAAACATTTTTACATTTAAAATCAAATAAATAAAAAAACTGTGCTTGCACATCCTGTGGGGCGCAAATTCTGTGGGGCGCACATCCTGCGGCGCACATCCTGCTGCGCACATAAATAAAAATAATATTAAAACATTTTTACAAAAAAAAATATTTAAATATAACTAATAAAAAACCTTGCTTGCACATCCTGTGGGGCGCAAATTATGTGGGGCGCACATCCTGCAGCGCACATCCTGCTGCGCAAATAAATAAAAATAAAATTAAAAAAAATTTACAATATTTTTTTTTTAAATCAAATTAATAAAAAAACTGTGCTTGCACATCCTGTGGGGCGCACATCTTGCGGCGCACATCCTGCTGCGCACATCCTGCGGCGCACATCCTGCTGCGCACATAAAGAAAAATAATATTAAAACATTTTTACAAAAAAAAATATTTAAATCAAATTATTAAAAAAACTCTGCTTGAACCTCCTGTGGGGCGCAAATTATGTGGGGCGCACATCCTGTGGCGCACATCCTGCTGCGCACATAAATAAAAATAATATTGAAACAAATTTACAAGTTTTTTTTTTAAAATCAAATTAATAAAAAAACTGTGCTTGCACATCCTGTCGGGCGCAAATTCTGTGGGGCGCAAATTCTGTGGGGCGCACATTCTGCGGCGCACATCCTGCTGTGCACATAAATAAAAATAATATTAAAAACAAATTACAATTTTTTTTTTTAAATCAAATTAATAAAAAAACTGTCCTTGCACATCCTGTGGGGCGCAAATTATGTGGGGCGCACATCCTGCGGCGCACATCCTGCTGCGCACATAAATAAAAATAATATTAAAACATTTTTACAAAAAAAATATTTAAATCAAATTAATAAAAAAACTGTCCTTGCACATCCTGTGGGGCGCAAATTCTGTGGGGCGCACATCCTGCGGCGCACATCCTGCTGCGCACATAAATAAAAATAATATTAAAACATTTTTACAAAAAAAATATTTAAATCAAATTAATAAAAAAACTGTCCTTGCACATCCTGTGGGGCGCAAATTCTGTGGGGCGCACATCCTGCGGCGCACATCCTGCTGCGCACATAAATAAAAATAATATTAAAAACAAATTACAATTTTTTTTTTAAATCAAATTAATAAAAAAACTGTGCTTGCACATCCTGTGGGGCGCAAATTCTGTGGGGCGCACTTCCTGCGGCGCACATCCAGCTGCGCACATTAATACAAATAATATGAAAACATTTTTACAAAAAAAAATATTTAAATCAAATTATTAAAAAAACTGTGCTTGAACCTCCTGTGGGGCGCAAATTATGTGGGGCGCACATCCTGCGGCGCACATCCTGCTGCGCACATAAATAAAAATAATATTAAAAACAAATTACAATTTTTTTTTTTTAAGTCAAATTAATAAAAAAACTGTCCTTGCACATCCTGTGGGGCGCAAATTCTGTGGAGCGCAAATTCTGTTGGGCGCACATCCTGCGGCACACATCCTGCTGCGCATATAAATAAAAATAATATTGAAACAAATTTACAAGTTTTTTTTTTTAAATCAAATTAATAAAAAAACTGTGCTTGCACATCCTGTGGGGCGCAAATTCTGTGGGGCGCACATCCTGCGGCGCACATCCTGCTGCGCACATAAATAAAAAAAATATTAAAAACAAATTACAATTTTTTTTTTTAAATCAAATTAATAAAAAAACTGTCCTTGCACATCCTGTGGGGCGCAAATTCTGTGGGGCGCACATCCTGCGGCGAACATCCTGCTGCGCAAATAAATAAAAATAATATTAAAAAATTTTTACAAAAAAAAATATTTAAATCAAATTAATAAAAAAACTGTGCTTGAACATCCTGTGGGGCACAAATTCTGTGGGGCGCACATCCTGCTGCGCACATTAATAAAAATAATATTAAAAACAATTTACATTTTTTTTTTTTAAATCAAATTAATAAAAAAACTGTGCTTGCACATCCTGTGGGGCGCAAATTCTGTGGGGCGCACATCCTGCGGCGCACATCCAGCTGCGCACATTAATAAAAATAATATTAAAAACAAATTACAATTTTTTTTTTTAAATCAAATTAATAAAAAAACTGTCCTTGCACATCCAGTGGGGCGCAAATTCTGTGCGGCGCACATCCAGCTGCGCAAATTAATAAAAATAATATTAAAAACAATTTACAATTTTTTTTTTTTAAATCAAATTAATAAAAAAACTGTGCTTGCACATCCTGTGGGGCGCAAATTCTGAGGGGCGCACATCCTGCTGCGCACATAAATAAAAATAATATTAAAACATTTTTACAAAAAAAATATTTAAATCAAATTAATAAAAAAACTGTGCTTTCACATCCTGTGGGGCGCAAATTCTGTGGGGTGCACATCCTGCGGCGCACATCCTGCTGCGCACATAAATAAAAATAATATTAAAACATTTTTACAAAAAAAAATATTTAAATCAAATTAATAAAAAAACTGTGCTTGCACATCCTGTGGGGCGCAAATTATGTGGGGCGCACATCCTGCGGCGCACATCCTGCTGCGCACATAAATAAAAATAATATTAAAACATTTTTACAAAAAAAAATATTTAAATATAACTAATAAAAAAACTGTGCTTGCACATCCTGTGGGGCGCAAATTCTGTGGGGCGCACATCCTGCGGCACACATCCTGCTGCGCACATAAATAAAAATAATATTAAAACATTTTTACAAAAAAAATATTTAAATCAAATTAATAAAAAAACTGTGCTTGCACATCCTGTGGGGCGCAAATTCTGTGCGGCGCACATCCAGCTGCGCACATTAATAAAAATAATATTAAAAACAATTTACAATTTTTTTTTTTTTAAATGTAATTAATAAAAAAACTGTGCTTGCACATCCTGTGGGGCGCAAATTCTGTGGGGCGCACATCCTGCGGCGCACATAAATAAAAATAATATTAAAACATTTTTACAAAAAAAATATTTAAATCAAATTAATAAAAAAACTGTCCTTGCACATCCTGTGGGGCGCAAATTCTGTGGGGCGCACATCCTGCGGCGCACATCCTGCTGCGCACATAAATAAAAATAATATTAAAAACAATTTACAATTTTTTTTTTTTAAATCAAATTAATAAAAAAACTGTGCTTGCACATCCTGTGGGGCGCAAATTCTGTGGGGCACACGTCCTGCGGCGCACATCCTGCTGCGCACATGAATAAAAATAATATTAAAACATTTTTACAAAAAAAATATTTAAATCAAACTAATAAAAAAACTGTCCTTGCACATCCTGTGGGGCGCAAATTCTGTGGGGCGCACATCCTTCGGCGCACATCCTGCTGTGCACATAAATAAAAATAATATTACAACATTTTTACAAAAAAAAATATTTAAATCAAATTAATAAAAAAACTGTGCTTGCACATCCTGTGGGGCGCACATCCTGCGGCGCACATCCTGCTGCGCACATAAATAAAAATAAAATTTTTACAAAAAAAAATATTTAAATCAAATTAATAAAAAAACTGTCCTTGCACATCCTGTGGGGCGCAAATTCTGTGGGGCGCACATCCTGCGGCGCACATCCTGCTGCACACATAAATTAAAATAATATTAAAAACAAATTACAATTTTTTTTTAAAATCAAATTAATAAAAAAACTGTCCTTGCACATCCTGTGGGGCGCAAATTATGTAGGGCGCACATCCTGCAGTGCACATCCTGCTGCGCAAATAAATAAAAATAAAATTAAAAAGAATTTACAATTTTTTTTTTTTAAATCAAATTAATAAAAAAACTGTGCTTGCACTTCCTGTGGGGCGCAAATTATGTGGGGCGCAAATTCTGTGGGGCGCACATCCTGCGGCGCACATCCTGCTGCGCACATAAATAAAAATAATATTAAAACATTTTTACAAAAAAAATATTTAAATCAAACTAATAAAAAAACTGTGCTTGCACATCCTGTGGGGCGCACATCCTGCGGCGCACATCCTGCTGCGCACATAAATAAAAATAAAATTTTTACAAAAAAAAATATTTAAATCAAATTAATAAAAAAACTGTGCTTGCACATCCTGTGGGGCGCAAATTATGTGGGGCACAAATTCTGTGAGGCGCACATCCTGCGGCGCACATCCTGCTGCGCACATAAATAAAAATAATATTAAAACATTTTTACAAAAAAAATATTTAAATCAAATTAATAAAAAAACTGTGCTTGCACATCCTGTGGGGCGCACATCCTGCGGCGCACATCCTGCTGCGCACATAAATAAAAATAAAATTTTTACAAAAAAAAATATTTAAATCAAATTAATAAAAAAACTGTGCTTGCACATCCTGTGGGGCGCAAATTCTGTGGGGCGCACATCCTGCGGCGCACATCCTGCTGCACACATAAATTAAAATAATATTAAAAACAAATTACAATTTTTTTTTAAAATCAAATTAATAAAAAAACTGTCCTTGCACATCCTGTGGGGCGCAAATTCTGTGGGGCGCACATCCTGCGGCGCACATCCTGCTGCGCACATAAATAAAAATAATATTAAAACAAATTACAATTTTTTTTTTAAATCAAATTAATAAAAAAACTGTCCTTGCACATCCTGTGGGGCGCAAATTCTGTGCGGCGCACATCCAGCTGCGCACATTAATAAAAATAATATTAAAAACAATTTACAATTTTTTTTTTTTTAAATGTAATTAATAAAAAAACTGTGCTTGCACATCCTGTGGGGCGCAAATTCTGTGGGGTGCACATCCTGCGGCGCACATCCTGCTGCACACATAAATAAAAATAATATTAAAACATTTTTACAAAAAAAAATATTTAAATCAAATTAATAAAAAAACTGTGCTTGCACATCCTGTGGGGCGCAAATTATGTGGGGCGCACATCCTGCTGCGTACATAAATAAAAATAATATTAAAAACAATTTACAATTTTTTTTTTTTAAATCAAATTAATAAAAAAACTGTGCTTGCACATCCTGTGGGGCGCAAATTCTGTGGGGCACACATTCTGCGGCGCACATCCAGCTGCGCACATTAATAAAAATAATATTAAAAACAAATTACAATTTTCTTTTTTTTAAATCAAATTGATAAAAAAACTGTCCTTGCACATCCTGTGGGGCGCAAATTCTGTGGGGCGCACATCCTGCAGCGCACATCCTGCTGCGCACATGAATAAAAATAATATTAAAACATTTTTTTCAAAAAAAAATAATTAAATCAAATTAATAAAAAAACTGTGCTTGCACATTCTGTGGGGCGCAAATTATGTGGGGCGCACATCCTGCTGCGCACATAAATCAAAATAATATTAAAAACAATTTACAATTTATTTTTTTTTAAATCAAATTAATAAAAAAACTGTGCTTGCACATCCTGTGGGGCGCAAATTCTGTGCATCGCACATCGAGCTGCACACATTAATAAAAATAATATTAAAAACAATTTACAATTTTTTTTTAAAATCAAATTAACAAAAAAACTGTGCTTGCACATCCTGTGGGGCGCAAATTCTGTGGGGCGCACATCCTGCTGCGCACATTAATTAAAAATAATATTAAAAACAAATTACAATTTTTTTTTTTAAATCAAATTAATAAAAAAAGTGTCCTTGCACATCCTTTAGGGCGCAAATTCTGTGGGGCGCACATCCTGCGACGCACATCCTGCTGCGCACATAAATAAAAATAATATTAAAACATTTTTACAAAAAAAATATTTAAATCAAATTAATAAAAAAACTGTCCTCGCACATCCTGTGGGGCGCAAATTCTTTGCGGCGCACATCCAGCTGCGCACATAAATAAAAATAATATTAAAACATTTTTACAAAAAAAAATATTTAAATCAAATTAATAAAAAAACTGTGCTTGCACATCCTGTGGGGCGCAAATTCTGTGGGGTGCACACCCTGCGGCACACATCCAGCTGCGCACATCCTGCTGCGCACATAAATAAAAATAATATTAAAACATTTTTACAAAAAAAATATTTAAATCAAATTAATAAAAAAACTGTCCTTGCACATCCTGTGGGGCGCAAATTCTGTGGGGCGCACATCCTGCTGCGCACATAAATCAAAATAATATTAAAACATTTTTACAAAAAAAAATATTTAAATCAAATTTATAAAAAAACGGTGCTTGCACATCCTGTGGGGCGCAAATTCTGTGAGGCGCACATCCTGCTGCGCACATAAATAAAAATAATATTAAAACATTTTTACAAAAAAAAATATTTAAATCAAATTAATAAAAAAACTGTGCTAGCACATCCTGTGGGGAACAAATTCTGTGGGGCACACATCCTGCAGCGCACATCCTGCTGCGCACATAAATAAAAATAATGTTAAAAACAATTTACAATTTTTTTTTTTTAAATCAAATTAATAAAAAAACTGTGCTTGCACATCCTGTGGGGCGCAAATTCTGTGGGGCGCACATCCTGCTGCGCACATAAATAAAAATAATATTAAAACATTTTTACAAAAAAAAATATTTAAATCAAATTAATAAAAAAACTGTGCTAGCACATCCTGTGGGGAACAAATTCTGTGGGGCACACATCCTGCAGCGCACATCCTGCTGCGCACATAAATAAAAATAATATTAAAAACAAATTAAAATTTTTTTTTTTAAATCAAATTAATAAAAAAACTGTCCTTGCACATCCTGTGGGGCGCAAATTATGTGGGGCGCAGATCCTGCTGCGCACATAAATAAAAATAATGTTAAAAACAATTTACAATTTTTTTTTTTTAAATCAAATTAATAAAAAAACTGTGCTTGCACATCCTGTGGGGAACAAATTCTGTGGGGCACACATCCTGCAGCGCACATCCTGCTGCGCACATAAATAAAAATAATATTAAAAACAAATTAAAATTTTTTTTTTTAAATCAAATTAATAAAAAAACTGTCCTTGCACACCCTGCGGCACACATCCAGCTGCGCACATCCTGCTGCGCACATAAATAAAAATAATATTAAAAACAATTTACAATTTTTTTTTTTAAATCAAATTAATAAAAAAACTATGCTTGCACATCCTGTGGGGCGCAAATTCTGTGGGGCGCACATCCTGCGGCGCACATCCTGCTGCGCATATAAATAAAAATAATGTTAAAACATTTTTACAAAAAAAAATATTTAAATCCAATTAATAAAAAAACTGTCCTCGCACATCCTGCAGCGCACATCCTGCTGCGCACATAGATAAAAATAATATTAAAAAAAACTTACAATTTTGTTTTTAAATCAAATTAATAAAAAAACTGTCCTTGCACATCCTGTGGGGCGCCAATTCTGTGGGGCGCACATCCTGCGGCGCACATCCTGCTGCGCACATGAATAAAAATAATATTAAAAACAATTTACAATTATTTTTTTTTAAATCAAATTAATAAAAAAACTGTCCTTGCACATCCTGTGGGGCGCAAATTCTGTGGGGCGCACATCCTGTGGCGCACATCCAGCTGCGCACATTAATAAAAATAATATTAAAAACAATTTACAATTTTTTTTTTAAATCAAATTAATAAAAAAACTGTGCTTGCACATCCTGTGGGGCGCAAATTCTGTGGGGCACACATCCTGCGGCGCACATCCAGCTGCGCACATAAATTAAAATAATATTAAAACATTTTTACAAAAAAAAATATTTAAATCAAATTAATAAAAAAACTGTGCTTGCACATCCTGTGGGGCGCAAATTCTGTGGGGCGCACATCCTGCTGCGCACATAAATAAAAATAATATTAAAACATTTTTACAAAAAAAAATATTTAAATCAAATTAATAAAAAAACTGTGCTAGCACATCCTGTGGGGAACAAATTCTGTGGGGCACACATCCTGCAGCGCACATCCTGCTGCGCACATAAATAAAAATAATATTAAAAACAATTTACAATTTTTTTTTTTAAATCAAATTAATAAAAAAACTGTGCTTGCACATCCTGTGGGGCGCAAATTCTGTGGGGCGCACATCCTGCGGCGCACATAAATAAAAATAATGTTAAAAACAATTTACAATTTTTTTTTTTTAAATCCAATTAATAAAAAAACTGTGCTTGCACATCCTGTGGGACGCAAATTCTGTGGGGCGCACATCCTGCGGCGCACATCCTGCTAAGCACATAAATTAAAATAATATTAAAAAATTTTACATATTTTTTTTTTTAATCAAATTAATAAAAAAACTGTGCTTGCACATCCTGTGGGGCGCAAATTATGTGGGGCGCACATCCTGCGGCGCACATCCAGCTGCGCATATTAATAAAAATAATATCAAAACATTTTTACAAAAAAAAATATTTAAATCAAATTAATAAAAAAACTGTGCTTGCACATCCTGTGGGGCGCAAATTCTGTGGGGCGCACATCCTGCTGTGCACATAAATGAAAATAATATTAAAACATTTTTACAAAAAAAAATATTCAAATCAAATTAATAAAAAAACTGTGCTTGCACATCCTGTGGGGCGCAAATTATGTGGGGCGCACATCCTGCAGCGCACATCCTGATGCGCACATAAATGAAAATAATATTAAAACTTTTTTACAAAAAAAAATATTTAAATCAAATTAATAAAAAAACTGTCCTTGCACATCCTGTGGGGCGCAAATTATGTGGGGCGCACATCCTGCAGCGCACATCCTGCTGCGCACATAGATAAAAATAATATTAAAAAAAACTTACAATTTTGTTTTTAAATCAAATTAATAAAAAAACTGTCCTTGCAAATCCTGTGGGGCGCCAATTCTGTGGGGCGCACATCCTGCGGCGCACATCCTGCGGCGCACATCCTGCTGCGCACATAAATAAAAATAATATTAAAACATTTTTACAAAAAAGAATATTTAAATCAAATTAATAAAAAAACTGTGCTTGCACATCCTTTGGGGCGTAAATTATGTGGGGCGCACATCCTGCGGCGCACATCCAGCTGCGCACATTAATAAAAATAATATTAAAACAAATTTACAATTTTTTTTTTTTTAATCAAATTAATAAAAAAACTGTTCTTGCACATCCTGTGGGGCGCAAATTATGTGGGGCGCACATCCTGCAGCGCAAATCCTGCTGCGCACATGAATAAAAAAAATATTAAAACATTTTTACAAAAAAAAATATTTAAATCATATTAATAAAAAAACTGTGCTTGCACATTCTGTGGGGCGCAAATTCTGTGGGGCGCACATCCTGCGGCGCACATCCTGCTGCGCACATGAATGAAAATAATATTAAAACATTTTTACAAAAAAAATATTTAAATCAAATTAATAAAAAACTGTGCTTGCACATCCTGTGGGGCGCACATCCTGCAGCGCAAATCCTGCAGCGCACATCCTGCTGCGCACATTAATAAAAATATTATTAAAAACAATTTACAAGTTTTTTTTTAAATCAAATTAATAAAAAAACTGTGCTTGCACATCCTCTGGGGCGCAAATTCTGTGGGGCGCACATCCTGCAGCACACATCCTGCTGCGCACATAAATAAAAATAATATTAAAAACAAATTACAATTTTTTTTTTTTTAAATCAAATTAATAAAAAAACTGTGCTTGCACATCCTGTGGGGCGCAAATTATGTGGGGCGCACATCCTGCAGCACACATCCTGCTGCGCACATAACTAAAAATAATATTAAAAACAAACTACAATTTTTTTTTTTTAAATAAAATTAATAAAAAAACTGTGCTTGCACATCCTGTGGGGCGCAAATTCTGTGGGGCGCACATCCTGCGTCGCACATCCTGCTGCGCACATAAATAAAAATAATATTAAAATCAAATTACAATTTTTTTTTTAAATCAAATTAATAAAAAAACTGTCCTTGCACATCCTGTGGGGCGCACATCCTGCGGCGCACATCCTGCTGCGCACATAAATAAAAATGATATTAAAACATTTTTACAAAAAAATATATTTAATTCAAATTAATAAAAAACCTTGCTTGCACATCCTGTGGGGCGCAAATTATGTGGGGCGCACATCCTACAGCGCACATCCTGCTGCGCAAATGAATAAAAATAAAATTAAAAAAAATTTACAATTTTTTTTTTTTAAATCAAATTAATAAAAAAACTGTCCTTGCACATCCTGTGGGGCGCACATCCTGCGGCGCACATCCTGCTGCGCACATAAATAAAAATAATATTAAAACATTTTTACAAAAAAAAATATTTAAATCAAATTATTAAAAAAACTGTGCTTGAACATCCTGTGGGGCGCAAATTATGTGGGGCGCACATCCTGCGGCGCACATCCTGCTGCGCACATAAATAAAAATAAAATAAAACATTTTTACAAAAAAAAATATTTAAATCAAATTAATAAAAAAACTGTGCTTGCACATCCTGTGGGGCGCAAATTCTGTGGGGCGCACATCCTGCGGCGCACATCCTGCTGCGCACATAAATAAAAATAATATTAAAAACAAATTACAATTTTTTTTTTAAAATCAAATTAATAAAAAAACTGTCCTTGCACATCCTGTGGGGCGCAAATTCTGTGGGGCGCACATCCTGCGGTGCACATCCTGCTGCGCACATAAATAAAAATAATATTAAAACATTATTACAAAAAAAATATTTAAATCAAATTCATAAAAAAAATGTGCTTGCACATCCTGTGGGGCGCAAATTCTGTGGGGCGCACATCCTGCTGCGCACATAAATAAAAATAATATTAAAAACAAATTACAATTTTTTTTTTAAAATCAAATTAATAAAAAAACTGTCCTTGCACATCCTGTGGGGCGCAAATTCTGTGGGGCGCACATGAATAAAAATAATATTAAAAAATTTTTACAAAAAAAAATATTTAAATCAAATTAATAAAAAAACTGTGCTTGCACATCCTGTGGGGCGCAAATTATGTGGGGCGCACATCCTGCAGCGCAAATCCTGCTGCGCACATGAATAAAAAAAATATTAAAACATTTTTACAAAAAAAAATATTTAAATCATATTAATAAAAAAACTGTGCTTGCACATTCTGTGGGGCGCAAATTCTGTGGGGCGCACATCCTGCGGCGCACATCCTGCTGCGCACATGAATGAAAATAATATTAAAACATTTTTACAAAAAAAATATTTAAATCAAATTAATAAAAAACTGTGCTTGCACATCCTGTGGGGCGCACATCCTGCAGCGCAAATCCTGCAGCGCACATCCTGCTGCGCACATTAATAAAAATATTATTAAAAACAATTTACAAGTTTTTTTTTAAATCAAATTAATAAAAAAACTGTGCTTGCACATCCTCTGGGGCGCAAATTCTGTGGGGCGCACATCCTGCAGCACACATCCTGCTGCGCACATAAATAAAAATAATATTAAAAACAAATTACAATTTTTTTTTTTTTAAATCAAATTAATAAAAAAACTGTGCTTGCACATCCTGTGGGGCGCAAATTATGTGGGGCGCACATCCTGCAGCACACATCCTGCTGCGCACATAACTAAAAATAATATTAAAAACAAACTACAATTTTTTTTTTTTAAATCAAATTAATAAAAAAACTGTGCTTGCACATCCTCTGGGGCGCAAATTCTGTGGGGCGCACATCCTGCAGCACACATCCTGCTGCGCACATAAATAAAAATAATATTAAAAACAAATTACAATTTTTTTTTTTTTAAATCAAATTAATAAAAAAACTGTGCTTGCACATCCTGTGGGGCGCAAATTATGTGGGGCGCACATCCTGCAGCACACATCCTGCTGCGCACATAACTAAAAATAATATTAAAAACAAACTACAATTTTTTTTTTTTAAATCAAATTAATAAAAAAACTGTGCTTGCACATCCTGTGGGGCGCAAATTCTGTGGGGCGCACATCCTGCGTCGCACATCCTGCTGCGCACATAAATAAAAATAATATTAAAATCAAATTACAATTTTTTTTTTAAATCAAATTAATAAAAAAACTGTCCTTGCACATCCTGTGGGGCGCACATCCTGCGGCGCACATCCTGCTGCGCACATAAATAAAAATAATATTAAAAACAAATTACAATTTTTTTTTTTTAAATCAAATTAATAAAAAAACTGTCCTTGCACATCCTGTGGGGCGCAAATTATGTGGGGCGCACATCCTGCAGCACACATCCTGCTGCGCACATAACTAAAAATAATATTAAAAACAAACTACAATTTTTTTTTTTTAAATCAAATTAATAAAAAAACTGTGCTTGCACATCCTGTGGGGCGCAAATTCTGTGGGGCGCACATCCTGCGTCGCACATCCTGCTGCGCACATAAATAAAAATAATATTAAAATCAAATTACAATTTTTTTTTTAAATCAAATTAATAAAAAAACTGTCCTTGCACATCCTGTGGGGCGCACATCCTGCGGCGCACATCCTGCTGCGCACATAAATAAAAATAATATTAAAAACAAATTACAATTTTTTTTTTTTAAATCAAATTAATAAAAAAACTGTCCTTGCACATCCTGTGGGGCGCAAATTCTGTGGGGCGCACATCCTGCGGCGCACATCCTGCTGCGCACATAAATAAAAATAATATTAAAAACAAATTACAATTTTTTTTTTAAATCAAATTAATAAAAAAACTGTGCTTGCACATCCTGTGGGGCGCAAATTCTGTGGGGCGCACTTCCTGCGGCGCACATCCAGCTGTGCAAATTAATACAAATAATATGAAAACATTTTTACAAAAAAAAATATTTAAATCAAATTATTAAAAAAACTGTGCTTGAACCTCCTGTGGGGCGCAAATTATGTGGGGCGCACATCCTGCTGCGCACATAAATAAAAATAATATTAAAAACAAATTACAATTTTTTTTTTAAATCAAATTAATAAAAAAACTGTGCTTGCACATCCTGTGGGGCGCAAATTCTGTGGGGCGCACTTCCTGCGGCGCACATCCAGCTGCGCACATTAATACAAATAATATGAAAACATTTTTACAAAAAAAAATATTTAAATCAAATTATTAAAAAAACTGTGCTTGAACCTCCTGTGGGGCGCAAATTTTGTGGAGCGCAAATTCTGTGGGGCGCACATCCTGCGGCACACATCCTGCTGCGCATATAAATAAAAATAATATTGAAACAAATTTACAAGTTTTTTTTTTTAAATCAAATTAATAAAAAAAACTGTGCTTGCACATCCTGTGGGGCGCAAATTCTGTGGGGCGCACATCCTGCGGCGCACATCCTGCTGCGCACATAAATAAAAAAAATATTAAAAACAAATTACAATTTTTTTTTTTAAATCAAATTAATAAAAAAACTGTCCTTGCACATCCTGTCGGGCGCAAATTCTGTGGGGCGCACATCCTGCGGCGCACATCCTGCTGCGCACATAAATAAAAATAATATTAAAAACAAACTACAATTTTTTTTTAAAATCAAATTAATAAAAAAACTGTCCTCGCACATCCTGCTGCGCACATAAATAAAAATAATATTAAAAACAAATTACAATTTTTTTTTTTTAAGTCAAATTAATAAAAAAACTGTCCTTGCACATCCTGTGGCGCACATCCTGCTGTGCACATGAATAAAAATAATATTAAAACATTTTTACAAAAAAAAATATTTAAATCAAATTAATAAAAAAACTGTGCTTGCACATCCTGTGGGGCGCACATCCTGCGGCGCAAATCCTGCTGCGCACATACATAAAAATAATATTAAAAACAAATTACAATTTTTTTTTTTAAATCAAATTAATAAAAAAACTGTCCTTGCACATCCTGTGGGGCGCAAATTCTGTGGGGCGCACATCCTGCGGCGCACATCCTGCTGCGCAGATAAATAAAAATAATATTAAAACATTTTTACAAAAAAAAATATTTAAATCAAATTAATAGAAAAACTGTGCTTGCACATCCTGTGGGGCGCAAATTCTGTGGGGCGCACATCCTGCGGTTCACATCCTGTTGCGCACATAAATAAAAATAATATTAAAAACAAATTACAATTTTTTTTTTTTAAGTCAAATTAATAGAAAAACTGTCCTTGCACATCCTGTGGGGCGCAAATTCTGTGGGCCGCAAATCCTGCGGCGCACATCCTGCTGCGCACATGAATAAAAATAATATTAAAACATTTTTACAAAAAAAAATATTTAAATCAAATTAATAAAAAAACTGTGCTTGCACATCCTGTGGGGCGCAAATTCTGTGGGGCGCACATCCTGCGGCGCACATCCAGCTGCGCACATTAATACAAATAATATTAAAACATTTTTACAAAAAAAAATATTTAAATATAACTAATAAAAAACCTTGCTTGCACATCCTGTGGGGCGCAAATTCTGTGGGGCGCAAATTCTGTGGGGCGCACATCCTGCTGCGCACATAAATAAAAATAATATTAAAAACAAATTACAATTTTTTTTTTTAAAGTCAAATTAATAGAAAAACTGTCCTTGCACATCCTGTGTGGCGCAAATTCTGTGGGCCGCAAATCCTGCGGCGCACATCCTGCTGCGCACATAAATAAAAATAATATTAAAAACAATTTACAATTTTTTTTTAAATCAAATTAATAAAAAAACTGTCCTTGCACATCCTGTGGGGCGCAAATTCTGTGGGGCGCACATCCTGTGGCGCACATCCTGCTGCGCAAATAAATAAAAATAAAATTAAAAAAAATTTACAATTTTTTTTTTTTAAATCAAATTAATAAAAAAACTGTGCTTGCACATCCTTTGGGGCGCAAATTATGTGGGGCGCACATCCTGCAGCGCACATCCTGCTGCGCAAATAAATAAAAATAAAATTAAAAAAAATTTACAATTTTTTTTTTTTAAATCAAATTAATAAAAAAACTGTGCTTGCAAATCCTGTGGGGCGCAAATTCTGTGGGGCGCACATCCTGCGGCGCACATCCTGCTGCGCACATAAATAAAAATAATATTAAAAACAAATTACAATTTTCTTTTTTAAATCAAATTAATAAAAAAACTGTGCTTGCAAATCCTGTGGGGCGCACATCCTGCGGCGCACATCCTGCTGTGCACATGACTAAAAATAATATTAAAACATTTTTACAAAAAAAAATATTTAAATCAAATTAATAAAAAAACTGTACTTGCACATCCTGTGGGGCGCAAATTCTGTGGGGCGCACATCCTGCGGCGCACATCCTGCTGTGCACATGACTAAAAATAATATTAAAACATTTTTACAAAAAAAAATATTTAAATCAAATTAATAAAAAAACTGTACTTGCAAATCCTGTGGGGCGCAAATTCTGTGGGGCGCACATCCTGCGGCGCACATCCTGCTGCGCAAATAAATAAAAATAATATTAAAAACAAATTACAATTTTTTTTTAAAAATCAAATTAATAAAAAAACTGTGCTTGCACATCCTGTGGGGCGAAAATTCTGTGGGGCGCACATCCTGCGGCGCACATCCTGCTGTGCACATGAATAAAAATAATATTAAAACACTTTTACAAAAAAATATATTTAAATCAAATTAATAAAAAAACTGTGCTTGCACATCCTGTGGGGCGCAAATTATGTGGGGCGCACATCCTGCTGCGCACATAAATAAAAATAATATTAAAACATTTTTACAAAAAAAAATATTTAAATCAAATTAATAAAAAAACTGTCCTTGCACATCCTGTGGGGCGCAAATTCTGTGGGGCGCACATGAATAAAAATAATATTAAAACATTTTTACAAAAAAAAAAATTTAAATATAACTAATAAAAAAACTGTGCTTGCACATCCTGTGGGGCGCAAATTATGTGGGGCGCACATCCTGCAGCGCACATCCTGCTGCGCAAATAAATACAAATAAAATTAAAAAAAATTTACAATTTTTTTTTTTTTAAATCAAATTAATAAAAAAACTGTGCTTGCACATCCTGTGGGGCGCAAATTATGTGGGGCGCACATCCTGCGGCGCACATCCTGCTGTGCACATGAATAAAAATAATATTAAAACATTTTTACAAAAAAATATATTAAAATCAAATTAATAAAAAAACTGTGCTTGCACATCCTGTGGGGCGCAAATTCTGTGGGGCGCACATCCTGCGGCGCACATCCTGTTGCGCACATAAATAAAAATAATATTAAAAACAAATTACAATTTTTTTTTTTAAATCAAATTAATAAAAAAACTGTCCTTGCACATCCTGTGGGGCGCAAATTCTGTGGGGCGCACATCCTGCGGCGCACACCCTGCTGCGCACATAAATAAAAATAATATTAAAAAATTTTTACAAAAAAAAATACTTAAATCAAATTAATAAAAAAACTGTGCTTGCACATCCTGTGGGGCGCAAATTCTGTGGGGCGCACATCCTGCGGCGCACATCCTGCTGCGCACATAAATAAAAATAATATTAAAAACAAATTACAATTTTTTTTTTAAATCAAATTAATAAAAAAACTGTCCTTGCACATCCTGTGGGGTGCAAATTCTGTGGGGCGCACATCCTGCTGCGCACATGAATAAAAATAATACTAAAAACAAATTACAATTTTTTTTTTTAAATCAAATTAATAAAAAAACTGTCCTTGCACATCCTGTGGAGCGCAAATTCTGTGGGGCGCACATCCTGCGGCGCACATCCTGCTGCGCACATGAATAAAAATAATACTAAAAACAAATTACAATTTTTTTTTTTAAATCAAATTAATAAAAAAACTGTCCTTGCACATCCTGTGGAGCGCAAATTCTGTGGGGCGCACATCCTGCGTCGCACATCCTGCTGCGCACATAAATAAAAATAATATTAAAACGTTTTTACAAAAAAAAATATTTAAATCAAATTAATAAAAAAACTGTGCTTGCACATCCTGTGGGGCGCAAATTCTGTGGGGCGCACATCCTGCGGCGCACATCCTGCTGCGCACATAAATAAAAATAATATTAAAACATTTTTACAAAAAAAAATATTTAAATCAAATTAATAAAAAAACTGTGCTTGCACATCCTGTGGGGTGCAAATTCTGTGGGGCGCACATCCTGCTGCGCACATAAATAAAAATAATATTAAAAACAAATTACAATTTTTTTTTTAAATCAAATTAATAAAAAAACTGTCCTTGCACATCCTGTGGGGCGCAAATTCTGTGGGGCGCACATCCTGTGGCGCAAATCCTGCTGCGCACAAGAATAAAAATAATATTAAAACATTTTTACAAAAAAAAATATTTAAATCAAATTAATAAAAAAACTGTGCTTGCACATCCTGTGGGGCGCAAATTCTGTGGGGCGCACATCCTGCAGCGCACATCCTGCTGTGCACATAAATAAAAATAATATTAAAAACAAATTACAATTTTTTTTTTTAAATCAAATTAATAAAAAAACTGTCCATGCACATCCTGTGGGGCGCAAATTCTGTGGGGCGCACATCCTGCGGCGCACATCCTGCTGCGCATATAAATAAAAATAATATTAAAACATTTTTACAAAAAAAAATATTTAAATCAAATTAATAAAAAAACTGTGCTTGCACATCCTGTGGGGCGCAAATTCTGTGGGGCGCACATCCTGCGGCGCACATCCTGCTGCGCACATAAATAAAAATAATATTAAAACATTTTTACAAAAAAAAATATTTAAATCAAATTAATAAAAAAACTGTGCTTGCACATCCTGTGGGGCATAAATTCTCTGGGGCGCACATCCTGCGGCGCACATCCTGCTGCGCATATAAATAAAAATAATATTAAAAACATATTACATTTTTTTTTTTAAATCAAATTAATAAAAAAACTGTCCTTGCACATCCTGTGGGGCGCAAATTATGTGGGGCGCACATCCTGCAGCGCACATCCTGCTGCGCACATAAATAAAAATAATATTAAAACAAATTTTCAAGTTTTTTTTTTTAAATCAAATTAATAAAAAAAGTGTGCTTGCACATCCTGTGGGGCGCAAATTCTGTGGGGCGCACATGAATAAAATAATATTAAAACATTTTTACAAAAAAAAATATTTAAATCAAATTAATAAAAAAACTGTGCTTGCACATCCTGTGGGGCATAAATTCTGTGGGGCGCACATCCTGCGGCGCACATCCTGCTGCGCACATAAATAAAAATAATATTAAAAACAAATTACAATTTTTTTTTTAAATCAAATTAATAAAAAAACTGTCCTTGCACATCCTGTGGGGCGCAAATTATGTGGGGCGCACATCCTGCGGCGCACATCCTGCTGCGCAAATAAATAAAAATAAAATTAAAAAAAATTAACAATTTTTTTTTTTAAATCAAATTAATAAAAAAACTGTCCTTGCACATCCTGTGGGGCGCAAATTCTGTGGGGCGCACATCCTGCGGCGCAAATCCTGCTGCGCACATAAATAAAAAAAATATTAAAAACAAATTACAATTTTTTTTTTTAAATCAAATTAATAAAAAAACTGTCCTTGCACATCCTGTGGGGCGCAAATTCTGTGGGGCGCACATCCTGCGGCGCACATCCTGCTGCGCACATAAATAAAAATAATATTAAAAACAAATTACAATTTTTTTTTTAAATCAAATTAATAAAAAAACTGTCCTTGCACATCCTGTGGGGCGCAAATTCTATGGGGCGCACATCCTGCTGCGCACATAAATAAAAATAATATTAAAACATTTTTACAAAAAAAAATATTTAAATCAAATTAATAAAAAAACTGTGCTTGCACATCCTGTGGGGCACAAATTCTGTGGGGCGCACATCCTGCGGCACACATCCTGCTGCGCACATAAATAAAAATAATATTGAAACAAATTTACAATTTTTTTTTTTTAAATCAAATTAATAAAAAAACTGTGCTTGCACATCCTGTGGGGCGCAAATTCTGAGGGGCGTACATTCTGCGGCGCACATCCTGCTGCGCACATAAATAAAAATGATATTAAAACATTTTTACAAAAAAAATATTTAAATAAAATTAATAAAAAAACTGTGGTTGCACATCCTGTGGGGCGCAAATTCTGTGGGGCGCATATCCTGCTGCGCACATAAATAAAAATAATATTAAAACATTTTTACAAAAAAAATATTTAAATCAAATTAATAAAAAAACTGTTTTTGCACATCCTGTGGGGCGCAAATTCTGTGGGGCGCACATCATGCGGCGCACATCCTGCTGCGCACATGAATAAAAATAATATTAAAACATTTTTACAGAAAAAAATATTTAAATATAACTAATAAAAAACCTTGCTTGCACATCCTGTGGGGCGCAAATTATGTGGGGCGCACATCCTGCGGCGCACATCCTGCTGCGCACATAAACAAAAATAATATTAAAAACAAATTACAATTTTTTTTTTAAATCAAATTGATAAAAAAACTGTGCTTGCACATCCTGTGGGGCGCAAATTCTGTGGGGCGCACATCCTGCGGCACACATCCTGCTGCGCACATAAATAAAAATAATATTAAAAACAAATTACAATTTTTTTTTTAAATCAAATTGATAAAAAAACTGTGCTTGCACATCCTGTGGGGCGCAAATTCTGTGGGGCGCACATCCTGTGAGGCACATCCTGCTGCGCACATAAATAAAAATAATTTAAAAAACAAATTACAATTTTTTTAAAAAAATCAAATTAATAAAAAAACTGTCCTTGCACATCCTGTGGGGCGCAAATTCTGTGGGTCGCACATCCTGCGGCGCAAATCCTGCTGCGCACATAAATAAAAATAATATTAAATCATTTTTACATTTTTTTTTTTTAAATCAAATTAATAAAAAAACTGTGCTTGCTCATCCTGTGGGGCGCAAATTATGTGGGGCGCACATCATGCGGCACACATCCTGCTGCGCACATAAATAAAAATAATATTAAAACATTTTTACAAAAAAAAATATTTAAATATAACTAATAAAAAAACTGTGCTTGCACATCCTGTGGGGCGCAAATTCTGTGGGGCGCACATCCTGCGGCACACATCCTGCTGCGCACATTAATAAAAATAATATTAAAACATTTTTACAAAAAAAAATATTTAAATCAAATTAATAAAAAAACTGTGCTTGCACATCCTGTGGGGCGCAAATTCTGTGGGGCGCACATCCTGCGGCACACATCCTGCTGCGCACATAAATAAAAATAATATTGAAACAAATTTACAATTTTTTTTTTTTAAATCAAATTAATAAAAAAACTGTGCTTGCACATCCTGTGGGGCGCAAATTATGTGGAGCGCACATCATGCGGCGCACATCCTGCTGCGCACATCCTGCTGCGCACATAAATAAAAATAATATTAAAACATTTTTACAAAAAAAAATATTTAAATCAAATTAATAAAAAAACTGTGCTTGCACATCCTGTGGGGTGCAAATTCTGTGGGGCGCACATCCTGCTGCGCACATAAATAAAAATAATATTAAAAACAAATTACAATTTTTTTTTTAAATCAAATTAATAAAAAAACTGTGCTTGCACATCCTGTGGGGCATAAATTCTCTGGGGCGCACATCCTGCGGCGCACATCCTGCTGCGCATATAAATAAAAATAATATTAAAAACAAATTACATTTTTTTTTTTAAATCAAATTAATAAAAAAACTGTCCTTGCACATCCTGTGGGGCGCAAATTATGTGGGGCGCACATCCTGCAGCGCACATCCTGCTGCGCACATAAATAAAAATAATATTAAAACAAATTTTCAAGTTTTTTTTTTTAAATCAAATTAATAAAAAAACTGTGCTTGCACATCCTGTGGGGCGCAAATTCTGTGGGGCGCACATGAATAAAAATAATATTAAAACATTTTTACAAAAAAAAATATTTAAATCAAATTAATAAAAAAACTGTGCTTGCACATCCTGTGGGGCATAAATTCTGTGGGGCGCACATCCTGCGGCGCACATCCTGCTGCGCACATAAATAAAAATAATATTAAAAACAAATTACAATTTTTTTTTTAAATCAAATTAATAAAAAAACTTTCCTTGCACATCCTGTGGGGCGCAAATTCTGTGGGGCGCACATCCTGCGGCGCAAATCCTGCTGCGCACATGAATAAAAATAATATTAAAACATTTTTACAAAAAAAAATATTTAAATCAGATTAATAAAAAAACTGTGCTTGCACATCCTGTGGGGCGCAAATTCTGTGGGGCGCACATCCTGCGGCGCACATCCTGCTGCGCACATAAATAAAAAAAATATTAAAAACAAATTACAATTTTTTTTTTAAAATCAAATTAATAAAAAAACTGTCCTTGCACATCCTGTGGGGCGCAAATTCTGAGGGGCGTACATTCTGCGGCGCACATCCTGCTGCGCACATAAATAAAAATGATATTAAAACATTTTTACAAAAAAAATATTTAAATCAAATTAATAAAAAAACTGTGGTTGCACATCCTGTGGGGCGCAAATTCTGTGGGGCGCATATCCTGCTGCGCACATAAATAAAAATAATATTAAAACATTTTTACAAAAAAAATATTTAAATCAAATTAATAAAAAAACTGTTTTTGCACATCCTGTGGGGCGCAAATTATGTGGGGCGCACAGACTGCGGCGCACATCCTGCTGCGCACATAAATAAAAATAATATTAAAAACAAATTACAATTTTTTTTTTAAATCAAATTGATAAAAAAACTGTGCTTGCACATCCTGTGGGGCGCAAATTCTTTGGGCCGCAAATCCTGCGGCGCACATCCTGCTGCGCACATAAATAAAAATAATATTAAAAACAAATTACAATTTTTTTTTTAAATCAAATTAATAAAAAAACTGTCCTTGCACATCCTGTGGGGCGCACATCCTGCGGCACACATCCTGCTGCGCACATAAATAAAAATAATATTAAAACATTTTTACAAAAAAAAATATTTAAATCAAATTAATAAAAAAACTGTGCTTGCACATCCTGTGGGGCGCAAATTCTGTGGGGCGCACATCCTGCGGCGCACATCCTGCTGCGCACATAAATAAAAATAATATTAAAAACAAATTACAATTTTTTTTTTTAAATCAAATTAATAAAAAAACTGTGCTTGCACATCCTGTGGGGCGCAAATTCTGTGGGGCGCACATCCTGTGAGGCACATCCTGCTGGGCACATAAATAAAAATAATTTAAAAAACAAATTACAATTTTTTTTAAAAAATCAAATTAATAAAAAAACTGTCCTTGCACATCCTGTGGGGCGCAAATTCTGTGGGGCGCACATCCTTCGGCGCACATCCTGCTGCGCACATAAATACAAATAATATTAAATCATTTTTACAATTTTTTTTTTTAAATCAAATTAATAAAAAAACTGTGCTTGCTCATCCTGTGGGGCGCAAATTATGTGGGGCGCACATCATGCGGCACACATCCTGCTGCGCACATAAATAAAAATAATATTAAAACATTTTTACAAAAAAAAATATTTAAATATAACTAATAAAAAAACTGTGCTTGCACATCCTGTGGGGCGCAAATTCTGTGGGGCGCACATGAATAAAAATAATATTAAAACATTTTTACAAAAAAAAATATTTAAATCAAATTAATAAAAAAACTGTGCTTGCACATCCTGTGGGGCATAAATTCTGTGGGGCGCACATCCTGCGGCGCACATCCTGCTGCGCACATAAATAAAAATAATATTAAAAACAAATTACAATTTTTTTTTTAAATCAAATTAATAAAAAAACTGTCCTTGCACATCCTGTGGGGCGCAAATTATGTGGGGCGCACATCCTGCGGCGCACATCCTGCTGCGCAAATAAATAAAAATAAAATTAAAAAAAATTAACAATTTTTTTTTTTAAATCAAATTAATAAAAAAACTGTCCTTGCACATCCTGTGGGGCGCAAATTCTGTGGGGCGCACATCCTGCGGCGCAAATCCTGCTGCGCACATAAATAAAAAAAATATTAAAAACAAATTACAATTTTTTTTTTTAAATCAAATTAATAAAAAAACTGTCCTTGCACATCCTGTGGGGCGCAAATTCTGTGGGGCGCACATCCTGCGGCGCACATCCTGCTGTGCACATAAATAAAAATAATATTTAAACATTTTTACAAAAAAAATATTTAAATCAAATTAATAAAAAAACTGTCCTTGCACATCCTGTGGGGCGCAAATTCTGTGGGGCGCACATCCTGCGGCACACATCCTGCTGCGCACATAAATAAAAATAATATTAAAACATTTTTACAAAAAAAAATATTTAAATCAAATTAATAAAAAAACTGTGCTTGTACATCCTGTGGGGCGCAAATTCTGTGGGGCGCACATGAATAAAAATAATATTAAAACATTTTTACAAAAAAAAATATTTAAATCAAATTAATAAAAAAACTGTCCTTGCACATCCTGTGGGGCGCAAATTATGTGGGGCGCACATCCTGCGGCGCACATCCTGCTGCGCAAATAAATAAAAATAAAATTAAAAAAAATTAACAATTTTTTTTTTTAAATCAAATTAATAAAAAAACTGTCCTTGCACATCCTGTGGGGCGCAAATTCTGTGGGGCGCACATCCTGCGGCGCAAATCCTGCTGCGCACATAAATAAAAAAAATATTAAAAACAAATTACAATTTTTTTTTTTAAATCAAATTAATAAAAAAACTGTCCTTGCACATCCTGTGGGGCGCAAATTCTGTGGGGCGCACATCCTGCGGCGCACATCCTGCTGTGCACATAAATAAAAATAATATTTAAACATTTTTACAAAAAAAATATTTAAATCAAATTAATAAAAAAACTGTCCTTGCACATCCTGTGGGGCGCAAATTCTGTGGGGCGCACATCCTGCGGCACACATCCTGCTGCGCACATAAATAAAAATAATATTAAAACATTTTTACAAAAAAAAATATTTAAATCAAATTAATAAAAAAACTGTGCTTGCACATCCTGTGGGGCGCAAATTCTGTGGGGCGCACATGAATAAAAATAATATTAAAACATTTTTACAAAAAAAAATATTTAAATCAAATTAATAAAAAAACTGTGCTTGCACATCCTGTGGGGCATAAATTCTGTGGGGCGCACATCCTGCGGCGCACATCATGCTGCGCACATAAATAAAAATAATATAAAAAACAAATTACAATTTTTTTTTTAAATCAAATTAATAAAAAAACTGTCCTTGCACATCCTGTGGGGCGCAAATTCTATGGGGCGCACATCCTGCTGCGCACATAAATAAAAATAATATTAAAACATTTTTACAAAAAAAAATATTTAAATCAAATTAATAAAAAAACTGTGCTTGCACATCCTATGGGGCGCAAATTCTGTGGGGCACACATTCTGCAGCGCACATCCAGCTGCGCACATTAATAAAAATAATATTAAAACAAATTTACAAGTTGTTTTTTTTAAATCAAATTAATAAAAAAACTGTGCTTGCACATCCTGTGGGGCGCAACTTCTGTGGGGCGCACATCCTGCGGCGCACATCCAGCCTAGCACATTAATACAAATAATATTAAAACATTTTTACAAAAAAAAATATTTAAATCAAATTAATAAAAAACTGTGCTTGCACATCCTGTGGGGCGCAAATTCTGTGGGGCGCAAATTCTGTGGGGCGCACATCCTGCGGCGCACATCCTGCTGCGCACATAAAGAAAAATAATATTAAAACATTTTTACAAAAAAAAATATTTAAATCAAATTAATAAAAAACTGTGCTTGCACATCCTGTGGGGCGCAAATTATGTGGGGCGCACATCCTGCGGCGCACATCCAGCCTAGCACATTAATACAAATAATATTAAAACATTTTTACAAAAAAAAATATTAAAATCAAATTAATAAAAAACTGTGCTTGCACATCCTGTGGGGCGCACATCCTGCAGCGCACATCCTGCTGCGCACATAAATAAAAATAATATTAAAACATTTTTACAAAAAAAAATATTTAAATCAAATTAATAAAAAAACTGTGCTTGCACATCCTGTGGGGCGCAAATTCTGTGGGGCGCACATCCTGCGGCGCACATCCTGCTGCGCACATAAATAAAAATAATATTAAAACATTTTTACAAAAAAAAATATTTAAATCAAATTAATAAAAAAACTGTGCTTGCACATCCTGTGGGGCGCAAATTCTGTGGGGCGCACATCCTGCGGCGCACATCCTGCTGCGCACATAAATAAAAATAATATTAAAAACCAATTACAATTTTTTTTTTAAAATCAAATTAATAAAAAAACTGTCCTTGCACATCCTGTGGGGCGCAAATTCTGTGGGGCGCACATCCTGCGGCGCACATCTTGCTGGGCACATAAATAAAAATAATATTAAAAACAAATTACAATTTTTTTTTTTAAATCAAATTAATAAAAAAACTGTCCTTGCACATCCTGTGGGGCGCAAATTCTGTGGGGCGCACATCCTGCGGCGCACATCTTGCTGGGCACATAAATAAAAATAATATTAAAAACAAATTACAATTTTTTTTTTTAAATCAAATTAATAAAAAAACTGTCCTTGCACATCCTGTGGGGCGCAAATTCTGTGGGGCGCACATCCTGCTGCGCACATAAATAAAAATAATATTGAAACAAATTTACAAGTTGTTTTTTTTAAATCAAATTAATAAAAAAACTGTGCTTGCACATCCTGTGGGGCGCAACTTCTGTGGGGCGCACAACCTGCGGCGCACATCGAGCTGCACACATTAATAAAAATAATATTAAAAACAATTTACAATTTTTTTTTTTAAATCGAATTAACAAAAAAACTGTCCTTGCACATCCTGCGGCGCACTTCCTGCTGCGCACATGAATAAAAATAATATTAAAACATTTTTACAAAAAAAAATATTTAAATCAAATAATAAAAAACTGTGCTTGCACATCCTGTGGGGCGCACATCCTGCAGCGCACATCCTCCTGCGCATATAAATAAAAATAATATTAAAAACAAATTACAATTTTTTTTTTTTTAAATCAAATTAATAACAAAACTGTGCTTGCACATCCTGTGGGTCGCAAATTCTGTGGGGTGCACATCCTGCAGCGCACATCCTGCTGCGCACATAAATAAAAATAATATTAAAACATTTTTACAAAAAAAATATTTAAATCAAATTAATAAAAAAACTGTTTTTGCACATCCTGTGGGGCGCAAATTCTGTGGGGCGCACATCATGCGGCGCACATCCTGCTGCGCACATGAATAAAAATAATATTAAAACATTTTTACAGAAAAAAATATTTAAATATAACTAATAAAAAACCTTGCTTGCACATCCTGTGGGGCGCAAATTATGTGGGGCGCACAGACTGCGGCGCACATCCTGCTGCGCACATAGATAAAAATAATATTAAAACATCTTTACAAAAAAAATATTTAAAACAATTAATAAAAAAACTGTGCTTGCTCATCCTGTGGGGCGCAAATTATGTGGGGCGCACATCCTGCGGCGCACATCCTGCTGCGCACATAAATAAAAATAATATTAAAAACAAATTACAATTTTTTTTTTTAAATCAAATTGATAAAAAAACTGTGCTTGCACATCCTGTGGGGCGCAAATTCTGTGGGCCGCAAATCCTGCGGCGCACATCCTGCTGCGCACATAAATAAAAATAATATTAAAAACAATTCACAATTATTTTTTTTTAAATCAAATTAATAAAAAAACTGTGCTTGCACATCCTCTGGGGCGCAAATTCTGTGGGGCGCAAATTCTGTGGGGCGCACATCCTGCGGCGCACATCCTGCTGCGCACATGAATAAAAATAATATTAAAAACAAATTACAATTTTTTTTTTTTAAATCAAATTAATAAAAAAACTGTCCTTGCACATCCTGTGGGGCGCAAATTCTGTGGGGCGCACATCCTGAGGCGCACATCCTGCTGCGCACATAAATAAAAATAAAATTAAAAAAAATTTACAATTTTTTTTTTTTAAATCAAATTAATAAAAAAAATGTGCTTGCACATCCTGAGGGGCGCAAATTCTGTGTGGCGCACATCCTGCGGCGCACATCCTGCTGCGCACATAAATAAAAATAATATTAAAAACAAATTACAATTTATTTTTTTTAAATCAAATTAATAAAAAAACTGTCCTTGCACATCCTGTGGGGCGCAAATTCTGTGAGCGCACATCCTGCTGCGCACATAAATAAAAATAATATTAAAAACAATTTACAATTATTATTTTTTTAAATCAAATTAAAAAAAAAACTGTGGTTGCACATCCTGTGGGGCGCAAATTCTGTGGGGCGCACATCCTGCTGCGCACATACATAAAAATAATGTTAAAAACAATTTACGATTATTTTTTTTTAAATCAAATTAATAAAAATACTGTGCTTGCACATCCTGTGGGGCGCAAATTCTGTGGGGCGCACATCCTGCGGCGCACATCCTGCTGCGCACATGAATAAAAATAATATTAAAACATTTTTACAAAAAAAATATTTAAATCAAATTAATAAAAAAACTGTCCTTGCATATCCTGTGGGGCGCAAATTCTGTGGGGCGCACATCCTGCGGCGCAAATCCTGCTGCGCACATGAATAAAAATAATATTAAAACATTTTTACAAAAAAAAATATTTAAATCAAATTAATAAAAAAACTGTCCTTGCACATCCTGTGGGGCGCAAATTCTGTGGGGCGCACATCCTGCGGCGCACATCCTGCTGCGCACATAAATAAAAATAATATTAAAACATTTTTACAAAAAAAAATATTTAAATCAAATTAATAAAAAAACTGTGCTTGCACATCCTGTGGGGCGCAAATTCTGTGGGGCGCACATCCTGCTGCGCACATAAATAAAAATAATATTAAAAACAATTCACAATTATTTTTTTTTAAATCAAATTAATAAAAAAACTGTGCTTGCACATCCTCTGGGGCGCAAATTCTGTGGGGCGCAAATTCTGTGGGGCGCACATCCTGCGGCGCACATCCTGCTGCGCACATGAATAAAAATAATATTAAAAACAAATTACAATTTTTTTTTTTTAAATCAAATTAATAAAAAAACTGTCCTTGCACATCCTGTGGGGCGCAAATTCTGTGGGGCGCACATCCTGAGGCGCACATCCTGCTGCGCACATAAATAAAAATAATATTAAAAACAAATTACAATTTATTTTTTTTAAATCAAATTAATAAAAAAACTGTCCTTGCACATCCTGTGGGGCGCAAATTCTGTGAGCGCACATCCTGCTGCGCACATAAATAAAAATAATATTAAAAACAATTTACAATTATTATTTTTTTAAATCAAATTAAAAAAAAAACTGTGGTTGCACATCCTGTGGGGCGCAAATTCTGTGGGGCGCACATCCTGCTGCGCACATACATAAAAATAATGTTAAAAACAATTTACGATTATTTTTTTTTAAATCAAATTAATAAAAATACTGTGCTTGCACATCCTGTGGGGCGCAAATTCTGTGGGGCGCACATCCTGCGGCGCACATCCTGCTGCGCACATGAATAAAAATAATATTAAAACATTTTTACAAAAAAAATATTTAAATCAAATTAATAAAAAAACTGTCCTTGCAGATCCAGTGGGGCGCAAATTCTGTGGGGCGCACATCCTGCTGCGCACATAAATAAAAATAATATTAAAACATTTTTACAAAAAAATATATTTAAATCAAATTAATACAAAAACTGTGCTTGCACATCCTGTGGGGCGCAAATTCTGTGGGGCGCACATCCTGTGGCGCACATCCTGCTGCGCACATAAATAAAAATAATATTAAAACATTTTTACAAAAAAAAATATTTAAATATAACTAATAAAAAAAATGTGCTTGCACATCCTGTGGGGCGCAAATTATGTGGGGCGCACATCCTGCGGTGCACATCCTGCTGTGCACATAAATAAAAATAATATTAAAACATTTTTACAAAAAAATATATTAAAATCAAATTATTAAAAAAACTGTTATTGCACATCCTGTGGGGCGCAAATTATGTGGGGCGGACATCCTGCGGCGCACATCCTGATGCACACATAAATAAAAATAATATTAAAAACAATTTACAATTATTTTTTTTTAAATCAAATTAATAAAAAAACTGTGCTTGCACATCCTGTGGGGCGCAAATTATGTGGGGCGCAAATTCTGTGGGGCGCACATCCTGCGGCGCACATCCTGCTGCGCACATAAATAAAAATAATATTAAAACATTTTTACAAAAAAAAATATTTAAATCAAATTAATAAAAAAACTGTGCTTGCACATCCTGTGGGGCGCAAATTATGTGGGGCGCACATCCTGCGGCGCACATCCTGCTGCGCACATAAATAAAAATAATATTAAAAACAATTTACAATTATTTTTTTTTAAATCAAATTAATAAAAAAACTGTGCTTGAACATCTTGTGGGGCGCAAATTCTGTGGGGCGCACATCCTGCTGCGCACATAAATAAAAATAATATTAAAACATTTTTACAAAAAAAAATATTTAAATCAAATTAATAAAAAACTGTGGTTGCACATCCTGTGGGGCGCAAATTATGTGGGGCGCACATCCTGCAGCGCACATCCTGCTGCGCAAATAAATAAAAATAATATTAAAACATTTTTACAAAAAAAAATATTTAAATCAAATTAATAAAAAAACTGTGCTTGCACATCCTGTGGGGCGCAAATTCTGTGGGGCGCAAATTCTGTGGGGCGCACATCCTGCGGCGCACATCCTGCTGCGCACATAAATAAAAATAATATTAAAAACAAATTACAATTTTTTTTTTTTAAATCAAATTAATAAAAAAACTGTCCTTGCACATCCTGTGTTGCGCAAATTCTGTGGGGCGCACATCCTGCGGCACACATCCTGCTGCGCACATAAATAAAAATAATATTAAAACATTTTTACAAAAAAAAATATTTAAATCAAATTAATAAAAAAACTGTGCTTGCACATCCTGTGGGGCGCAAATTATGTTAGGCGCACATCCTGCGGCGCACATCCTGCTGCGCACATAAATAAAAATAATGTTAAAAACAATTTACGATTATTTTTTTTTAAATCAAATTAATAAAAATACTGTGCTTGCACATCCTGTGGGGCGCAAATTCTGTGGGGCGCACATCCTGCGGCGCACATCCTGCTGCGCACATAAATAAAAATAATATTAAAACATTTTTACAAAAAAATATATTTAAATCAAATTAATACAAAAACTGTGCTTGCACATCCTGTGGGGCGCAAATTATGTGGGGCGCACATCATGCGGCGCACATCCTGCTGCGCACATTAATAATAATAATATTAAAACATTTTTAAAAAAACAAATATTTAAATCAAATTAATAAAAAAACTGTGCTTGCACATCCTGTAGGGCGCAAATTCTGTGGGGTGCACATCCTGAAGCGCACATCCTGCTGCGCACATAAATACAAATAATATTAAAAACAAATTACAATTTTTTTTTTTTAAATCAAATTAATAAAAAAACTGTCCTTGCACATCCTGTGGGGCGCAAATTCTGTGGGGCGCACATCTTGCGGCGCACATCCTGCTGCGCACATAAATAAAAATAATATTAAAAACAAATTACAATTTTTTTTTTTAAATCAAATTAATAAAAAAACTGTCCTTGCATATCCTGTGGGGCGCAAATTCTGTGGGGCGCACATCCTGCGGCGCAAATCCTGCTGCGCACATGAATAAAAATAATA
This sequence comes from Pleuronectes platessa, assembly GCF_947347685.1. Lineage (NCBI taxonomy): Eukaryota > Metazoa > Chordata > Actinopteri > Pleuronectiformes > Pleuronectidae > Pleuronectes > Pleuronectes platessa. The sequence continues at coordinate 985,013 of NW_026519116.1, read as the reverse complement.
TTAAAACATTTTTACAAAAAAAAATATTTAAATCAAATTAATAAAAAAACTGTCCTTGCACATCCTGTGGGGCGCAAATTCTGTGGGGCGCACATCCTGCGGCGCACATCCTGCTGCGCACATAAATAAAAATAATATTAAAACATTTTTACAAAAAAAAATATTTAAATCAAATTAATAAAAAAACTGTGCTTGCACATCCTGTGGGGCGCAAATTCTGTGGGGCGCACATCCTGCTGCGCACATAAATAAAAATAATATTAAAAACAATTCACAATTATTTTTTTTTAAATCAAATTAATAAAAAAACTGTGCTTGCACATCCTCTGGGGCGCAAATTCTGTGGGGCGCAAATTCTGTGGGGCGCACATCCTGCGGCGCACATCCTGCTGCGCACATGAATAAAAATAATATTAAAAACAAATTACAATTTTTTTTTTTTAAATCAAATTAATAAAAAAACTGTCCTTGCACATCCTGTGGGGCGCAAATTCTGTGGGGCGCACATCCTGAGGCGCACATCCTGCTGCGCACATAAATAAAAATAAAATTAAAAAAAATTTACAATTTTTTTTTTTTAAATCAAATTAATAAAAAAAATGTGCTTGCACATCCTGAGGGGCGCAAATTCTGTGTGGCGCACATCCTGCGGCGCACATCCTGCTGCGCACATAAATAAAAATAATATTAAAAACAAATTACAATTTATTTTTTTTAAATCAAATTAATAAAAAAACTGTCCTTGCACATCCTGTGGGGCGCAAATTCTGTGAGCGCACATCCTGCTGCGCACATAAATAAAAATAATATTAAAAACAATTTACAATTATTATTTTTTTAAATCAAATTAAAAAAAAAACTGTGGTTGCACATCCTGTGGGGCGCAAATTATGTGGGGCGCACATCCTGCAGCGCACATCCTGCTGCGCAAATAAATAAAAATAATATTAAAACATTTTTACAAAAAAAAATATTTAAATCAAATTAATAAAAAAACTGTCCTTGCACATCCTGTGGGGCGCAAATTCTGTGGGGCGCACATCCTGCTGCGCACATAAATAAAAATAATATTAAAACATTTTTACAAAAAAAAATATTTAAATATAACTAATAAAAAAACTGTGCTTGCACATCCTGTGGGGCGCAAATTCTGTGGGGCGCACATCCTGCGGCACACATCCTGCTGCGCACATGAATAAAAATAATATTAAAACATTTTTACAAAAAAATATATTAAAATCAAATTAATAAAAAAACTGTGCTTGCACATCCTGTGGGGGACAAATTATGTGGGGCGCACATCCTGCAGCACACATCCTGCTGCGCACATGAATAAAAATAATATTAAAACATTTTTACAAAAAAAAATATTTAAATCAAACTAATAAATAACTGTCCTTGCACATCTTGTGGGGCGCAAATTCTGTGTGGCGCACATCCTGCGGCGCACATCCTGCTGCGCACATAAATAAAAATAATATTAAAAACAAATTACAATTTATTTTTTTTAAATCAAATTAATAAAAAAACTGTCCTTGCACATCCTGTGGGGCGCACATCCTGCGGCGCACATCCTGCTGCGCACATGAATAAAAATAATATTAAAAACAAATTACAATTTTTTTTTTAAAATCAAATTAATAAAAAAACTGTGCTTGCACATCCTGTGGGGCGCAAATCCTGTGGGGCGCACATCCTGCGGCGCACAGAAATAAAAATAATATTAAAACATTTTTACAAAAAAAAATATTTAAATCAAATTAATAAAAAAACTGTGCTTGCACATCCTGTGGGGCGCAAATTCTGTGGGGCGCAAATTCTGTGGGGCGCACATCCTGCGGCGCACATCCTGCTGCGCACATAAATAAAAATAATATTAAAAACAAATTACAATTTTTTTTTTTTAAATCAAATTAATAAAAAAACTGTCCTTGCACATCCTGTGTTGCGCAAATTCTGTGGGGCGCACATCCTGCGGCGCACATCCTGCTGCGCACATAAATAAAAATAATATTAAAACATTTTTAAAAAAACAAATATTTAAATCAAATTAATAAAAAAACTGTGCTTGCACATCCTGTAGGGCGCAAATTCTGTGGGGTGCACATCCTGAAGCGCACATCCTGCTGCGCACATAAATACAAATAATATTAAAAACAAATTACAATTTTTTTTTTTTAAATCAAATTAATAAAAAAACTGTCCTTGCACATCCTGTGGGGCGCAAATTCTGTGGGGCGCACATCTTGCGGCGCACATCCTGCTGCGCACATAAATAAAAATAATATTAAAAACAAATTACAATTTTTTTTTTAAATCAAATTAATAAAAAAACTGTCCTTGCATATCCTGTGGGGCGCAAATTCTGTGGGGCGCACATCCTGCGGCGCAAATCCTGCTGCGCACATGAATAAAAATAATATTAAAACATTTTTACAAAAAAAAATATTTAAATCAAATTAATAAAAAAACTGTCCTTGCACATCCTGTGGGGCGCAAATTCTGTGGGGCGCACATCCTGCGGCGCACATCCTGCTGCGCACATAAATAAAAATAATATTAAAACATTTTTACAAAAAAAAATATTTAAATCAAATTAATAAAAAAACTGTGCTTGCACATCCTGTGGGGCGCAAATTCTGTGGGGCGCACATCCTGCTGCGCACATAAATAAAAATAATATTAAAAACAATTCACAATTATTTTTTTTTAAATCAAATTAATAAAAAAACTGTGCTTGCACATCCTCTGGGGCGCAAATTCTGTGGGGCGCAAATTCTGTGGGGCGCACATCCTGCGGCGCACATCCTGCTGCGCACATGAATAAAAATAATATTAAAAACAAATTACAATTTTTTTTTTTTAAATCAAATTAATAAAAAAACTGTCCTTGCACATCCTGTGGGGCGCAAATTCTGTGGGGCGCACATCCTGAGGCGCACATCCTGCTGCGCACATAAATAAAAATAAAATTAAAAAAAATTTACAATTTTTTTTTTTTAAATCAAATTAATAAAAAAAATGTGCTTGCACATCCTGAGGGGCGCAAATTCTGTGTGGCGCACATCCTGCGGCGCACATCCTGCTGCGCACATAAATAAAAATAATATTAAAAACAAATTACAATTTATTTTTTTTAAATCAAATTAATAAAAAAACTGTCCTTGCACATCCTGTGGGGCGCACATCCTGCGGCGCACATCCTGCTGCGCACATGAATAAAAATAATATTAAAAACAAATTACAATTTTTTTTTTAAAATCAAATTAATAAAAAAACTGTGCTTGCACATCCTGTGGGGCGCAAATCCTGTGGGGCGCACATCCTGCGGCGCACAGAAATAAAAATAATATTAAAACATTTTTACAAAAAAAAAATTTAAATCAAACTAATACAAAAACGGTGCTTGCACATCCTGTGGGGCGCAAATTCTGTGGGGCGCACATCCTGCGGCGCACATCCTGCTGCGCACATAAATAAAAATAATATTAAAACATTTTTACAAAAAAAAATATTTAAATATAACTAATAAAAAAACTGTGCTTGCACATCCTGTGGGGCGCAAATTCTGTGGGGCGCACATCCTGCGGCACACATCCTGCTGCGCACATAAATAAAAATAATATTAAAACATTTTTACAAAAAAATATATTAAAATCAAATTAATAAAAAAACTGTGCTTGCACATCCTGTGGGGCGCAAATTCTGTGGGGCGCACATCCTGCGGCGCACATAAATACAAATAATATTAAAACATTTTTACAAAAAAATATATTTAAATCAAATTAATACAAAAACTGTGCTTGCACATCCTGTGGGGCGCAAATTATGTGGGGCGCACATCCTGCGGCGCACATCCTGCTGCGCACATAAATAAAAATAATATTAAAAACAAATTACAATTTTTTTTTTTAAAATCAAATTAATAAAAAAACTGTCCTTGCACATCCTGTGGGGCGCAAATTCTGTGGGGCGCACATCCTGCGGCGCACATCCTGCTGCGCACATGAATAAAAATAATATTAAAACATTTTTACAAAAAAATATATTTAAATCAAATTAATAAAAAAACTGTGCTTGCACATCCTGTGGGGCGCAAATTCTGTGGGGCGCACATCCTGCGGCGCACATCCTGCTGCGCACATAAATAAAAATAATATTAAAAACAAACTACAATTTTTTTTTTTAAATCAAATTAATAAAAAAACTGTCCTTGCACATCCTGTGGGGCGCAAATTCTGTGGGGCGCACATCCTGCGGCGCACATCCTGCTGCGCACATAAATAAAAATAATATTAAAAACAAACTACAATTTTTTTTTTTAAATCAAATTAATAAAAAAACTGTCCCTGCACATCCTGTGGGGCGCAAATTCTGTGGGGCGCACATCCTGCGGCGCAAATCCTGCTGCGCACATGAATAAAAATAATATTGAAACAAATTTACAAGTTTTTTTTTTTAAATCAAATTAATAAAAAAACTGTGCTTGCACATCCTATGGGGCGCAAATTCTGTGGGGCACACATTCTGCGGCGCACATCCTGCTGCGCACATAAATAAAAATAATATTAAAAACAAATTACAATTTTTTTTTTTTAAATCAAATTAATAAAAAAACTGTGCTTGCACATCCTGTGGGGCGCAAATTCTGTGGGGCGCACATCCTGCGGCGCACATCCTGCTGCGCACATAAATAAAAATAATATTAAAACATTTTTACAAAAAAAAATATTTAAATCAAATTAATAAAAAAACTGTGCTTGCACATCCTGTGGGGCGCAAATTATGTTAGGCGCACATCCTGCGGCGCACATCCTGCTGCGCACATAAATAAAAATAATGTTAAAAACAATTTACGATTATTTTTTTTTAAATCAAATTAATAAAAATACTGTGCTTGCACATCCTGTGGGGCGCAAATTCTGTGGGGCGCACATCCTGCGGCGCACATCCTGCTGCGCACATAAATAAAAATAATATTAAAACATTTTTACAAAAAAATATATTTAAATCAAATTAATACAAAAACTGTCCTTGCACATCCTGTGGGGCGCAAATTCTGTGGGGCGCACATCTTGCGGCGCACATCCTGCTGCGCACATAAATAAAAATAATATTAAAAACAAATTACAATTTTTTTTTTTAAATCAAATTAATAAAAAAACTGTCCTTGCATATCCTGTGGGGCGCAAATTCTGTGGGGCGCACATCCTGCGGCGCAAATCCTGCTGCGCACATGAATAAAAATAATATTAAAACATTTTTACAAAAAAAAATATTTAAATCAAATTAATAAAAAAACTGTGCTTGCACATCCTGTGGGGCGCAAATTCTGAGGGGCGCACATTCTGCTGCGCACATCCTGCTGCGCACATAAATAAAAATGATATTAAAACATTTTTACAAAAAAAATATTTAAATCAAATTAATAAAAAAACTGTCCTTGCACATCCTGTGGGGCGCAAATTCTGTGGGGCGCACATCCTGCGGCGCACATCCTGCTGCGCACATAAATAAAAATAATATTAAAACATTTTTACAAAAAAAAATATTTAAATCAAATTAATAAAAAAACTGTGCTTGCACATCCTGTGGGGCGCAAATTCTGTGGGGCGCAAATTCTGTGGGGCGCACATCCTGCGGCGCACATCCTGCTGCGCACATGAATAAAAATAATATTAAAAACAAATTACAATTTTTTTTTTTTAAATCAAATTAATAAAAAAACTGTCCTTGCACATCCTGAGGGGCGCAAATTCTGTGGGGCGCACATCCTGCGGCGCACATCCTGCTGCGCACATAAATAAAAATAATATTAAAAACAAATTACAATTTTTTTTTAAAAATCAAATTAATAAAAAAACTGTCCTTGCACATCCTGCGGGGCGCAAATTCTGTGGGGCGCACATCCTGCGGCGCAAATCCTGCTGCGCACATGAATAAAAATAATATTAAAACATTTTTACAAAAAAAAATATTTAAATCAAATTAATAAAAAACTGTGGTTGCACATCCTGTGGGGCGCAAATTATGTGGGGCGCACAGACTGCGGCGCACATCCTGCTGCGCACATAGATAAAAATAATATTAAAACATCTTTACAAAAAAAATATTTAAAACAATTAATAAAAAAACTGTGCTTGCTCATCCTGTGGGGCGCAAATTATGTGGGGCGCACATCCTGCGGCACACATCCTGCTGCGCACATAAATAAAAATAATATTGAAACAAATTTACAATTTTTTTTTTTAAATCAAATTAATAAAAAAACTGTGCTTGCACATCCTGTGGGGCGCAAATTATGTGGGGCGCACATCATGCGGCGCACATCCTGCTGCGCACATAAATAAAAATAATATTAAAAACAAATTACAATTTTTTTTTAAAAATCAAATTAATAAAAAAACTGTCCTTGCACATCCTGTGGGGCGCAAATTCTGTGGGTCGAACATCCTGCGGCGCACATCCTGCTGCGCACATAAATAAAAATAATATTGAAACAAATTTACAATTTTTTTTTTTAAATCAAATTAATAAAAAAACTGTGCTTGCACATCCTGTGGGGCGCAAATTATGTGGGGCGCACATCCTGCTGCGCACATAAATAAAAATAATATTAAAACATTTTTACAGAAAAAAATATTTAAATATAACTAATAAAAAACCTTGCTTGCACATCCTGTGGGGCGCAAATTATGTGGGGCGCACATCCTGCGGCGCACATCCTGCTGCGCACATAAATAAAAATAATATTAAAACATTTTTACAAAAAAATATATTTAAATCAAATTAATACAAAAACTGTGCTTGCACATCCTGTAGGGCGCAAATTCTGTGGGGCGCACATCCTGCGGCGCACATCCTTCTGCGCACATAAATAAAAATAATATTAAAAACAAATTACAATTATTTTTTTTTAAATCAAATTAATAAAAAAACTGTGCTTGCACATCCTGTGGGGCGCAAATTCTGTGGGGCGCACATCCTGCTGCGCACATAAATAAAAATAATATTAAAACATTTTTACAAAAAAAATATTTAAATCAAATTAATAAAAAAACTGTCTTTGCACATCCTGTGGGGCGCAAATTCTGTGGGGCGCACATCCTGCGGTTCACATCCTGCTGCGCACATAAATAAAAATAATATTAAAACATTTTTACAAAAAAAAATATTTAAATCAAATTAATAAAAAAACTGTGCTTGCACATCCTGTGGGGCGCAAATTCTGTGGGGCGCACATCCTGCGGCGCAAATCCTGCTGCGCACATAAATAAAAATAATATTAAAAACAAATTACAATTTTTTTTTTTTAAATCAAATTAATAAAAAAACTGTCCTTGCACATCCTGTAGGGCGCAAATTCTGTGGGGCGCACATCCTGCGGCGCACATCCTGCTGCGCACATAAATAAAAATAATATTAAAACATTTTTACAAAAAAAAATATTTAAATCAAATTAATAAAAAAACTGTGCTTGCACATCCTGTGGGGCGCAAATTCTGTGGGGCGCACATCCTGCGGCGCACATCCTGCTGCGCACATGAATAAAAATAATATTAAAAACAAATTACAATTTTTTTTTTTTAAATCAAATTAATAAAAAAACTGTCCTTGCACATCCTGAGGGGCGCAAATTCTGTGGGGCGCACATCCTGCGGCGCACATCCTGCTGCGCACATAAATAAAAATAATATTAAAAACAAATTACAATTTTTTTTTAAAAATCAAATTAATAAAAAAACTGTCCTTGCACATCCTGCGGGGCGCAAATTCTGTGGGGCGCACATCCTGCGGCGCAAATCCTGCTGCGCACATGAATAAAAATAATATTAAAACATTTTTACAAAAAAAAATATTTAAATCAAATTAATAAAAAACTGTGGTTGCACATCCTGTGGGGCGCAAATTATGTGGGGCGCACATCCTGCGGCACACATCCTGCTGCGCACATAAATAAAAATAATATTGAAACAAATTTACAATTTTTTTTTTTAAATCAAATTAATAAAAAAACTGTGCTTGCACATCCTGTGGGGCGCAAATTATGTGGGGCGCACATCATGCGGCGCACATCCTGCTGCGCACATAAATAAAAATAATATTAAAAACAAATTACAATTTTTTTTTAAAAATCAAATTAATAAAAAAACTGTCCTTGCACATCCTGTGGGGCGCAAATTCTGTGGGTCGAACATCCTGCGGCGCACATCCTGCTGCGCACATAAATAAAAATAATATTGAAACAAATTTACAATTTTTTTTTTTAAATCAAATTAATAAAAAAACTGTGCTTGCACATCCTGTGGGGCGCAAATTATGTGGGGCGCACATCCTGCTGCGCACATAAATAAAAATAATATTAAAACATTTTTACAGAAAAAAATATTTAAATATAACTAATAAAAAACCTTGCTTGCACATCCTGTGGGGCGCAAATTATGTGGGGCGCACATCCTGCGGCGCACATCCTGCTGCGCACATAAATAAAAATAATATTAAAACATTTTTACAAAAAAATATATTTAAATCAAATTAATACAAAAACTGTGCTTGCACATCCTGTGGGGCGCAAATTATGTGGGACGCACATCATGCGGCGCACATCCTGCTGCGCACATAAATAAAAATAATATTAAAACATTTTTACAGAAAAAAATATTTAAATCAAATTAATAAAAAACTGTGGTTGCACATCCTGTGGGGCGCAAATTATGTGGGGCGCACAGACTGCGGCGCACATCCTGCTGCGCACATAGATAAAAATAATATTAAAACATCTTTACAAAAAAAATATTTAAAACAATTAATAAAAAAACTGTGCTTGCTCATCCTGTGGGGCGCAAATTATGTGGGGCGCACATCATGCGGCGCACATCCTTCTGCGCACATAAATAAAAATAATATTAAAAACAAATTACAATTATTTTTTTTTAAATCAAATTAATAAAAAAACTGTGCTTGCACATCCTGTGGGGCGCAAATTCTGTGGGGCGCACATCCTGCTGCGCACATAAATAAAAATAATATTAAAACATTTTTACAAAAAAAATATTTAAATCAAATTAATAAAAAAACTGTCTTTGCACATCCTGTGGGGCGCAAATTCTGTGGGGCGCACATCCTGTGGTTCACATCCTGCTGCGCACATAAATAAAAATAATATTAAAACATTTTTACAAAAAAAAATATTTAAATCAAATTAATAAAAAAACTGTGCTTGCACATCCTGTGGGGCGCAAATTCTGTGGGGCGCACATCCTGCGGCGCACATAAATAAAAATAATATTAAAAACAAATTACAATTTTTTTTTTAAATCAAATTAATAAAAAAACTGTGCTTGCACATCCTGTGGGGCGCAAATTCTGTGGGGCGCACATCCTGCGGCGCAAATCCTGCTGCGCACATAAATAAAAATAATATTAAAAACAAATTACAATTTTTTTTTTTTAAATCAAATTAATAAAAAAACTGTCCTTGCACATCCTGTAGGGCGCAAATTCTGTGGGGCGCACATCCTGCGGCGCACATCCTGCTGCGCACATAAATAAAAATAATATTAAAACATTTTTACAAAAAAAAATATTTAAATCAAATTAATAAAAAAACTGTGCTTGCACATCCTGTGGGGCGCAAATTATGTGGGGCGCACATCCTGCGGCGCACATCCTGCTGCGCACATAAATAAAAATAATATTAAAAACAATTTACAATTATTTTTTTTTAAATCAAATTAATAAAAAAACTGTGCTTGCACATCCTGTGGGGCGCAAATTCTGTGGGGCGCACATCCTGCTGCGCACATAAATAAAAATAATATTAAAAACAATTTACAATTATTTTTTTTTAAATCAAATTAATAAAAAAACTGTGCTTGCACATCCTGTGGGGTGCAAATTCTGTGGGGCGCAAATTCTGTGGGGCGCACATCCTGCGGCGCACATCCTGCTGCGCACATAAATAAAAATAATATTAAAAACAAATTACAATTTTTTTTTTAAATCAAATTAATAAAAAAACTGTCCTTGCACATCCTGTGTGGCGCAAATTCTGTGGGGCGCACATCCTGTGGCGCAAATCCTGCTGCGCACATAGATAAAAATAATATTAAAACATCTTTACAAAAAAATTATTTAAAACAATTAATAAAAAAACTTTGCTTGCTCATCCTCTGGGGCGCAAATTATGTGGGGCGCACATCCTGAAGCGCACATCCTGCTGCGCACATGAAATAAAAATAATATTAAAATATTTTTACAAAAAAAAATATTTAAATCAAATTAATAAAAAAACTGTGCTTGCACATCCTGTGGGGCGCAAATTCTGTGGGGCGCACATCCTGCGGCGCACATCCTGCTGCGCACATAAATAAAAATAATATTAAAAACAAATTACAATTTTTTTTTTTTAAATCAAATTAATAAAAAAAATGTCCTTGCACATCCTGTGTGGCGCAAATTCTGTGGGGCGCACATCCTGCGGCGCACATCCTGCTGCGCACATAAATAAAAATAATATTAAAAACAAATTACAATTTTTTTTTTTAAATCAAATTAATAAAAAAACTGTCCTTGCACATCCTGTGGGGCGCAAATTATGTGAGGCGCACATCCTGCGGCGCACATCCTGCTGCGCACATAAATAAAAATAATATTAAAAACAAATTACAATTTTTTTTTTTAAATCAAATTAATAAACAAACTGTGCTTGCACATCCTTTGGGGCGCAAATTCTGTGGGGCGCACATCCTGCTGCGCACATAAATAAAAATAATATTAAAACATTTTTACAAAAAAAAATATTAAAATCAAATTAATAAAAAAACTGTGCTTGCACATCCTCTGGGGCGCAAATTCTGTGGGGCGCACATCCTGCGGCACACATCCTGCTGCGCACATAAATAAAAATAATATTAAAAACAAATTTCAATTTTTTTTTTAAATCAAATTAATAAAAAAACTGTGCTTGCACATCCTGTGGGGCGCAAATTCTGTGGGGCGCACATCCTGCTGCGCACATAAATAAAAATAATATTAAAACATTTTTACAAAAAAAAATATTTAAATCAAACTAATAAAAAAACTGTGCTTGCACATCCTGTGGGGCGCAAATTCTGTGGGGCGCACATCCTGCGGCGCACATCCTGCTGCGCACATAAATAAAAATAATATTAAAACATTTTTACAAAAAAAAATATTTAAATCAAATTTATAAAAAAACTGTGCTTGCACATCCTGTGGGGCGCAAATTCTGTGGGGCGCACATCCTGCTGCGCACATAAATAAAAATAATATTAAAAACAAATTACAATTTTTTTTTTTAAATCAAATTAATAAAAAAACTGTCCTTGCACATCCTGTGGGGCGCAAATTCTGTGGGGCGCACATCCTGCGGCGCACATCCTGCTGCGCACATAAATGAAAATAATATTAAAACATTTTTACAAAAAAAAATATTTAAATCAAATTAATAAAAAAACTGTGCTTGCACATCCTGTGGGGCGCAAATTCTGTGGGGCGCACATCCTGCGGCGCACATCCTGCTGCGCACATAAATAAAAATAATATTAAAAACAAATTACAATTTTTTTTTTTTAAATCAAATTAATAAAAAAACTGTCCTTGCACATCCTGTAGGGCGCAAATTCTGTGGGGCGCACATCCTGCTGCGCACATAAATAAAAATAATATTAAAACATTTTTACAAAAAAAATATTTAAATCAAATTAATAAAAAAACTGTCTTTGCACATCCTGTGGGGCGCAAATTCTGTGGGGCGCACATCCTGCGGTTCACATCCTGCTGCGCACATAAATAAAAATAATATTAAAACATTTTTACAAAAAAAAATATTTAAATCAAATTAATAAAAAAACTGTGCTTGCACATCCTGTGGGGCGCACATCCTGCGGTGCACATCCTTCTGCGCACATAAATAAAAATAATATTAAAAACAAATTACAATTATTTTTTTTTAAATCAAATTAATAAAAAAACTGTGCTTGCACATCCTGTGGGGCGCAAATTCTGTGGGGCGCACATCCTGCTGCGCACATAAATAAAAATAATATTAAAACATTTTTACAAAAAAAATATTTAAATCAAATTAATAAAAAAACTGTCTTTGCACATCCTGTGGGGCGCAAATTCTGTGGGGCGCACATCCTGCGGTTCACATCCTGCTGCGCACATAAATAAAAATAATATTAAAACATTTTTACAAAAAAAAATATTTAAATCAAATTAATAAAAAAACTGTGCTTGCACATCCTGTGGGGCGCAAATTCTGTGGGGCGCACATCCTGCGGCGCACATAAATAAAAATAATATTAAAAACAAATTACAATTTTTTTTTTAAATCAAATTAATAAAAAAACTGTGCTTGCACATCCTGTGGGGCGCAAATTCTGTGGGGCGCACATCCTGCGGCGCACATCCTGCTGCGCACATAAATAAAAATAATATTAAAAACAAATTACAATTTTTTTTTTTTAAATCAAATTAATAAAAAAACTGTCCTTGCACATCCTGTAGGGCGCAAATTCTGTGGGGCGCACATCCTGCGGCGCACATCCTGCTGCGCACATGAATCAAAATAATATTAAAACATTTTTACAAAAAAAAATATTTAAATCAAATTAATAAAAAAACTGTGCTTGCACATCCTGTGGGGCGCAAATTCTGTGGGGCGCACATCCTGCGGCGCACATCCTGCTGCGCACATGAATAAAAATAATATTAAAACATTTTTACAAAAAAATATATTTAAATCAAATTAATAAAAAAACTGTCCTTGCACATCCTGTGGGGCGCACATCCTGCGGCGCACATCCTGCGGCGCACATCCTGCTGCGCACATAAATCAAAATAATATTAAAACATTTTTACAACAATTTTTTTTAAATCAAATTAATAAAAAAACTGTGCTTGCACATCCTGTGGGGCGCAAATTCTGTGGGGCGCACATCCTGCGGCGCACATCCTGCTGCGCACATGAATAAAAATAATATTAAAACATTTTTACAAAAAAAAATATTTAAATCAAATTAATAAAAAAACTGTGCTTGCACATCCTGTGGGGCGCAAATTCTGTGGGGCGCACATCCTGCGGCGCACATCCTGCTGCGCACATAAATAAAAATAATATTAAAAACAAATTACAATTTTTTTTTTAAATCAAATTAATAAAAAAACTGTCCTTGCACATCCTGTGGGGCGCAAATTCTGTGGGGCGCACATCCTGCGGCGCACATCCTGCTCCGCACATAAATAAAAATAATATTAAAAACAAATTACAATTTTTTTTTTTAAATCAAATTAATAAAAAAACTGTGCTTGCACATCCTGTGGGGCGCAAATTATGTGGGGCGCACATCCTGCAGCGCACATCCTGCTGCGCAAATAAATAAAAATAAAATTAAAAAAAATTTACAATTTTTTTTTTTAAATCAAATTTATAAAAAAACTGTCCTTGCACATCCTGTGGGGCGCACATCCTGCGGCGCAAATCCTGCTGCGCACATGAATAAAAATAATATTAAAACATTTTTACAAAAAAAAATATTTAAATCAAATTAATAAAAAAACTGTCCTTGCACATCCTGTGGGGCGCACATCCCGCGGCGCACATCCTGCTGCGCACATAAATAAAAATAATATTAAAAACAAACTACAAAAATTTTTTTTTAAATCAAATTAATAAAAAAACTGTGCTTGCACATCCTTTGGGGGACAAATTCTGTGGGGCGCACATCCTGCAGCACACATCCTGCTGCGCACATAAATAAAAATAATATTAAAACATTTTTTTCAAAAAAAAATATTTAAATCAAATTAATAAAAAAACTGTGCTTGCACATTCTGTGGGGCGCTAATCCTGCGGCGCACATCCTGCTGCGCACATAAATCAAAATAATATTAAAACATTTTTACAAAAAAATTTTTTTAAATCAAATTTATAAAAAAACTGTGCTTGCACATCCTGTGGGGCGCAAATTCTGTGGGGCGCACATCCTGCGGCGCAAATCCTGCTGCGCACATAAATCAAAATAATATTAAAAACAAACTACAAAAAATTTTTTTTAAATCAAATTAATAAAAAAACTGTGCTTCCACATCCTGTGGGGCGCAAATTCTGTGGGGCGCACATCCTGCGGCGCACATCCTGCTGCGCACATGAATGAAAATAATATTAAAACATTTTTACAAAAAAATATATTTAAATCAAATTAATAAAAAAACTTTGCTTGCACATTCTGTGGGGCGCACATTCTGCGGCGCACATCCTGCTGCGCACATGAATAAAAATAATATTAAAACATTTTTACAAAAAAATATATTTAAATCAAATTAATAAAAAAACTTTGCTTGCACATCCTGTGGGGCGCACATCCTTCGGCGCACATCCTGCTGCGCACATAAATAAAAATAATATTAAAACATTTTTACAAAAAAAAATATTTAAATCAAATATATAAAAAAACTCTGCTTGCACATCCTGCTGCGCACATGAATAAAAATAATATTAAAAACAAATTACAATTTTTTTTTTTAAATCAAATTAATAAAAAAACTGTCCTTGCACATCCTGTGTGGCGCAAATTCTGTGGGGCGCACATCCTGCGGCGCACATCCTGCTGCGCACATGAATCAAAATAATATTAAAACATTTTTACAAAAAAATATATTTAAATCCAATTAATAAAAAAACTGTGTTTATACATCCTGTGGGGCGCAAATTCTGTGGGGCGAAACATCCTGCGGCGCACATCCTGCTGCGCACATAAATGAAAATAATATTAAAACATTTTTACAAAAAAAAATATTTAAATCAAATTAATAAAAAAACTGTGCTTGCACATCCTGTGGGGCGCAAATTCTGTGGGGCGCACATCCTGCGGCGCACATCCTGCTGCGCACATAAATAAAAATAATATTAAAAACAAATTACAATTTTTTTTTTCAAATCAAATTAATAAAAAAACAGTCCTTGCACATCCTGTGGGGCACACATCCTGCGGCGCACATCCTGCTGCGCACATAAATCAAAATAATATTAAAACATTTTTACAAAAATTATTTTTTAAATCAAATTAATAAAAAAACTGTGCTTGCACATCCTGTGGGGCGCAAATTCTGTGGGGCGCACATCCTGCGGCGCACATCCTGCTGCGCACATAAATCAAAATAATATTAAAACATTTTTACAAAAAAAAATATTTAAATCAAATATATAAAAAAACTCTGCTTGCACATCCTGTGGGGCGCAAATTCTGTGGGGCGCACATCCTGCGGCGCACATCCTGCTGCGCACATAAATAAAAATAATATTAAAAACAAATTACAATTTTGTTTTTAAAATCAAATTAATAAAAAAACTGTCCTTGCACATCCTGTGGGGCGCAAATTCTGTGGGGCGCACATCCTGCGGCGCACATCCTGCTGCGCACATGAATCAAAATAATATTAAAACATTTTTACAAAAAAAATTTTTTAAATCAAATTAATAAAAAAACTGCCCTTGCACATCCTGTGGGGCGCAAATTCTGTGGGGCGCACATCCTGCGGCGCACATCCTGCTGCGCACATAAATAAAAATAATATTAAAAAAAATTTACAATTTTCTTTTTTTAAATCAAATTAATAAAAAAACTGTCCTTGCACATCCTGTGGGGCGCACATTCTGCGGCGCACATCCTGCTGCGCACATGAATAAAAATAATATTAAAACATTTTTACAAAAATTATTTTTTAAATCAAATTAATAAAAAAACTGTGCTTGCACATCCTGTGGGGCGCAAATTCTGTGGGGCGCACATCCTGCGGCGCACATCCTGCTGCGCACATAAATCAAAATAATATTAAAACATTTTTACAAAAAAAAATATTTAAATCAAATATATAAAAAAACTCTGCTTGCACATCCTGTGGGGCGCAAATTCTGTGGGGCGCACATCCTGCGGCGCACATCCTGCTGCGCACATAAATAAAAATAATATTAAAAACAAATTACAATTTTGTTTTTAAAATCAAATTAATAAAAAAACTGTCCTTGCACATCCTGTGGGGCGCAAATTCTGTGGGGCGCACATCCTGCGGCGCACATCCTGCTGCGCACATGAATCAAAATAATATTAAAACATTTTTACAAAAAAAATTTTTTAAATCAAATTAATAAAAAAACTGCCCTTGCACATCCTGTGGGGCGCAAATTCTGTGGGGCGCACATCCTGCGGCGCACATCCTGCTGCGCACATAAATAAAAATAATATTAAAAAAAATTTACAATTTTCTTTTTTTAAATCAAATTAATAAAAAAACTGTGCTTGCACATTCTGTGAGGCGCAAATTCTGTGGGGCGCACATCCTGCGGCGCACATCCTGCTGCGCACATAAATAAAAATAATATTAAAAACAAATTACAATTTTTTTTTTAAATCAAATTAATAAAAAAACTGTCCTTGCACAGCCTGTGGGGTGCAAATTATGTGGGGCGCACATCCTGCGGCGCACATCCTGCTGCGCACATAAATCAAAATAATATTAAAACATTTTTACAAAATTTTTTTTTTAAATCAAATTAATAAAAAAACTGTGCTTGCACATCCTGTGGGGGACAAATTATGTGGGGCGCACATCCTGCAGCACACATCCTGCTGCGCACATAAGTAAAAATAATATTAAAAACAAACTACAATGTTTTTTTTTTCAATCAAATTAGTTTTAAAACTGTCCTTGCACTACATGTGGGGCGCAAATTCTGTGGGGCGCACATCCTGCAGCGCACATCCTGCTGCGCACATAAATAAAAATAATATTAAAACATTTTTTTCAAAAAAAATATTTAAATCAAATTAATAAAAAAACTGTGCTTGCACATTCTGTGGGGCGCAAATTCTGTGGGGCGCACATCCTGCGGCGCACATCCTGCTGCGCACATAAATCAAAATAATATTAAAACATTTTTACAAAAAAAATTTTTTAAATCAAAATAAAAAAACTGTGCTTGCACATCCTGTGGGGGACAAATTCTGTGGGGCGCACATCCTGCAGCACACATCCTGCTGCGCACATAAGTAAAAATAATATTAAAAACAAACTACAATGTTTTTTTTTTAAATCAAATTAATAAAAAAACTGTGCTTGCACATCCTGTGGGGCGCAAATTATGTGGGGCGCACATCCACCAGCGTACATGAATAAAAATAATATTAAAACATTTTTACAAAAAAAAATGTTTAAATCAAATTAATAAAAAAACTGTGCTTGCACATCCTGTGGGGGACAGATTCTGTGGGGCGCACATCCTGCAGCACACATCCTGCTGCGCACATAAGTAAAAATAATATTTAAAACAAACTACAAAAACATTTTTTTAAATCAAATTAATAAAAAAACTGTCCTTGCACATCCTGTGGGGCGCAAATTCTGTGGGGCGCACAGACTGCGGCGCACATCCTGCTGCGCACATAGATAAAAATAATATTAAAACATCTTTACAAAAAAATATTTAAAACAATTAATAAAAAAACTGTGCTTGCTCATCCTGTGGGGCGCAAATTATGTGGGGCGCACATCATGCGGCGCACATCCAGCTGCGCAGATTAATAATAATAATATTAAAACATTTTTACAAAAAAAAATATTAAAATCAAATTAATAAAAAAACTGTGCTTACACATCCTGTAGGGCGCAAATTCTGTGGGGCGCACATCCTGCGGCGCACATCCTGCTGCGCACATAAATAAAAATAATATTAAAAACAAATTACATTTTTTTTTTTTTAAATCAAATTAATAAAAAAACTGTGCTTGCACATCCTGTGGGGCGCAAATTCTGTGGGGCGCACATCCTGCGGCGCACATAAATAAAAATAATATTGAAACAAATTTATAATTTTTTTTTTTTAAATCAAATTAATAAAAAAACTGTGCTTGCACATCCTGTGGGGCGAAAATTATGTGGGGCGCACATCATGCGGCGCACATAAATATAAATAATATTAAAACATTTTTACAAAAAAAAATATTTAAATCAAATTAATAAAAAAACTGTGCTTGCACATCCTGTGGGGCGCAAATTATGTGGGGCGCACATCATGCGGCGCACATCCTGCTGCGCACATAAATAAAAATAATATTAAAAACAAATCACAATTTTTTTTTTTTTAAATCAAATTAATAAAAAAACTGTCCTTGCACATCCTGTGGGGCGCAAATTCTGTGGGGCGCACATCCTGCGGCGCACATCCTGCTGCGCACATAAATAAAAATAATATTAAAACATTTTTACAAAAAAAAATATTTAAATAAAATTAATAAAAAAACTGTGCTTGCACATCCTGTGGGGCGCAAATTATGTGGGGCGCACATCATGCGGCGCACATCCTGCTGCGCACATAAATAAAAATAATATTAAAACATTTTTACAGAAAAAAATATTTAAATCAAATTAATAAAAAATTGTGGTTGCACATCCTGTGGGGCGCAAATTATGTGGGGCGCACAGACTGCGGCGCACATCCTGCTGCGCACATAGATAAAAATGATATTAAAACATCTTTACAAAAAAAATATTTAAAACAATTAATAAAAAAACTGTGCTTGCTCATCCTCTGGGGCGCAAATTATGTGGGGCGCACATCCTGCGGCGCACATCCTGCTGCGCACACAAATAAAAATAATATTAAAAACAAATTACAATTTTTTTTTTTAAATCAAATTAATAAAAAAACTGTCCTTGCACATCCTGTGGGGCGCAAATTTTGTGGGGCGCACCTCCTGCTGAGCACATAAATAAAAATAATATTAAAACATTTTTACAAAAAAAAATATTTAAATCAAATTAATAAAAAAACTGTGCTTGCACATCCTGTGGGGCGCAAATTATGTGGGGCGCACATCCTGCAGCGCACACCCTGCTGCGCAAATAAATAAAAATAAAATTAAAACAAATTTACAATTTTTTTTTTTAAATCAAATTAATAAAAAAAATGTGCTTGCACATCCTGTGGGGCGCAAATTCTGTGGGGCGCACATCCTGCGGCGCACATCCTGCTGCGCACATAAATACAAATTATATTAAAACATTTTTACAAAAAAAAATATTTAAATCAAATTAATAAAAAAACTGTCCTTGCACATCCTGTGTGGCGCAAATTCTGTGGGGCGCACATCCTGCGGCGCAAATCCTGCTGCGCACATGAATAAAAATAATATTAAAACATTTTTACAAAAAAAAATATTTAAATCAAATTAATAAAAAAACTGTGCTTGCACATCCTGTGGGGCGCAAATTCTGTGGGGTGCACATCCTGCGGCACACATCCTGCTGCGCACATAAATAAAAATAATATTAAAACATTTTTACATTTTTTTTTTTTAAATCAAATTAATAAGAAAAATGTGCTTGCACATCCTGTGGGGCGCAAATTCTGTGGGGCGCACATCCTGCGGCGCACATCCAGCTGCGCACATAAATAATAATGATATTAAAACATTTTTACAAAAAAAATATTTAAATCAAATTAATAAAAAAACTGTCCTTGCACATCCTGTGGGGCGCAAATTCTGTGGGGCGCACATCCTGCGGCGCACATCCTGCTGCGCACATAAATAAAAATAATATTAAAACATTTTTTCAAAAAAAAATATTTAAATCAAATTAATAAAAAAACTGTGCTTGCACATCCTGTGGGGCGCAAATTATGTGGGGCGCACATCCTGCGGCGCACATCCTGCTGCGCACATAAATAAAAATAATATTAAAAACAATTTACAATTATTTTTTTTTAAATCAAATTAATAAAAAAACTGTGCTTGCACATCCTGTGGGGCGCAAATTCTGTGGGGCGCACATCCTGCTGCGCACATAAATAAAAATAATATTAAAACATTTTTACAAAAAAAATATTTAAGTCAAATTAATAAAAAAAATGTCTTATCACATCCTTTGGGGCGCAAATTCTGTGGGGCGCACATCCTGCGGCGCACATCCTGCTGCGATCATAAATAAAAATAATATTAAAACATTTCTACAAAAAAAAATATTTAAATCAAATTAATAAAAAAACTGTGCTTGCACATCCTGTGGGGCGCAAATTCTGTGGGGCGCACATCCTGCGGCGTACATCCTGCTGCGCACTTAAATAAAAATAATATTAAAACATTTTTACAAAAAAATATATTTAAATCAAATTAATACAAAAACTGTGCTTGCACATCCTGTGGGGCGCAAATTATGTGGGGCGCACAGACTGCGGCGCACATCCTGCTGCGCACATAGATAAAAATAATATTAAAACATATTTACAAAAAAAATATTTAAAACAATTAATAAAAAAACTGTGCTTGCTCATCCTGTGGGGCGCAAATTATGTGGGGCGCACATCATGCGGCGCACATCCAGCTGCGCACATTAATAATAATAATATTAAAACATTTTTACAAAAAAAAATATTTAAATCAAATTAATAAAAAAACTGTGCTTGCACATCCTGTGGGGCGAAAATTATGTGGGGCGCACATCATGCGGCGCACATCCTGCTGCGCACATAAATAAAACTAATATTAAAACATTTTTACAAAAAAATATATTAAAATCAAATTAATAAAAAAACTGTGCTTGCACATCCTGTGGGGCGCAAATTCTGTGGGGCGCACATCCTGCGGCACACATCCTGCTGCGCACATAATTAAAAATAATATTGAAACAAATTACAATTTGTTTTTAAAAATCAAATTAATAAAAAAACTGTCCTTGCACATCCTGTGGGGCGCAAATTCTGTGGGGCGCACATCCTGTGGCGCACATCCTGCTGCGCACATAAATAAAAATAATATTAAAACATTTTTACAGAAAAAAATATTTAAATATAATTAATAAAAAACCTTGCTTGCACATCCTGTGGGGCGCAAATTATGTGGGGCGCACATCCTGCGGCGCACATCCTGCTGCGCACATAAATAAAAATAATATTAAAACATTTTTACAAAAAAAAATATTTAAATCAAATTAATACAAAAACTGTGCTTGCACATCCTGTGGGGCGCAAATTATGTGGGGCGCACATCATGCGGCGCACATCCTGCTGCGCACATAAATAAAAATAATATTAAAACATTTTTACAAAAAAATATATTAAAATCAAATTAATAAAAAAACTGTGCTTGCACATCCTGTGGGGCGCAAATTCTGTGGGGCGCACATCCTGCGGCACACATCCTGCTGCGCACATAAATAAAAATAATATTAAAAACAATTTACGATTATTTTTTTTTAAATTAAATTAATAAAAATACTGTGCTTGCACATCCTGTGGGGCGCAAATTCTGTGGGGCGCACATCCTGTGGCACACATCCTGCTGCGCACATAAATAAAAATAATATTAAAACATTTTTACAAAAAAATATATTAAAATCAAATTAATAAAAAAACTGTGCTTGTACATCCTGCGGCGCACATCCTGCTGCGCACATAAATAAAAATAATATTAAAACATTTTTACAAAAAAAAATATTTAAATCAAATTAATAAAAAAACTGTGCTTGCACATCCTGTGGGGCGCAAATTATGTGGGGCGCACATCCTGCGGCGCACATCCTGCTGCGCACATAAATAAAAATAATATTAAAAACAATTTACGATTATTTTTTTTTAAATTAAATTAATAAAAATACTGTGCTTGCACATCCTGTGGGGCGCAAATTCTGTGGGGCGCACATCCTGTGGCGCACATCCTGCTGCGCACATAAATAAAAATAATATTAAAACATTTTTACAAAAAAATATATTTAAATCAAATTAATACAAAAACTGTGCTTGCACATCCTGTGGGGCGCAAATTATGTGGGGCGCACATCATGCGGCGCACATCCTGCTGCGCACATAAATAAAAATAATATTAAAACATCTTTACAAAAAAAATATTTAAAACAATTAATAAAAAAACTGTGCTTGCTCATCCTGTGGGGCGCAAATTCTGTGGGGCGCACATCCTGCGGCACACATCCTGCTGCGCACATAAATAAAACTAATATTGAAACAAATTACAATTTGTTTTTAAAAATCAAATTAATAAAAAAACTGTCCTTGCACATCCTGTGGGGCGCAAATTCTGTGGGGCGCACATCCTGCTGCGCACATGAATAAAAATAATATTAAAACATTTTTACAAAAAAAAATATTTAAATCAAATTAATAAAAAAACTGTGCTTGCACATCCTGTGGGGCGCAAATTATGTGGGGTGCACATCCTGCGGCGCACATCCTGCTGCGCACATAAATAAAAATAATATTAAAAACAATTTACAATTATTTTTTTTTTAAATCAAATTAAAAAAAAAACTGTGCTTGCACATCCTGTGGGGCGCAAATTATGTGGGGCGCACATCATGCGGCGCACATCCAGCTGCGCACATAAATAAAAATAATATTAAAACATTTTTACAGAAAAAAATATTTAAATCAAATTAATAAAAAACTGTGGTTGCACATCCTGTGGGGCGCAAATTATGTGGGGCGCACAGACTGCGGCGCACATCCTGCTGCGCACATAGATAAAAATAATATTAAAACATCTTTACAAAAAAAATATTTAAAACAATTAATAAAAAAACTGTGCTTGCTCATCCTGTGGGGCGCAAATTCTGTGGGGCGCACATCCTGATGCGAAAATCCTGCTGCGCACATGAATAAAAATAATATTAAAACATTTTTACAAAAAAAAATATTTAAATCAAATTAATAAAAAAACTGTGCTTGCACATCCTGTGGGGCGCAAATTCTGAGGGGCGCACATTCTGCGGCGCACATCCTGCTGCGCACATAAATAATAATGATATTAAAACATTTTTACAAAAAAAATATTTAAATCAAATTAATAAAAAAACTGTCCTTGCACATCCTGTGGGGCGCAAATTCTGTGGGGCGCACATCCTGCGGCGCACATCCTGCTGCGCACATAAATAAAAATAATATTAAAACATTTTTTCAAAAAAAAATATTTAAATCAAATTAATAAAAAAACTGTGCTTGCACATCCTGTGGGGCGCAAATTATGTGGGGCGCACATCCTGCGGCGCACATCCTGCTGCGCACATAAATAAAAATAATATTAAAAACAATTTACAATTATTTTTTTTTAAATCAAATTAATAAAAAAACTGTGCTTGCACATCCTGTGGGGCGCAAATTCTGTGGGGCGCACATCCTGCTGCGCACATAAATAAAAATAATATTAAAACATTTTTACAAAAAAAATATTTAAGTCAAATTAATAAAAAAAATGTCTTATCACATCCTTTGGGGCGCAAATTCTGTGGGGCGCACATCCTGCGGCGCACATCCTGCTGCGATCATAAATAAAAATAATATTAAAACATTTCTACAAAAAAAAATATTTAAATCAAATTAATAAAAAAACTGTGCTTGCACATCCTGTGGGGCGCACATCCTGCGGCGCACATCCAGCTGCGCACATAAATAAAAATAATATTAAAACATTTTTACAAAAAAAAATATTTAAATCAAATTAATAAAAAAATTGTGCTTGCACATCCTGCTGGGCGCAAATTCTGTGGGGCGCACATCCTGCGGCGCACATAAATAAAAATAATATTAAAACATTTTTACAAAAAAATATATTAAAATCAAATTAATAAAAAAATTGTGCTTGCACATCCTGTGGGGCGCAAATTCTGTGGGGCGCACATCCTGCGGCGCAAATCCTGCTGCGCACATGAATAAAAATAATATTAAAACATTTTTACAAAAAAAAATATTTAAATCAAATTAATAAAAAAACTGTGCTTGCACATCCTGTGGGGCGCAAATTCTGTGGGGTGCACATCCTGCGGCACACATCCTGCTGCGCACATAAATAAAAATAATATTAAAACATTTTTACATTTTTTTTTTTAAATCAAATTAATAAGAAAAATGTGCTTGCACATCCTGTGGGGCGCAAATTCTGTGGGGCGCACATCCTGCGGCGCACATCCTGCTGCGCACATGAATAAAAATAATATTAAAAACAAATTACAATTTTTTTTTTTTAAATCAAATTAATAAAAAAACTGTCCTTGCACATCCTGTGGGGCGCAAATTCTGTGGGGCGCACATCCTGAGGCGCACATCCTGCTGCGCACATAAATAAAAATAAAATTAAAAAAAATTTACAATTTTTTTTTTTTAAATCAAATTAATAAAAAAAATGTGCTTGCACATCCTGAGGGGCGCAAATTCTGTGTGGCGCACATCCTGCGGCGCACATCCTGCTGCGCACATAAATAAAAATAATATTAAAAACAAATTACAATTTATTTTTTTTAAATCAAATTAATAAAAAAACTGTCCTTGCACATCCTGTGGGGCGCAAATTCTGTGAGCGCACATCCTGCTGCGCACATAAATAAAAATAATATTAAAAACAATTTACAATTATTATTTTTTTAAATCAAATTAAAAAAAAAACTGTGGTTGCACATCCTGTGGGGCGCAAATTCTGTGGGGCGCACATCCTGCTGCGCACATACATAAAAATAATGTTAAAAACAATTTACGATTATTTTTTTTTAAATCAAATTAATAAAAATACTGTGCTTGCACATCCTGTGGGGCGCAAATTCTGTGGGGCGCACATCCTGCGGCGCACATCCTGCTGCGCACATGAATAAAAATAATATTAAAACATTTTTACAAAAAAAATATTTAAATCAAATTAATAAAAAAACTGTCCTTGCAGATCCAGTGGGGCGCAAATTCTGTGGGGCGCACATCCTGCTGCGCACATAAATAAAAATAATATTAAAACATTTTTACAAAAAAATATATTTAAATCAAATTAATACAAAAACTGTGCTTGCACATCCTGTGGGGCGCAAATTCTGTGGGGCGCACATCCTGTGGCGCACATCCTGCTGCGCACATAAATAAAAATAATATTAAAACATTTTTACAAAAAAAAATATTTAAATATAACTAATAAAAAAAATGTGCTTGCACATCCTGTGGGGCGCAAATTATGTGGGGCGCACATCCTGCGGTGCACATCCTGCTGTGCACATAAATAAAAATAATATTAAAACATTTTTACAAAAAAATATATTAAAATCAAATTATTAAAAAAACTGTTATTGCACATCCTGTGGGGCGCAAATTATGTGGGGCGCACATCCTGCGGCGCACATCCTGATGCACACATAAATAAAAATAATATTAAAAACAATTTACAATTATTTTTTTTTAAATCAAATTAATAAAAAAACTGTGCTTGCACATCCTGTGGGGCGCAAATTATGTGGGGCGCACATCCTGCTGCGCACATAAATAAAAATAATATTAAAACATTTTTACAAAAAAAAATATTTAAATCAAATTAATAAAAAACTGTGGTTGCACATCCTGTGGGGCGCAAATTATGTGGGGCGCACATCCTGCAGCGCACATCCTGCTGCGCAAATAAATAAAAATAATATTAAAACATTTTTACAAAAAAAAATATTTAAATCAAATTAATAAAAAAACTGTCCTTGCACATCCTGTGGGGCGCAAATTCTGTGGGGCGCACATCCTGCTGCGCACATAAATAAAAATAATATTAAAACATTTTTACAAAAAAAAATATTTAAATATAACTAATAAAAAAACTGTGCTTGCACATCCTGTGGGGCGCAAATTCTGTGGGGCGCACATCCTGCGGCACACATCCTGCTGCGCACATGAATAAAAATAATATTAAAACATTTTTACAAAAAAATATATTAAAATCAAATTAATAAAAAAACTGTGCTTGCACATCCTGTGGGGGACAAATTCTGTGGGGCGCACATCCTGCAGCACACATCCTGCTGCGCACATGAATAAAAATAATATTAAAACATTTTTACAAAAAAAAATATTTAAATCAAACTAATAAATAACTGTCCTTGCACATCTTGTGGGGCGCAAATTCTGTGTGGCGCACATCCTGCGGCGCACATCCTGCTGCGCACATAAATAAAAATAATATTAAAAACAAATTACAATTTATTTTTTTTAAATCAAATTAATAAAAAAACTGTCCTTGCACATCCTGTGGGGCGCACATCCTGCGGCGCACATCCTGCTGCGCACATGAATAAAAATAATATTAAAAACAAATTACAATTCATTTTTTTTAAATCAAATTAATAAAAAAACTGTGCTTGCACATCCTGTGGGGCGCAAATTCTGTGGGGCGCAAATTCTGTGGGGCGCACATCCTGCGGCGCACATCCTGCTGCGCACATAAATAAAAATAATATTAAAAACAAATTACAATTTTTTTTTTTTAAATCAAATTAATAAAAAAACTGTCCTTGCACATCCTGTGTTGCGCAAATTCTGTGGGGCGCACATCCTGCGGCACACATCCTGCTGCGCACATAAATAAAAATAATATTAAAACATTTTTACAAAAAAAAATATTTAAATCAAATTAATAAAAAAACTGTGCTTGCACATCCTGTGGGGCGCAAATTATGTTAGGCGCACATCCTGCGGCGCACATCCTGCTGCGCACATAAATAAAAATAATGTTAAAAACAATTTACGATTATTTTTTTTTAAATCAAATTAATAAAAATACTGTGCTTGCACATCCTGTGGGGCGCAAATTCTGTGGGGCGCACATCCTGCGGCGCACATCCTGCTGCGCACATAAATAAAAATAATATTAAAACATTTTTACAAAAAAATATATTTAAATCAAATTAATACAAAAACTGTGCTTGCACATCCTGTGGGGCGCAAATTATGTGGGGCGCACATCATGCGGCGCACATCCTGCTGCGCACATTAATAATAATAATATTAAAACATTTTTAAAAAAACAAATATTTAAATCAAATTAATAAAAAAACTGTGCTTGCACATCCTGTAGGGCGCAAATTCTGTGGGGTGCACATCCTGAAGCGCACATCCTGCTGCGCACATAAATACAAATAATATTAAAAACAAATTACAATTTTTTTTTTTTAAATCAAATTAATAAAAAAACTGTCCTTGCACATCCTGTGGGGCGCAAATTCTGTGGGGCGCACATCTTGCGGCGCACATCCTGCTGCGCACATAAATAAAAATAATATTAAAAACAAATTACAATTTTTTTTTTTAAATCAAATTAATAAAAAAACTGTCCTTGCATATCCTGTGGGGCGCAAATTCTGTGGGGCGCACATCCTGCGGCGCAAATCCTGCTGCGCACATGAATAAAAATAATATTAAAACATTTTTACAAAAAAAAATATTTAAATCAAATTAATAAAAAAACTGTCCTTGCACATCCTGTGGGGCGCAAATTCTGTGGGGCGCACATCCTGCGGCGCACATCCTGCTGCGCACATAAATAAAAATAATATTAAAACATTTTTACAAAAAAAAATATTTAAATCAAATTAATAAAAAAACTGTGCTTGCACATCCTGTGGGGCGCAAATTCTGTGGGGCGCACATCCTGCTGCGCACATAAATAAAAATAATATTAAAAACAATTCACAATTATTTTTTTTTAAATCAAATTAATAAAAAAACTGTGCTTGCACATCCTCTGGGGCGCAAATTCTGTGGGGCGCAAATTCTGTGGGGCGCACATCCTGCGGCGCACATCCTGCTGCGCACATGAATAAAAATAATATTAAAAACAAATTACAATTTTTTTTTTTTAAATCAAATTAATAAAAAAACTGTCCTTGCACATCCTGTGGGGCGCAAATTCTGTGGGGCGCACATCCTGAGGCGCACATCCTGCTGCGCACATAAATAAAAATAAAATTAAAAAAAATTTACAATTTTTTTTTTTTAAATCAAATTAATAAAAAAAATGTGCTTGCACATCCTGAGGGGCGCAAATTCTGTGTGGCGCACATCCTGCGGCGCACATCCTGCTGCGCACATAAATAAAAATAATATTAAAAACAAATTACAATTTATTTTTTTTAAATCAAATTAATAAAAAAACTGTCCTTGCACATCCTGTGGGGCGCAAATTCTGTGAGCGCACATCCTGCTGCGCACATAAATAAAAATAATATTAAAAACAATTTACAATTATTATTTTTTTAAATCAAATTAAAAAAAAAACTGTGGTTGCACATCCTGTGGGGCGCAAATTATGTGGGGCGCACATCCTGCAGCGCACATCCTGCTGCGCAAATAAATAAAAATAATATTAAAACATTTTTACAAAAAAAAATATTTAAATCAAATTAATAAAAAAACTGTCCTTGCACATCCTGTGGGGCGCAAATTCTGTGGGGCGCACATCCTGCTGCGCACATAAATAAAAATAATATTAAAACATTTTTACAAAAAAAAATATTTAAATATAACTAATAAAAAAACTGTGCTTGCACATCCTGTGGGGCGCAAATTCTGTGGGGCGCACATCCTGCGGCACACATCCTGCTGCGCACATGAATAAAAATAATATTAAAACATTTTTACAAAAAAATATATTAAAATCAAATTAATAAAAAAACTGTGCTTGCACATCCTGTGGGGGACAAATTATGTGGGGCGCACATCCTGCAGCACACATCCTGCTGCGCACATGAATAAAAATAATATTAAAACATTTTTACAAAAAAAAATATTTAAATCAAACTAATAAATAACTGTCCTTGCACATCTTGTGGGGCGCAAATTCTGTGTGGCGCACATCCTGCGGCGCACATCCTGCTGCGCACATAAATAAAAATAATATTAAAAACAAATTACAATTTATTTTTTTTAAATCAAATTAATAAAAAAACTGTCCTTGCACATCCTGTGGGGCGCACATCCTGCGGCGCACATCCTGCTGCGCACATGAATAAAAATAATATTAAAAACAAATTACAATTTTTTTTTTAAAATCAAATTAATAAAAAAACTGTGCTTGCACATCCTGTGGGGCGCAAATCCTGTGGGGCGCACATCCTGCGGCGCACAGAAATAAAAATAATATTAAAACATTTTTACAAAAAAAAATATTTAAATCAAATTAATAAAAAAACTGTGCTTGCACATCCTGTGGGGCGCAAATTCTGTGGGGCGCAAATTCTGTGGGGCGCACATCCTGCGGCGCACATCCTGCTGCGCACATAAATAAAAATAATATTAAAAACAAATTACAATTTTTTTTTTTTAAATCAAATTAATAAAAAAACTGTCCTTGCACATCCTGTGTTGCGCAAATTCTGTGGGGCGCACATCCTGCGGCGCACATCCTGCTGCGCACATAAATAAAAATAATATTAAAACATTTTTACAAAAAAAAATATTTAAATCAAATTAATAAAAAAACTGTGCTTGCACATCCTGTGGGGCGCAAATTATGTTAGGCGCACATCCTGCGGCGCACATCCTGCTGCGCACATAAATAAAAATAATGTTAAAAACAATTTACGATTATTTTTTTTTAAATCAAATTAATAAAAATACTGTGCTTGCACATCCTGTGGGGCGCAAATTCTGTGGGGCGCACATCCTGCGGCGCACATCCTGCTGCGCACATAAATAAAAATAATATTAAAACATTTTTAAAAAAACAAATATTTAAATCAAATTAATAAAAAAACTGTGCTTGCACATCCTGTAGGGCGCAAATTCTGTGGGGTGCACATCCTGAAGCGCACATCCTGCTGCGCACATAAATACAAATAATATTAAAAACAAATTACAATTTTTTTTTTTTAAATCAAATTAATAAAAAAACTGTCCTTGCATATCCTGTGGGGCGCAAATTCTGTGGGGCGCACATCCTGCGGCGCAAATCCTGCTGCGCACATGAATAAAAATAATATTAAAACATTTTTACAAAAAAAAATATTTAAATCAAATTAATAAAAAAACTGTCCTTGCACATCCTGTGGGGCGCAAATTCTGTGGGGCGCACATCCTGCGGCGCACATCCTGCTGCGCACATAAATAAAAATAATATTAAAACATTTTTACAAAAAAAAATATTTAAATCAAATTAATAAAAAAACTGTGCTTGCACATCCTGTGGGGCGCAAATTCTGTGGGGCGCACATCCTGCTGCGCACATAAATAAAAATAATATTAAAAACAATTCACAATTATTTTTTTTTAAATCAAATTAATAAAAAAACTGTGCTTGCACATCCTCTGGGGCGCAAATTCTGTGGGGCGCAAATTCTGTGGGGCGCACATCCTGCGGCGCACATCCTGCTGCGCACATGAATAAAAATAATATTAAAAACAAATTACAATTTTTTTTTTAAATCAAATTAATAAAAAAACTGTCCTTGCATATCCTGTGGGGCGCAAATTCTGTGGGGCGCACATCCTGCGGCGCAAATCCTGCTGCGCACATGAATAAAAATAATATTAAAACATTTTTACAAAAAAAAATATTTAAATCAAATTAATAAAAAAACTGTCCTTGCACATCCTGTGGGGCGCAAATTCTGTGGGGCGCACATCCTGCGGCGCACATCCTGCTGCGCACATAAATAAAAATAATATTAAAACATTTTTACAAAAAAAAATATTTAAATCAAATTAATAAAAAAACTGTGCTTGCACATCCTGTGGGGCGCAAATTCTGTGGGGCGCACATCCTGCTGCGCACATAAATAAAAATAATATTAAAAACAATTCACAATTATTTTTTTTTAAATCAAATTAATAAAAAAACTGTGCTTGCACATCCTCTGGGGCGCAAATTCTGTGGGGCGCAAATTCTGTGGGGCGCACATCCTGCGGCGCACATCCTGCTGCGCACATGAATAAAAATAATATTAAAAACAAATTACAATTTTTTTTTTTTAAATCAAATTAATAAAAAAACTGTCCTTGCACATCCTGTGGGGCGCAAATTCTGTGGGGCGCACATCCTGAGGCGCACATCCTGCTGCGCACATAAATAAAAATAAAATTAAAAAAAATTTACAATTTTTTTTTTTTAAATCAAATTAATAAAAAAAATGTGCTTGCACATCCTGAGGGGCGCAAATTCTGTGTGGCGCACATCCTGCGGCGCACATCCTGCTGCGCACATAAATAAAAATAATATTAAAAACAAATTACAATTTATTTTTTTTAAATCAAATTAATAAAAAAACTGTCCTTGCACATCCTGTGGGGCGCACATCCTGCGGCGCACATCCTGCTGCGCACATGAATAAAAATAATATTAAAAACAAATTACAATTTTTTTTTTAAAATCAAATTAATAAAAAAACTGTGCTTGCACATCCTGTGGGGCGCAAATCCTGTGGGGCGCACATCCTGCGGCGCACAGAAATAAAAATAATATTAAAACATTTTTACAAAAAAAAATATTTAAATCAAATTAATAAAAAAACTGTCCTTGTACATCCTGTGGGGCGCAAATTCTGTGAGCGCACAACCTGCTGCGCACATGAATAAAAATAATATTAAAACATTTTTACAAAAAAAAAATTTAAATCAAACTAATACAAAAACGGTGCTTGCACATCCTGTGGGGCGCAAATTCTGTGGGGCGCACATCCTGCGGCGCACATCCTGCTGCGCACATAAATAAAAATAATATTAAAAACAATTTACAATTATTATTTTTTTAAATCAAATTAAAAAAAAAACTGTGGTTGCACATCCTGTGGGGCGCAAATTATGTGGGGCGCACATCCTGCAGCGCACATCCTGCTGCGCAAATAAATAAAAATAATATTAAAACATTTTTACAAAAAAAAATATTTAAATCAAATTAATAAAAAAACTGTCCTTGCACATCCTGTGGGGCGCAAATTATGTGGGGCGCACATCCTGCGGCACACATCCTGCTGCGCACATAAATAAAAATAATATTAAAACATTTTTACAAAAAAATATATTAAAATCAAATTAATAAAAAAACTGTGCTTGCACATCCTGTGGGGCGCAAATTCTGTGGGGCGCACATCCTGCGGCGCACATAAATACAAATAATATTAAAACATTTTTACAAAAAAATATATTTAAATCAAATTAATACAAAAACTGTGCTTGCACATCCTGTGGGGCGCAAATTATGTGGGGCGCACATCCTGCGGCGCACATCCTGCTGCGCACATAAATAAAAATAATATTAAAAACAAATTACAATTTTTTTTTTTAAAATCAAATTAATAAAAAAACTGTCCTTGCACATCCTGTGGGGCGCAAATTCTGTGGGGCGCACATCCTGCGGCGCACATCCTGCTGCGCACATGAATAAAAATAATATTAAAACATTTTTACAAAAAAATATATTTAAATCAAATTAATAAAAAAACTGTGCTTGCACATCCTGTGGGGCGCAAATTCTGTGGGGCGCACATCCTGCGGCGCACATCCTGCTGCGCACATAAATAAAAATAATATTAAAAACAAACTACAATTTTTTTTTTTAAATCAAATTAATAAAAAAACTGTCCTTGCACATCCTGTGGGGCGCAAATTCTGTGGGGCGCACATCCTGCGGCGCACATCCTGCTGCGCACATAAATAAAAATAATATTAAAAACAAACTACAATTTTTTTTTTTAAATCAAATTAATAAAAAAACTGTGCTTGCACATCCTATGGGGCGCAAATTCTGTGGGGCACACATTCTGCGGCGCACATCCTGCTGCGCACATAAATAAAAATAATATTAAAAACAAATTACAATTTTTTTTTTTTAAATCAAATTAATAAAAAAACTGTGCTTGCACATCCTGTGGGGCGCAAATTCTGTGGGGCGCACATCCTGCGGCGCACATCCTGCTGCGCACATAAATAAAAATAATATTAAAACATTTTTACAAAAAAAAATATTTAAATCAAATTAATAAAAAAACTGTGCTTGCACATCCTGTGGGGCGCAAATTATGTTAGGCGCACATCCTGCGGCGCACATCCTGCTGCGCACATAAATAAAAATAATGTTAAAAACAATTTACGATTATTTTTTTTTAAATCAAATTAATAAAAATACTGTGCTTGCACATCCTGTGGGGCGCAAATTCTGTGGGGCGCACATCCTGCGGCGCACATCCTGCTGCGCACATAAATAAAAATAATATTAAAACATTTTTACAAAAAAATATATTTAAATCAAATTAATACAAAAACTGTGCTTGCACATCCTGTGGGGCGCAAATTATGTGGGGCGCACATCATGCGGCGCACATCCTGCTGCGCACATAAATAAAAATAATATTAAAACATTTTTACAAAAAAATATATTTAAATCAAATTAATACAAAAACTGTGCTTGCACATCCTGTGGGGCGAAAATTATGTGGGGCGCACATCATGCGGCGCACATCCAGCTGCGCACATTAATAATAATAATATTAAAACATTTTTAAAAAAACAAATATTTAAATCAAATTAATAAAAAAACTGTGCTTGCACATCCTGTAGGGCGCAAATTCTGTGGGGCGCACATCCTGAAGCGCACATCCTGCTGCGCACATAAATACAAATAATATTAAAAACAAATTACAATTTTTTTTTTTTAAATCAAATTAATAAAAAAACTGTCCTTGCACATCCTGTGGGGCGCAAATTCTGTGGGGCGCACATCTTGCGGCGCACATCCTGCTGCGCACATAAATAAAAATAATATTAAAAACAAATTACAATTTTTTTTTTTAAATCAAATTAATAAAAAAACTGTCCTTGCATATCCTGTGGGGCGCAAATTCTGTGGGGCGCACATCCTGCGGCGCAAATCCTGCTGCGCACATGAATAAAAATAATATTAAAACATTTTTACAAAAAAAAATATTTAAATCAAATTAATAAAAAAACTGTGCTTGCACATCCTGTGGGGCGCAAATTCTGAGGGGCGCACATTCTGCTGCGCACATCCTGCTGCGCACATAAATAAAAATGATATTAAAACATTTTTACAAAAAAAATATTTAAATCAAATTAATAAAAAAACTGTCCTTGCACATCCTGTGGGGCGCAAATTCTGTGGGGCGCACATCCTGCGGCGCACATCCTGCTGCGCACATAAATAAAAATAATATTAAAACATTTTTACAAAAAAAAATATTTAAATCAAATTAATAAAAAAACTGTGCTTGCACATCCTGTGGGGCGCAAATTCTGTGGGGCGCAAATTCTGTGGGGCGCACATCCTGCGGCGCACATCCTGCTGCGCACATGAATAAAAATAATATTAAAAACAAATTACAATTTTTTTTTTTTAAATCAAATTAATAAAAAAACTGTCCTTGCACATCCTGAGGGGCGCAAATTCTGTGGGGCGCACATCCTGCGGCGCACATCCTGCTGCGCACATAAATAAAAATAATATTAAAAACAAATTACAATTTTTTTTTAAAAATCAAATTAATAAAAAAACTGTCCTTGCACATCCTGCGGGGCGCAAATTCTGTGGGGCGCACATCCTGCGGCGCAAATCCTGCTGCGCACATGAATAAAAATAATATTAAAACATTTTTACAAAAAAAAATATTTAAATCAAATTAATAAAAAACTGTGGTTGCACATCCTGTGGGGCGCAAATTATGTGGGGCGCACAGACTGCGGCGCACATCCTGCTGCGCACATAGATAAAAATAATATTAAAACATCTTTACAAAAAAAATATTTAAAACAATTAATAAAAAAACTGTGCTTGCTCATCCTGTGGGGCGCAAATTATGTGGGGCGCACATCCTGCGGCACACATCCTGCTGCGCACATAAAT
Source organism: Pleuronectes platessa (assembly GCF_947347685.1). Taxonomy (NCBI): domain Eukaryota; kingdom Metazoa; phylum Chordata; class Actinopteri; order Pleuronectiformes; family Pleuronectidae; genus Pleuronectes; species Pleuronectes platessa. Next base: position 950,340 of record NW_026519116.1, on the reverse strand, counting down.
AAAAATAATATTGAAACAAATTTACAATTTTTTTTTTTAAATCAAATTAATAAAAAAACTGTGCTTGCACATCCTGTGGGGCGCAAATTATGTGGGGCGCACATCATGCGGCGCACATCCTGCTGCGCACATAAATAAAAATAATATTAAAAACAAATTACAATTTTTTTTTAAAAATCAAATTAATAAAAAAACTGTCCTTGCACATCCTGTGGGGCGCAAATTCTGTGGGTCGAACATCCTGCGGCGCACATCCTGCTGCGCACATAAATAAAAATAATATTGAAACAAATTTACAATTTTTTTTTTTAAATCAAATTAATAAAAAAACTGTGCTTGCACATCCTGTGGGGCGCAAATTATGTGGGGCGCACATCCTGCTGCGCACATAAATAAAAATAATATTAAAACATTTTTACAGAAAAAAATATTTAAATATAACTAATAAAAAACCTTGCTTGCACATCCTGTGGGGCGCAAATTATGTGGGGCGCACATCCTGCGGCGCACATCCTGCTGCGCACATAAATAAAAATAATATTAAAACATTTTTACAAAAAAATATATTTAAATCAAATTAATACAAAAACTGTGCTTGCACATCCTGTAGGGCGCAAATTCTGTGGGGCGCACATCCTGCGGCGCACATCCTTCTGCGCACATAAATAAAAATAATATTAAAAACAAATTACAATTATTTTTTTTTAAATCAAATTAATAAAAAAACTGTGCTTGCACATCCTGTGGGGCGCAAATTCTGTGGGGCGCACATCCTGCTGCGCACATAAATAAAAATAATATTAAAACATTTTTACAAAAAAAATATTTAAATCAAATTAATAAAAAAACTGTCTTTGCACATCCTGTGGGGCGCAAATTCTGTGGGGCGCACATCCTGCGGTTCACATCCTGCTGCGCACATAAATAAAAATAATATTAAAACATTTTTACAAAAAAAAATATTTAAATCAAATTAATAAAAAAACTGTGCTTGCACATCCTGTGGGGCGCAAATTCTGTGGGGCGCACATCCTGCGGCGCAAATCCTGCTGCGCACATAAATAAAAATAATATTAAAAACAAATTACAATTTTTTTTTTTTAAATCAAATTAATAAAAAAACTGTCCTTGCACATCCTGTAGGGCGCAAATTCTGTGGGGCGCACATCCTGCGGCGCACATCCTGCTGCGCACATAAATAAAAATAATATTAAAACATTTTTACAAAAAAAAATATTTAAATCAAATTAATAAAAAAACTGTGCTTGCACATCCTGTGGGGCGCAAATTCTGTGGGGCGCAAATTCTGTGGGGCGCACATCCTGCGGCGCACATCCTGCTGCGCACATGAATAAAAATAATATTAAAAACAAATTACAATTTTTTTTTTTTAAATCAAATTAATAAAAAAACTGTCCTTGCACATCCTGAGGGGCGCAAATTCTGTGGGGCGCACATCCTGCGGCGCACATCCTGCTGCGCACATAAATAAAAATAATATTAAAAACAAATTACAATTTTTTTTTAAAAATCAAATTAATAAAAAAACTGTCCTTGCACATCCTGCGGGGCGCAAATTCTGTGGGGCGCACATCCTGCGGCGCAAATCCTGCTGCGCACATGAATAAAAATAATATTAAAACATTTTTACAAAAAAAAATATTTAAATCAATTAATAAAAAAACTGTGCTTGCTCATCCTGTGGGGCGCAAATTATGTGGGGCGCACATCCTGCGGCACACATCCTGCTGCGCACATAAATAAAAATAATATTGAAACAAATTTACAATTTTTTTTTTTAAATCAACTTAATAAAAAAACTGTGCTTGCACATCCTGTGGGGCGCAAATTATGTGGGGCGCACATCATGCGGCGCACATCCTGCTGCGCACATAAATAAAAATAATATTAAAAACAAATTACAATTTTTTTTTAAAAATCAAATTAATAAAAAAACTGTCCTTGCACATCCTGTGGGGCGCAAATTCTGTGGGTCGAACATCCTGCGGCGCACATCCTGCTGCGCACATAAATAAAAATAATATTGAAACAAATTTACAATTTTTTTTTTTAAATCAAATTAATAAAAAAACTGTGCTTGCACATCCTGTGGGGCGCAAATTATGTGGGGCGCACATCCTGCTGCGCACATAAATAAAAATAATATTAAAACATTTTTACAGAAAAAAATATTTAAATATAACTAATAAAAAACCTTGCTTGCACATCCTGTGGGGCGCAAATTATGTGGGGCGCACATCCTGCGGCGCACATCCTGCTGCGCACATAAATAAAAATAATATTAAAACATTTTTACAAAAAAATATATTTAAATCAAATTAATACAAAAACTGTGCTTGCACATCCTGTGGGGCGCAAATTATGTGGGACGCACATCATGCGGCGCACATCCTGCTGCGCACATAAATAAAAATAATATTAAAACATTTTTACAGAAAAAAATATTTAAATCAAATTAATAAAAAACTGTGGTTGCACATCCTGTGGGGCGCAAATTATGTGGGGCGCACAGACTGCGGCGCACATCCTGCTGCGCACATAGATAAAAATAATATTAAAACATCTTTACAAAAAAAATATTTAAAACAATTAATAAAAAAACTGTGCTTGCTCATCCTGTGGGGCGCAAATTATGTGGGGCGCACATCATGCGGCGCACATCCTTCTGCGCACATAAATAAAAATAATATTAAAAACAAATTACAATTATTTTTTTTTAAATCAAATTAATAAAAAAACTGTGCTTGCACATCCTGTGGGGCGCAAATTCTGTGGGGCGCACATCCTGCTGCGCACATAAATAAAAATAATATTAAAACATTTTTACAAAAAAAATATTTAAATCAAATTAATAAAAAAACTGTCTTTGCACATCCTGTGGGGCGCAAATTCTGTGGGGCGCACATCCTGTGGTTCACATCCTGCTGCGCACATAAATAAAAATAATATTAAAACATTTTTACAAAAAAAAATATTTAAATCAAATTAATAAAAAAACTGTGCTTGCACATCCTGTGGGGCGCAAATTCTGTGGGGCGCACATCCTGCGGCGCACATAAATAAAAATAATATTAAAAACAAATTACAATTTTTTTTTTAAATCAAATTAATAAAAAAACTGTGCTTGCACATCCTGTGGGGCGCAAATTCTGTGGGGCGCACATCCTGCGGCGCAAATCCTGCTGCGCACATAAATAAAAATAATATTAAAAACAAATTACAATTTTTTTTTTTTAAATCAAATTAATAAAAAAACTGTCCTTGCACATCCTGTAGGGCGCAAATTCTGTGGGGCGCACATCCTGCGGCGCACATCCTGCTGCGCACATAAATAAAAATAATATTAAAACATTTTTACAAAAAAAAATATTTAAATCAAATTAATAAAAAAACTGTGCTTGCACATCCTGTGGGGCGCAAATTATGTGGGGCGCACATCCTGCGGCGCACATCCTGCTGCGCACATAAATAAAAATAATATTAAAAACAATTTACAATTATTTTTTTTTAAATCAAATTAATAAAAAAACTGTGCTTGCACATCCTGTGGGGCGCAAATTCTGTGGGGCGCACATCCTGCTGCGCACATAAATAAAAATAATATTAAAACATTTTTACAAAAAAAAATATTTAAATCAAACTAATAAAAAAACTGTGCTTGCACATCCTGTGGGGCGCAAATTCTGTGGGGCGCACATCCTGCGGCGCAAATCCTGCTGCGCACAAGAATAAAAATAATATTAAAACATTTTTACAAAAAAAAATATATAAATCAAATTAATAAAAAAAATGTGCTTGCACATCCTGTGGGGCGCAAATTCTGTGGGGCGCACATCCTGCGGCGCACATCCTGCTGCGCACATAAATAAAAATAATATTAAAAACAAATTACAATTTTTTTTTTAAAATCAAATTAATAAAAAAACTGTCCTTGCACATCCTGTGTGGCGCAAATTCTGTGGGGCGCACATCCTGCTGCGCACATCCTGCTGCGCACATAAATAAAAATAATATTAAAACATTTTTACAAAAAAAAATATTTAAATCAAATTTATAAAAAAACTGTGCTTGCACATCCTGTGGGGCGCAAATTCTGTGGGGCGCACATCCTGCTGCGCACATAAATAAAAATAATATTAAAAACAAATTACAATTTTTTTTTTTAAATCAAATTAATAAAAAAACTGTCCTTGCACATCCTGTGGGGCGCAAATTCTGTGGGGCGCACATCCTGCGGCGCACATCCTGCTGCGCACATAAATGAAAATAATATTAAAACATTTTTACAAAAAAAAATATTTAAATCAAATTAATAAAAAAACTGTGCTTGCACATCCTGTGGGGCGCAAATTATGTGGGGCGCACATCCTGCGGCGCACATCCTGCTGCGCACATAAATAAAAATAATATTAAAAACAATTTACAATTATTTTTTTTTAAATCAAATTAATAAAAAAACTGTGCTTGCACATCCTGTGGGGCGCAAATTCTGTGGGGCGCACATCCTGCTGCGCACATAAATAAAAATAATATTAAAACATTTTTACAAAAAAAATATTTAAATCAAATTAATAAAAAAACTGTCTTTGCACATCCTGTGGGGCGCAAATTCTGTGGGGCGCACATCCTGCGGTTCACATCCTGCTGCGCACATAAATAAAAATAATATTAAAACATTTTTACAAAAAAAAATATTTAAATCAAATTAATAAAAAAACTGTGCTTGCACATCCTGTGGGGCGCACATCCTGCGGTGCACATCCTTCTGCGCACATAAATAAAAATAATATTAAAAACAAATTACAATTATTTTTTTTTAAATCAAATTAATAAAAAAACTGTGCTTGCACATCCTGTGGGGCGCAAATTCTGTGGGGCGCACATCCTGCTGCGCACATAAATAAAAATAATATTAAAACATTTTTACAAAAAAAATATTTAAATCAAATTAATAAAAAAACTGTCTTTGCACATCCTGTGGGGCGCAAATTCTGTGGGGCGCACATCCTGCGGTTCACATCCTGCTGCGCACATAAATAAAAATAATATTAAAACATTTTTACAAAAAAAAATATTTAAATCAAATTAATAAAAAAACTGTGCTTGCACATCCTGTGGGGCGCAAATTCTGTGGGGCGCACATCCTGCGGCGCACATAAATAAAAATAATATTAAAAACAAATTACAATTTTTTTTTTAAATCAAATTAATAAAAAAACTGTGCTTGCACATCCTGTGGGGCGCAAATTCTGTGGGGCGCACATCCTGCGGCGCACATCCTGCTGCGCACATAAATAAAAATAATATTAAAAACAAATTACAATTTTTTTTTTTTAAATCAAATTAATAAAAAAACTGTCCTTGCACATCCTGTAGGGCGCAAATTCTGTGGGGCGCACATCCTGCGGCGCACATCCTGCTGCGCACATAAATCAAAATAATATTTAAACATTTTTACAAAAAAAAATATTTAAATCAAATTAATAAAAAAACTGTGCTTGCACATCCTGTGGGGCGCAAATTCTGTGGGGCGCACATCCTGCGGCGCACATCCTGCTGCGCACATGAATAAAAATAATATTAAAACATTTTTACAAAAAAATATATTTAAATCAAATTAATAAAAAAACTGTCCTTGCACATCCTGTGGGGCGCACATCCTGCGGCGCACATCCTGCGGCGCACATCCTATTGCGCACATAAATCAAAATAATATTAAAACATTTTTACAACAATTTTTTTTAAATCAAATTAATAAAAAAACTGTGCTTGCACATCCTGTGGGGCGCAAATTCTGTGGGGCGCACATCCTGCGGCGCACATCCTGCTGCGCACATAAATAAAAATAATATTAAAACATTTTTACAAAAAAAAATATTTAAATCAAATTAATAAAAAAACTGTGCTTGCACATCCTGTGGGGCGCAAATTCTGTGGGGCGCACATCCTGCGGCGCACATCCTGCTGCGCACATAAATAAAAATAATATTAAAAACAAATTACAATTTTTTTTTTAAATCAAATTAATAAAAAAACTGTCCTTGCACATCCTGTGGGGCGCAAATTCTGTGGGGCGCACATCCTGCGGCGCACATCCTGGTGCGCACATAAATAAAAATAATATTAAAACATTTTTACAAAAAAAATATTTAAATCAAATTAATAAAAAAACTGTCCTTGCACATCCTGTGGGGCGCAAATTCTGTGGGGCGCACATCCTGCGGCGCACATCCTGCTCCGCACATAAATAAAAATAATATTAAAAACAAATTACAATTTTTTTTTTTAAATCAAATTAATAAAAAAACTGTGCTTGCACATCCTGTGGGGCGCAAATTATGTGGGGCGCACATCCTGCAGCGCACATCCTGCTGCGCAAATAAATAAAAATAAAATTAAAAAAAATTTACAATTTTTTTTTTTAAATCAAATTTATAAAAAAACTGTCCTTGCACATCCTGTGGGGCGCACATCCTGCGGCGCAAATCCTGCTGCGCACATGAATAAAAATAATATTAAAACATTTTTACAAAAAAAAATATTTAATTCAAATTAATAAAAAAACTGTCCTTGCACATCCTGTGGGGCGCACATCCCGCGGCGCACATCCTGCTGCGCACATAAATAAAAATAATATTAAAAACAAACTACAAAAATTTTTTTTTAAATCAAATTAATAAAAAAACTGTGCTTGCACATCCTTTGGGGGACAAATTCTGTGGGGCGCACATCCTGCAGCACACATCCTGCTGCGCACATAAATAAAAATAATATTAAAACATTTTTTTCAAAAAAAAATATTTAAATCAAATTAATAAAAAAACTGTGCTTGCACATTCTGTGGGGCGCTAATCCTGCGGCGCACATCCTGCTGCGCACATAAATCAAAATAATATTAAAACATTTTTACAAAAAATTTTTTTTAAATCAAATTTATAAAAAAACTGTGCTTGCACATCCTGTGGGGCGCAAATTCTGTGGGGCGCACATCCTGCGGCGCAAATCCTGCTGCGCACATAAATCAAAATAATATTAAAAACAAACTACAAAAAATTTTTTTTAAATCAAATTAATAAAAAAACTGTGCTTCCACATCCTGTGGGGCGCAAATTCTGTGGGGCGCACATCCTGCGGCGCACATCCTGCTGCGCACATGAATGAAAATAATATTAAAACATTTTTACAAAAAAATATATTTAAATCAAATTAATAAAAAAACTTTGCTTGCACATTCTGTGGGGCGCACATTCTGCGGCGCACATCCTGCTGCGCACATGAATAAAAATAATATTAAAACATTTTTACAAAAAAATATATTTAAATCAAATTAATAAAAAAACTTTGCTTGCACATCCTGTGGGGCGCACATCCTTCGGCGCACATCCTGCTGCGCACATAAATAAAAATAATATTAAAACATTTTTACAAAAAAAAATATTTAAATCAAATATATAAAAAAACTCTGCTTGCACATCCTGCTGCGCACATAAATAAAAATAATATTAAAAACAAATTACAATTTTTTTTTTTAAATCAAATTAATAAAAAAACTGTCCTTGCACATCCTGTGTGGCGCAAATTCTGTGGGGCGCACATCCTGCGGCGCACATCCTGCTGCGCACATGAATCAAAATAATATTAAAACATTTTTACAAAAAAAAATATTTAAATCAAATTAATAAAAAAACTGTGCTTGCACATCCTGTGGGGCGCAAATTCTGTGGGGCGCACATCCTGCGGCGCACATCCTGCTGCGCACATAAATAAAAATAATATTAAAAACAAATTACAATTTTTTTTTTCAAATCAAATTAATAAAAAAACAGTCCTTGCACATCCTGTGGGGCACACATCCTGCGGCGCACATCCTGCTGCGCACATAAATCAAAATAATATTAAAACATTTTTACAAAAATTATTTTTTAAATCAAATTAATAAAAAAACTGTGCTTGCACATCCTGTGGGGCGCAAATTCTGTGGGGCGCACATCCTGCGGCGCACATCCTGCTGCGCACATAAATCAAAATAATATTAAAACATTTTTACAAAAAAAAATATTTAAATCAAATATATAAAAAAACTCTGCTTGCACATCCTGTGGGGCGCAAATTCTGTGGGGCGCACATCCTGCGGCGCACATCCTGCTGCGCACATAAATAAAAATAATATTAAAAACAAATTACAATTTTTTTTTTAAAATCAAATTAATAAAAAAACTGTCCTTGCACATCCTGTGGGGCGCAAATTCTGTGGGGCGCACATCCTGCGGCGCACATCCTGCTGCGCACATGAATCAAAATAATATTAAAACATTTTTACAAAAAAAATTTTTTAAATCAAATTAATAAAAAAACTGCCCTTGCACATCCTGTGGGGCGCAAATTCTGTGGGGCGCACATCCTGCGGCGCACATCCTGCTGCGCACATAAATAAAAATAATATTAAAAAAAATTTACAATTTTCTTTTTTTAAATCAAATTAATAAAAAAACTGTGCTTGCACATTCTGTGAGGCGCAAATTCTGTGGGGCGCACATCCTGCGGCGCACATCCTGCTGCGCACATAAATAAAAATAATATTAAAAACAAATTACAATTTTTTTTTTAAATCAAATTAATAAAAAAACTGTCCTTGCACAGCCTGTGGGGTGCAAATTATGTGGGGCGCACATCCTGCGGCGCACATCCTGCTGCGCACATAAATCAAAATAATATTAAAACATTTTTACAAAATTTTTTTTTTAAATCAAATTAATAAAAAAACTGTGCTTGCACATCCTGTGGGGGACAAATTATGTGGGGCGCACATCCTGCAGCACACATCCTGCTGCGCACATAAGTAAAAATAATATTAAAAACAAACTACAATGTTTTTTTTTTCAATCAAATTAGTTTTAAAACTGTCCTTGCACTACATGTGGGGCGCAAATTCTGTGGGGCGCACATCCTGCAGCGCACATCCTGCTGCGCACATAAATAAAAATAATATTAAAACATTTTTACAAAAAAAAAATTTTAAATCAAAATAAAAAAACTGTGCTTGCACATCCTGTGGGGGACAAATTATGTGGGGCGCACATCCTGCAGCACACATCCTGCTGCGCACATAAGTAAAAATAATATTAAAAACAAACTACAATGTTTTTTTTTTAAATCAAATTAATAAAAAAACTGTGCTTGCACATCCTGTGGGGCGCAAATTATGTGGGGCGCACATCCACCAGCGTACATGAATAAAAATAATATTAAAACATTTTTACAAAAAAAAATGTTTAAATCAAATTAATAAAAAAACTGTGCTTGCACATCCTGTGGGGGACAGATTCTGTGGGGCGCACATCCTGCAGCACACATCCTGCTGCGCACATAAGTAAAAATAATATTTAAAACAAACTACAAAAACATTTTTTTAAATCAAATTAATAAAAAAACTGTCCTTGCACATCCTGTGGGGCGCAAATTCTGTGGGGCGCACATCCTGCGGCGCACATCCAGCTGCGCACATAAATAAAAATAATATTAACAACAAATTACAATTTTTTTTTTAAATCAAATTAATAAAAAAACTGTCCTTGCACATCCTGTGGGGCGCAAATTCTGTGGGGCGCACATCCTGCGGCGCACATCCTGCTGCGCACATGAATAAAAATAATATTAAAACATTTTTACAAAAAAATATATTTAAATCAAATTAATAAAAAAACTGTCCTTGCACATCCTGTGTGGCGCACATCCTGCGGCGCACATCCTGCTGCGCACATAAATCAAAATAATATTAAAACATTTTTACAAAAAAAAATATTTAAATCAAATTTATAAAAAAACTGTGCTTGCACATCCTGTGGGGCGCAAATTCTGTGGGGCGCACATCCTGCGGCGCACATCCTGCTGCGCACATGAATAAAAATAATATTAAAACATTTTTACAAAAAAATATATTTAAATCAAATTAATAAAAAAACTTTGCTTGCACATCCTGTGGGGCGCAAATTCTGTGGGGCGCACATCCTGTGGCGCACATCCTGCTGCGCACATAAATAAAAATAATATTAAAAACAAATTACAATTTTTTTTTTTAAATCAAATTAATAAAAAAACTGTCCTTGCACATCCTGTGTGGCGCACATCCTGCGGCGCACATCCTGCTGCGCACATAAATCAAAATAATATTAAAACATTTTTACAAAAAATGTTTTTTAAATCAAATTAATAAAAAAACTGTGCTTGCACATCCTGTGGGGGAAAAATTCTGTGGGGCGCACATCCTGCGGCGCAAATTCTGCTGCGCACATGAATAAAAATAATATTAAAACATTTTTACAAAAAAAAATATTTAAATCAAATTAATAAAAAAACTGTGCTTGCACATCCTGTGGGGCGCAAATTCTGTGGGGCGCACATCCTGCGGCGCACATCCTGCTGCGCACATGAATAAAAATAATATTAAAACATTTTTACAAAAAAATATATTTAAATCAATTTAATAAAAAAACTGTGCTTGCACATCCTGTGGGGCGCAAATTCTGTGGGGCGCACATCCTGCTGCGTACATAAATAAAAATAATATTAACAACAAATTACAATTTTTTTTTTTAAATCAAATTAATAAAAAAACTGTGCTTGCACATCCTGTGGGGCGCAAATTCTGTGGGGCGCACATCCTGCGGCGCACATCCTGCTGCGCACATAAATAAAAATAATATTAAAAACAAATTACAATTTTTTTTTTTAAATCAAATTAATAAAAAAACTGTCCTTGCACATCCTGTGTGGCGCACATCCTGCGGCGCACATCCTGCTGCGCACATAAATCAAAATAATATTAAAACATTTTTACAAAAAAAAATATTTAAATCAAATTAATAAAAAAACTGTGCTTGCACATCCTGTGGGGTGCAAATTCTGTGGGGCGCACATCCTGCTGCGCACATGAATAAAAATAATATTAAAACATTTTTACAAAAAAATATATTTAAATCAAATTAATAAAAAAACTGTGCTTGCACATCCTGTGGGGCGCAAATTCTGTGGGGCGCACATCCTGCGGCGCACATCCTGCTGCGCACATGAATAAAAATAATATTAAAACATTTTTACAAAAAAAAATATTTAAATCAAATTAATAAAAAAACTGTGCTTGCACATCCTGTGGGGCGCACATCCTGCTGCGCACATGAATAAAAATAATATTAAAACATTTTTACAAAAAAATATATTTAAATCAAATTAATAAAAAAACTGTGCTTGCACATCCTGTGGGGCGCAAATTCTGTGGGGCGCACATCCTGCGGCGCACATCCTGCTGCGCACATAAATAAAAATAATATTAAAAACAAATTACAATTTTTTTTTTTAAATCAAATTAATAAAAAAACTGTCCTTGCACATCCTGTGTGGCGCACATCCTGCGGCGCACATCCTGCTGCGCACATAAATCAAAATAATATTAAAACATTTTTACAAAAAATGTTTTTTAAATCAAATTAATAAAAAAACTGTGCTTGCACATCCTGTGGGGCGCAAATTCTGTGGGGCGCACATCCTGCGGCGCACATCCTGCTGCGCACATGAATAAAAATAATATTAAAACATTTTTACAAAAAAAATTATTTAAATCAAATTAATAAAAAAACTGTGCTTGCACATCCTGTGGGGCGCAAATTCTGTGGGGCGCACATCCTGCTGCGCACATGAATAAAAATAATATTAAAACATTTTTACAAAAAAATATATTTAAATCAAATTAATAAAAAAACTGTGCTTGCACATCCTGTGGGGGACAAATTCTGTGGGGCGCACATCCTGCAGCACACATCCTGCTGCGCACATAAGTAAAAATAATATTAAAAACAAACTACAAAAAATTTTTTTTAAATCAAATTAATAAAAAAACTGTGCTTGCACATCCTGTGGGGCGCAAATTATGTGGGGCGCACATCCACCAGCGCACATCCTGCTGCGCTCATAAATCAAAATAATATTAAAACATTTTTACAAAAAAAAATATTTAAATCAAATTAATAAAAAAACGGTGCTTGCACAACCTGTGGGGCGCAAATTATGTGGGGCGCAAATTCTGTGGGGAGCACATCCTGCGGCGCACATCCTGCTGCGCACATAAATAAAAATAATATTAAAACATTTTTACAAAAAAAAATATTTAAATCAAATTAATAAAAAAACTGTGCTTGCACATCCTGTGGGGCTAAAATTCTGTGGGGCGCACATCCTGCGGCGCACATCCTGCTGCGCACATAAATAAAAATAATATTAAAAACAAATTACAATTTTTTTTCTTAAATCAAATTAATAAAAAAACTGTCCTTGCACATCCTGTGGGGCGCAAATTATGTGGGGCGCACATCCTGCTGCGCACATAAATAAAAATAATATTAAAAACAAATTACAATTTTTTTTCTTAAATCAAATTAATAAAAAAACTGTCCTTGCACATCCTGTGGGGCTAAAATTCTGTGGGGCGCACATCCTGCGGCGCACATCCTGCTGCGCACATAAATAAAAATAATATTAAAAACAAATTACAATTTTTTTTCTTAAATCAAATTAATAAAAAAACTGTCCTTGCACATCCTGTGGGGCGCAAATTATGTGGGGCGCACATCCTGCTGCGCACATAAATAAAAATAATATTAAAAACAAATTACAATTTTTTTTCTTAAATCAAATTAATAAAAAAACTGTCCTTGCACATCCTGTGGGGCTAAAATTCTGTGGGGCGCACATCCTGCGGCGCACATCCTGCTGCGCACATAAATAAAAATAATATTAAAAACAAATTGCAATTTTTTTTCTTAAATCAAATTAATAAAAAAACGGTGCTTGCACATCCTGTGGGGCTAAAATTCTGTGGGGCGCACATCCTGCGGCGCACATCCTGTTGCGCACATAAATAAAAATAATATTAAAACATTTTTACAAAAAAAAAAATTTAAATATAACTAATAAAAAAACTGTGCTTGCACATCCTGTGGGGCGCAAATTCTGTGGCGCACGTCCTGCTGCGCACATAAATAAAAATAATATTAAAACATTTTTACAAAAAAAAAAATTTAAATCAAATTAATAAAAAAACGGTGCTTGCACATCCTGTGGGGCTAAAATTCTGTGGGGCGCACATCCTGCGGCGCACATCCTGCTGCGCAGATAAATAAAATAATATTAAAAACAAATTACAATTTTTTTTAAAAAATCAAATTAATTAAAAAACTTTTTCTTGCACATCCTGTGGGGCGCAAATTCTGTGGGGCGCATATCCTGCGGAGCACATCCTGCTGCGCACATAAATAAAAATAATATTAAAACATTTTTACAAAAAAATATATTTAAATCAAATAAATAAAAAAACTGTGCTTGCACATCCTGTGGGGCGCAAATTCTGTGGGGCGCACATCCTGCGGCGCACATCCTGCTGCGCACATCCTGCTGCGCACATAAATAAAAATAATATTAAAAACAAATTTATAAGTTTTTTTTTTTAAATCAAATTAATAAAAAAAGTGTGCTTGCACATCCTGTGGGGCGCAAATTATGTGGGGCGCACATCCTGCAGTGCACATCCAGCTGCGCACATTAATAACAATAATATTAAAACATTTTTACAAAAAAAAATATTTAAATATAACTAATAAAAAAACTGTGCTTGCACAACCTGTGGGGCGCAAATTATGTGGGGCGCAAATTCTGTGGGGAGCACATCCTGCGGCGCACATCCTGCTGCGCACATAAATAAAAATAATATTAAAAACAATTTACATTTTTTTTTTTTTAAATCAAATTAATAAAAAAACTGTGCTTGCACATCCTGTGGGGCGCAAATTCTGTGGGGCGCAATTTCTGTGGGGCGCACATCCTGCTAAGCACATAAATAAAAATAATATTAAAAACAAATTACAATTTTTTTTTTTTAAATCAAATTAATAAAAAAACTGTGCTTGCACATCCTGTGGGGCGCAAATTATGTGGGGCGCACATCCTGCGGCGCACATCCTGCTGCGCACATAAATAATAATAATATTAAAACATTTTTACAAAAAAAAATATTTAAATCAAATTAATAAAAAAACGGTGCTTGCACATCCTGTGGGGCTAAAATTCTGTGGGGCGCACATCCTGTGGCGCACATCCTGTTGCGCACATAAATAAAAATAATATTAAAACATTTTTACAAAAAAAAAAATTTAAATATAACTAATAAAAAAACTGTGCTTGCACATCCTGTGGGGCGCAAATTCTGTGGGGCGCAAATTCTGTGGGGCGCACATCCTGCGGCGCACATCCTGCTGCGCACATGAATAAAAATAATATTAAAAACAAATTACAATTTTTTTTTTTTAAATCAAATTAATAAAAAAACTGTCCTTGCACATCCTGTGGGGCGCAAATTCTGTGGGGCGCACATCCTGCGGCGCACATCCTGCTGCGCACATAAATAAAAATAATATTAAAAACAAATTACAATTTATTTTTTTTAAATCAAATTAATAAAAAAACTGTCCTTGCACATCCTGTGGGGCGCACATCCTGCGGCGCACATCCTGCTGCGCACATGAATAAAAATAATATTAAAAACAAATTACAATTTTTTTTTTAAAATCAAATTAATAAAAAAACTGTGCTTGCACATCCTGTGGGGCGCAAATCCTGTGGGGCGCACATCCTGCGTCGCACAGAAATAAAAATAATATTAAAAACAATTTACAATTATTATTTTTTTAAATCAAATTAAAAAAAAAACTGTGGTTGCACATCCTGTGGGGCGCAAATTATGTGGGGCGCACATCCTGCAGCGCACATCCTGCTGCGCAAATAAATAAAAATAATATTAAAACATTTTTACAAAAAAAAATATTTAAATCAAATTAATAAAAAAACTGTCCTTGCACATCCTGTGGGGCGCAAATTCTGTGGGGCGCACATCCTGCTGCGCACATAAATAAAAATAATATTAAAACATTTTTACAAAAAAAAATATTTAAATATAACTAATAAAAAAACTGTGCTTGCACATCCTGTGGGGCGCAAATTCTGTGGGGCGCACATCCTGCGGCACACATCCTGCTGCGCACATAAATAAAAATAATATTAAAACATTTTTACAAAAAAATATATTAAAATCAAATTAATAAAAAAACTGTGCTTGCACATCCTGTGGGGCGCAAATTCTGTGGGGCGCACATCCTGCGGCGCACATAAATACAAATAATATTAAAACATTTTTACAAAAAAATATATTAAAATCAAATTAATAAAAAAACTGTGCTTGCACATCCTGTGGGGCGCACATCCTGCGGCGCACATCCTGCTGCGCACATAAATAAAAATAATATTAAAAACAAACTACAATTTTTTTTTTTAAATCAAATTAATAAAAAAACTGTCCTTGCACATCCTGTGGGGCGCAAATTCTGTGGGGCGCACATCCTGCGGCGCACATCCTGCTGCGCACATAAATAAAAATAATATTAAAAACAAACTACAATTTTTTTTTTTAAATCAAATTAATAAAAAAACTGTCCCTGCACATCCTGTGGGGCGCAAATTCTGTGGGGCGCACATCCTGCGGCGCAAATCCTGCTGCGCACATGAATAAAAATAATATTGAAACAAATTTACAAGTTTTTTTTTTAAATCAAATTAATAAAAAAACTGTGCTTGCACATCCTATGGGGCGCAAATTCTGTGGGGCACACATTCTGCGGCGCACATCCTGCTGCGCACATAAATAAAAATAATATTAAAAACAAATTACAATTTTTTTTTTTTAAATCAAATTAATAAAAAAACTGTGCTTGCACATCCTGTGGGGCGCAAATTCTGTGGGGCGCACATCCTGCGGCGCACATCCTGCTGCGCACATAAATAAAAATAATATTAAAAACAAATTACAATTTTTTTTTTTTAAATCAAATTAATAAAAAAACTGTCCTTGCACATCCTGTGTTGCGCAAATTCTGTTGGGCGCACATCCTGCGGCGCACATCCTGCTGCGCACATAAATAAAAATAATATTAAAACATTTTTACAAAAAAAAATATTTAAATCAAATTAATAAAAAAACTGTGCTTGCACATCCTGTGGGGCGCAAATTATGTTAGGCGCACATCCTGCGGCGCACATCCTGCTGCGCACATAAATAAAAATAATGTTAAAAACAATTTACGATTATTTTTTTTTAAATCAAATTAATAAAAATACTGTGCTTGCACATCCTGTGGGGCGCAAATTCTGTGGGGCGCACATCCTGCGGCGCACATCCTGCTGCGCACATAAATAAAAATAATATTAAAACATTTTTACAAAAAAAAATATTTAAATCAAACTAATAAAAAAACTGTGCTTGCACATCCTGTGGGGCGCAAATTCTGTGGGGCGCACATCCTGCGGCGCAAATCCTGCTGCGCACAAGAATAAAAATAATATTAAAACATTTTTACAAAAAAAAATATATAAATCAAATTAATAAAAAAAATGTGCTTGCACATCCTGTGGGGCGCAAATTCTGTGGGGCGCACATCCTGCGGCGCACATCCTGCTGCGCACATAAATAAAAATAATATTAAAAACAAATTACAATTTTTTTTTTAAAATCAAATTAATAAAAAAACTGTCCTTGCACATCCTGTGTGGCGCAAATTCTGTGGGGCGCACATCCTGCTGCGCACATCCTGCTGCGCACATAAATAAAAATAATATTAAAACATTTTTACAAAAAAAAATATATAAATTAAATTAATAAAAAAAATGTGCTTGCACATCCTGTGGGGCGCAAATTCTGTGGGGCGCACATCCTGCGGCGCACATCCTGCTGCGCACATAAATAAAAATAATATTAAAAACAAATTACAATTTTTTTTTTAAAATCAAATTAATAAAAAAACTGTCCTTGCACATCCTGTGTGGCGCAAATTCTGTGGGGCGCACATCCTGCTGCGCACATAAATAAAAATAATATTAAAAACAAATTACAATTTTTTTTTTTAAATCAAATTAATAAAAAAACTGTCCTTGCACATCCTGTGGGGCGCAAATTCTGTGGGGCGCACATCCTGCGGCGCACGTCCTGCTGCGCACATAAATGAAAATAATATTAAAACATTTTTACAAAAAAAAATATTTAAATCAAATTAATAAAAAAACTGTGCTTGCACATCCTGTGGGGCGCAAATTCTGTGGGGCGCACATCCTGCGGTGCACATCCTTCTGCGCACATAAATAAAAATAATATTAAAAACAAATTACAATTATTTTTTTTTAAATCAAATTAATAAAAAAACTGTGCTTGCACATCCTGTGGGGCGCAAATTCTGTGGGGCGCACATCCTGCTGCGCACATAAATAAAAATAATATTAAAACATTTTTACAAAAAAAATATTTAAATCAAATTAATAAAAAAACTGTGCTTGCACATCCTGTGGGGCGCAAATTCTGTGGGGCGCACATCCTGCGGTGCACATCCTTCTGCGCACATAAATAAAAATAATATTAAAAACAAATTACAATTATTTTTTTTTAAATCAAATTAATAAAAAAACTGTGCTTGCACATCCTGTGGGGCGCAAATTCTGTGGGGCGCACATCCTGCGGCGCACATCCTGCTGCGCACATAAATAAAAATAATATTAAAAACAAATTACAATTTTTTTTTTTTAAATCAAATTAATAAAAAAACTGTCCTTGCACATCCTGTAGGGCGCAAATTCTGTGGGGCGCACATCCTGCGGCGCACATCCTGCTGCGCACATAAATAAAAATAATATTAAAACATTTTTACAAAAAAAAATATTTAAATCAAATTAATAAAAAAACTGTGCTTGCACATCCTGTGGGGCGCAAATTATGTGGGGCGCACATCCTGCGGCGCACATCCTGCTGCGCACATAAATAAAAATAATATTAAAAACAATTTACAATTATTTTTTTTTAAATCAAATTAATAAAAAAACTGTGCTTGCACATCCTGTGGGGTGCAAATTCTGTGGGGCGCAAATTCTGTGGGGCGCACATCCTGCGGCGCACATCCTGCTGCGCACATAAATAAAAATAATATTAAAAACAAATTACAATTTTTTTTTTAAATCAAATTAATAAAAAAACTGTCCTTGCACATCCTGTGGGGCGCAAATTCTGTGGGGCGCACATCCTGCGGCGCACATCCTGCTGCGCACATAAATAAAAATAATATTAAAAACAAATTACAATTTTTTTTTTAAATCAAATTAATAAAAAAACTGTGCTTGCACATCCTGTGGGGCGCAAATTCTGTGGGGCGCACATCCTGCGGCGCACATTGTGCTGCGCACATAAATAAAAATTATATTAAAAACAAATTACAATTTTTTTTTTTCAAATCAAATTAATAAAAAAACTGTCCTTGCACATCCTGTGGGGCGCAAATTCTGTGGGGCGCACATCCTGCGGCGCACATCCTGCTGCGCACATAAATAAAAATAATATTAAAAACAAATTACAATTTTTTTTTTAAATCAAATTAATAAAAAAACTGTGCTTGCACATCCTGTGGGGCGCAAATTCTGTGGGGCGCACATCCTGTGGCGCAAATCCTGCTGCGCACATGAAAAAAAATAATATTAAAACATTTTTACAAAGAAAAATATTTAAATCAAATTAATAAAAAACTGTGGTTGCACATCCTGTGGGGCGCAAATTATGTGGGGCGCACAGACTGCGGCGCACATCCTGCTGCGCACATAGATAAAAATAATATTAAAACATCTTTACAAAAAAATTATTTAAAACAATTAATAAAAAAACTTTGCTTGCTCATCCTCTGGGGCGCAAATTATGTGGGGCGCACATCCTGAAGCGCACATCCTGCTGCGCACATGAAATAAAAATAATATTAAAATATTTTTACAAAAAAAAATATTTAAATCAAATTAATAAAAAAACTGTGCTTGCACATCCTGTGGGGCGCAAATTCTGTGGGGCGCACATCCTGCGGCGCACATCCTGCTGCGCACATAAATAAAAATAATATTAAAAACAAATTACAATTTTTTTTTTTTAAATCAAATTAATAAAAAAACTGTGCTTGCTCATCCTGTGGGGCGCAAATTATGTGGGGCGCACATCATGCGGCGCACATCCTGCTGTGCACATGAATAAAAATAATATTAAAACATTTTTACAAAAAAAAATATTTAAATCAAATTAATAAAAAAACTGTGCTTGCACACCCTGTGGGGCGCAAATTCTGTGGGGCGCACATCCTGCTGCGCACATAAATAAAAATAATATTAAAACATTTTTACAAAAAAAAATATTTAAATCAAATTAATAAAAAAACTGTCCTTGCACATCCTGTGGGGCGCAAATTATGTGGGGCGCACATCCTGCGGCGCACATCCTGCTGCGCACATAAATAAAAATAATATTAAAAACAAATTACAATTTTTTTTTTTAAATCAAATTAATAAACAAACTGTGCTTGCACATCCTGTGGGGCGCAAATTCTGTGGGGCGCACATCCTGCTGCGCACATAAATAAAAATAATATTAAAACATTTTTACAAAAAAAAATATTAAAATCAAATTAATAAAAAAACTGTGCTTGCACATCCTGTGGGGCGCAAATTCTGTGGGGCGCACATCCTGCGGCGCACATCCTGCTGCGCACATAAATAAAAATAATATTAAAAACAAATTACAATTTTTTTTTTTTAAATCAAATTAATAAAAAAACTGTGCTTGCTCATCCTGTGGGGCGCAAATTATGTGGGGCGCACATCATGCGGCGCACATCCTGCTGTGCACATGAATAAAAATAATATTAAAACATTTTTACAAAAAAAAATATTTAAATCAAATTAATAAAAAAATTGTGCTTGCACATCCTGTGGGGCGCACATCCTGCGGCGCAAATCCTGCTGCGCACAAGAATAAAAATAATATTAAAACATTTTTACAAAAAAAAATATTTAAATCAAATTAATAAAAAAAATGTGCTTGCACATCCTGTGGGGCGCAAATTTTGTGGGGCGCACATCCTGCGGCGCACATCCTGCTGCGCACATAAATAACAATAATATTAAAAACAATTTACAATTTTTTTTTTTTAAATCAAATTAATAAACAAACTGTGCTTGCACATCCTGTGGGGCGCAAATTCTGTGGGGCGCACATCCTGCGGCGCACATCCTGCTGCGCACATAAATAAAAATAATATTAAAACATTTTTACAAAAAAAAATATTTAAATCAAATTAATAAAAAAACTGTGCTTGCACATCCTGTGGGGCGCAAATTATGTGGGGCGCACATCCTGCGGCGCACATCCAGCTGCGCACATAAATAAATATAATATTAAAACATTTTTACAAAAAAAAATATTTAAATCAAATTAATAAAAAAACTGTGCTTGCACATCCTGTGGGGCGCAAATTCTGTGGGGCGCACATCCTGCTGCGCACATAAATAAAAATAATATTAAAAACAAATTACAATTTTTTTTTTTAAATCAAATTAATAAAAAAACTGTCCTTGCACATCCTGTGGGGCGCAAATTATGTGGGGCGCACATCCTGCGGCGCACATCCTGCTGCGCACATAAATAAAAATAATATTAAAAACAAATTACAATTTTTTTTTTTAAATCAAATTAATAAAAAAACTGTCCTTGCACATCCTGTGGGGCGCAAATTATGTGGGGCGCACATCCTGCGGTGCACATCCTGCTGCGCACATAAATAAAAATAATATTAAAAACAAATTACAATTTTTTTTTAAATCAAATTAATAAAAAAACTGTCCTTGCACATCCTGTGGGGCGCAAATTTTGTGGGGCGCACATCCTGCGGCGCACATCCTGCTGCGCACATAAATAACAATAATATTAAAAACAATTTACAATTTTTTTTTTTTAAATCAAATTAATAAACAAACTGTGCTTGCACATCCTGTGGGGCGCAAATTCTGTGGGGCGCACATCCTGCGGCGCACATCCTGCTGCGCACATAAATAACAATAATATTAAAAACAATTTACAATTTTTTTTTTTTAAATCAAATTAATAAACAAACTGTGCTTGCACATCCTGTGGGGCGCACATCCTGCGGCGCACATCCTGCTGCGCACATAAATAAAAATAATATTAAAACATTTTTACAAAAAAAAATATTTAAATCAAATTAATAAAAAAACTGTGCTTGCACATCCTGTGGGGCGCAAATTATGTGGGGCGCACATCCTGCGGCGCACATCCAGCTGCGCACATAAATAAATATAATATTAAAACATTTTTACAAAAAAAAATATTTAAATCAAATTAATAAAAAAACTGTGCTTGCACATCCTGTGGGGCGCAAATTCTGTGGGGCGCACATCCTGCTGCGCACATAAATAAAAATAATATTAAAAACAAATTACAATTTTTTTTTTTAAATCAAATTAATAAAAAAACTGTCCTTGCACATCCTGTGGGGCGCAAATTATGTGGGGCGCACATCCTGCGGCGCACATCCTGCTGCGCACATAAATAAAAATAATATTAAAAACAAATTACAATTTTTTTTTTTAAATCAAATTAATAAACAAACTGTCCTTGCACATCCTGTGGGGCGCAAATTATGTGGGGCGCACATCCTGCGGCGCACATCCTGCTGCGCACATAAATAAAAATAATATTAAAAACAAATTACAATTTTTTTTTTTAAATCAAATTAATAAACAAACTGTGCTTGCACATCCTGTGGGGCGCAAATTCTGTGGGGCGCACATCCTGCGGCGCACATCCTGCTGCGCACATAAATAAAAATAATATTAAAACATTTTTACAAAAAAAAATATTTAAATCAAATTAATAAAAAAACTGTGCTTGCACATCCTTTGGGGCGCAAATTCTGTGGGGCGCACATCCTGCGGCACACATCCTGCTGCGCACATAAATAAAAATAATATTAAAAACAAATTACAATTTTTTTTTTTAAATCAAATTAATAAACAAACTGTGCTTGCACATCCTGTGGGGCGCAAATTCTGTGGGGCGCACATCCTGCGGCGCACATCCTGCTGCGCACATAAATAAAAATAATATTAAAACATTTTTACAAAAAAAAATATTTAAATCAAACTAATAAAAAAACTGTGCTTGCACATCCTGTGGGGCGCAAATTCTGTGGGGCGCACATCCTGCGGCGCAAATCCTGCTGCGCACAAGAATAAAAATAATATTAAAACATTTTTACAAAAAAAAATATTTAAATCAAATTAATAAAAAAAATGTGCTTGCACATCCTGTGGGGCGCAAATTCTGTGGGGCGCACATCCTGCGGCGCACATCCTGCTGCGCACATAAATAAAAATAATATTAAAAAAAATTTACAATTTTTTTTTTTAAAATCAAATTAATAAAAAAACTGTGCTTGCACATCCTGTGGGGCGCAAATTCTGTGGGGCGCACATCCTGTGGCACACATCCTGCTGCGCACATAAATCAAAATATTATTAAAACATTTTTACAACAATTTTTTTTTAAATCAAATTAATAAAAAAACTGTGCTTGCACATCCTGTGGGGCGCAAATTCTTTGGGGCGCACATCCTGCTGCGCACATGAATAAAAATAATATTAAAACATTTTTACAAAAAAATATATTTAAATCAAATTAATAAAAAAACTTTGCTTGCACATCCTGTGGGGCGCAAATTCTGTTGGGCGCACATCCTGCGGCGCACATCCTGCTGCGCACATAAATAAAAATAATATTAAAACATCTTTACAAAAAAATTATTTAAAACAATTAATAAAAAAACTTTGCTTGCTCATCCTCTGGGGCGCAAATTATGTGGGGCGCACATCCTGAAGCGCACATCCTGCTGCGCACATGAAATAAAAATAATATTAAAATATTTTTACAAAAAAAAATATTTAAATCAAATTAATAAAAAAACTGTGCTTGCACATCCTGTGGGGCGCAAATTCTGTGGGGCGCACATCCTGCGGCGCACATCCTGCTGCGCACATAAATAAAAATAATATTAAAAACAAATTACAATTTTTTTTTTTTAAATCAAATTAATAAAAAAACTGTGCTTGCTCATCCTGTGGGGCGCAAATTATGTGGGGCGCACATCATGCGGCGCACATCCTGCTGTGCACATGAATAAAAATAATATTAAAACATTTTTACAAAAAAAAATATTTAAATCAAATTAATAAAAAAACTGTGCTTGCACACCCTGTGGGGCGCAAATTCTGTGGGGCGCACATCCTGCTGCGCACATAAATAAAAATAATATTAAAACATTTTTACAAAAAAAAATATTTAAATCAAATTAATAAAAAAACTGTCCTTGCACATCCTGTGGGGCGCAAATTATGTGGGGCGCACATCCTGCGGCGCACATCCTGCTGCGCACATAAATAAAAATAATATTAAAAACAAATTACAATTTTTTTTTTTAAATCAAATTAATAAACAAACTGTGCTTGCACATCCTCTGGGGCGCAAATTCTGTGGGGCGCACATCCTGCGGCACACATCCTGCTGCGCACATAAATAAAAATAATATTAAAAACAAATTTCAATTTTTTTTTTAAATCAAATTAATAAAAAAACTGTGCTTGCACATCCTGTGGGGCGCAAATTCTGTGGGGCGCACATCCTGCGGCGCACATCCTGCTGCGCACATATATAAAAATAATATTAAAAACAAATTACAACTTTTTTTTTAAATCAAATTAATAAACAAACTGTGCTTGCACATCCTGTGGGGCGCAAATTCTGTGGGGCGCACATCCTGCGGCGCACATAAATAAATATAATATTAAAACATTTTTACAAAAAAAAATATTAAAATCAAATTAATAAAAAAACTGTGCTTGCACATCCTCTGGGGCGCAAATTCTGTGGGGCGCACATCCTGCGGCACACATCCTGCTGCGCACATAAATAAAAATAATATTAAAAACAAATTTCAATTTTTTTTTTAAATCAAATTAATAAAAAAACTGTGCTTGCACATCCTGTGGGGCGCAAATTCTGTGGGGCGCACATCCTGCGGCGCACATCCTGCTGCGCACATATATAAAAATAATATTAAAAACAAATTACAACTTTTTTTTTAAATCAAATTAATAAACAAACTGTGCTTGCACATCCTGTGGGGCGCAAATTCTGTGGGGCGCACATCCTGCGGCGCACATAAATAAATATAATATTAAAACATTTTTACAAAAAAAAATATTTAAATCAAATTAATAAAAAAACTGTGCTTGCACATCCTGTGGGGCGCAAATTCTGTGGGGCGCACATCCTGCGGCGCACATCCTGCTGCGCACATAAATAAAAATAATATTAAAAACAAATTACAATTTTTTTTTTAAATCAAATTAATAAAAAAACTGTCCTTGCACATCCTGTGGGGCGCAAATTCTGTGGGGCGCACATCCTGCTGCGCACATAAATAAAAATAATATTAAAAACAAATTACAATTTTTTTTTTTTAAATCAAATTAATAAAAAAACTGTCCTTGCACATCCTGTGGGGCGCACATCCTGCGGCGCAAATCCTGCTGCGCACAAGAATAAAAATAATATTAAAACATTTTTACAAAAAAAAATATTTAAATCAAATTAATAAAAAAAATGTGCTTGCACATCCTGTGGGGCGCAAGTTCTGTGGGGCGCACATCCTGCTGCGCACATAAATAAAAATAATATTAAAAACAAATTACAATTTTTTTTTAAATCAAATTAATAAAAAAACTGTCCTTGCACATCCTGTGGGGCGCAAATTTTGTGGGGCGCACATCCTGCGGCGCACATCCTGCTGCGCACATAAATAACAATAATATTAAAAACAATTTACAATTTTTTTTTTTTAAATCAAATTAATAAACAAACTGTGCTTGCACATCCTGTGGGGCGCAAATTCTGTGGGGCGCACATCCTGCGGCGCACATCCTGCTGCGCACATAAATAAAAATAATATTAAAACATTTTTACAAAAAAAAATATTTAAATCAAATTAATAAAAAAACTGTGCTTGCACATCCTGTGGGGCGCAAATTATGTGGGGCGCACATCCTGCGGCGCACATCCAGCTGCGCACATAAATAAATATAATATTAAAACATTTTTACAAAAAAAAATATTTAAATCAAATTAATAAAAAAACTGTGCTTGCACATCCTGTGGGGCGCAAATTCTGTGGGGCGCACATCCTGCTGCGCACATAAATAAAAATAATATTAAAAACAAATTACAATTTTTTTTTTTAAATCAAATTAATAAAAAAACTGTCCTTGCACATCCTGTGGGGCGCAAATTCTGTGGGGCGCACATGAATAAAAATAATATTAAAACATTTTTACAAAAAAAAAAATTTAAATATAACTAATAAAAAAACTGTGCTTGCACATCCTGTGGGGCGCAAATTCTGTGGGGCGCACATCCTGCTGCGCACATCCTGCTGCGCACATAAATAAAAATAATATTAAAAACAAATTACAATTTTTTTTTTTAAATCAAATTAATAAACAAACTGTGCTTGCACATCCTGTGGGGCGCAAATTCTGTGGGGCGCACATCCTGCGGCGCACATCCTGCTGCGCACATAAATAAAAATAATATTAAAACATTTTTACAAAAAAAAATATTTAAATCAAACTAATAAAAAAACTGTGCTTGCACATCCTGTGGGGCGCAAATTCTGTGGGGCGCACATCCTGCGGCGCACATCCTGCTGCGCACATGAATAAAAATAATATTAAAACATTTTTACAAAAAAATATATTTAAATCAAATTAATAAAAAAACTGTGCCTGCACATCCTGTGGGGCGCAAATTCTGTGGGGCGCACATCCTGCGGCGCACATCCTGCTGCGCACATAAATAAAAATAATATTAAAAACAAATTACATTTTTTTTGTTTTAAATCAAATTAATAAAAAAACTGTCCTTGCACATCCTGTGGGGCGCACATCCTGCGGCGCACATCCTGCTGCGCACATAAATAAAAATAATATTAAAAACAAATTACAATTTTTTTTTAAATCAAATTAATAAAAAAACTGTGCTTGCACATCCTGTGGGGCGCAAATTCTGTGGGGCGCACATCCTGCGGCGCACATCCTGCTGCGCACATAATTAAAAATAATATTAAAACATTTTTACAAAAAAAAATATTTAAATCAAATTTATAAAAAAATGAATAAAAATAATATTAAAACATTTTTACAAAAAAATATATTTAAATCAAATTAATAAAAAAACTGTGCCTGCACATCCTGTGGGGCGCAAATTCTGTGGGGCGCACATCCTGCGGCGCACATCCTGCTGCGCACATAAATAAAAATAATATTAAAAACAAATTACAATTTTTTTGTTTTAAATCAAATTAATAAAAAAACTGTCCTTGCACATCCTGTGGGGCGCACATCCTGCGGCGCACATCCTGCTGCGCACATAAATAAAAATAATATTAAAAACAAATTACAATTTTTTTTTAAATCAAATTAATAAAAAAACTGTGCTTGCACATCCTGTGGGGCGCAAATTCTGTGGGGCGCACATCCTGCGGCGCACATCCTGCTGCGCACATAAATAAAAATAATATTAAAAACAAATTACAATTTTTTTTTTAAATCAAATTAATAAAAAAACTTTCCTTGCACATCCTGTGGGGCGCAAATTCTGTGGGGCGCACATCCTGCTGCGCACATAAATAAAAATAATATTAAAACATTTTTACAAAAAAAAATATTTAAATCAAATTTATAAAAAAACTGTGCTTGCACATCCTGTGGGGCGCAAATTCTGTGGGGCGCACATCCTGCTGCGCACATGAATAAAAATAATATTAAAAACAAATTACAATTTTTTTTTTTAAATCAAATTAATAAAAAAACTTTCCTTGCACATCCTGTGGGGCGCAAATTCTGTGGGGCGCACATCCTGCTGCGCACATAAATAAAAATAATATTAAAACATTTTTACAAAAAAATATATTTAAATCAAATTAATAAAAAAACTGTGCTTGCACATCCTGTGGGGCGCAAATTCTGTGGGGCGCACATCCTGCGGCGCACATCCTGCTGCGCACATAAATAAAAATAATATTAAAACATTTTTACAAAAAAAAATATTTAAATCAAATTAATAAAAAAACTGTGCTTGCACATCCTGTGGGGCGCACATCCTGCGGCGCACATCCTGCTGCGCACATCCTGCTGCGCACATAAATAAAAATAATATTAAAACATTTTTACAAAAAAAATATTTAAATCAAATTAATAAAAAAACTGTCCTTGCACATCCTGTGGGGCGCAAATTCTGTGGGGCGCACATCCTGCGGCGCACATCCTGCTGCGCACATAAATAAAAATAATATTAAAACATTTTTACAAAAAAAAATATTTAAATCAAATTAATAAAAAAACGGTGCTTGCACATCCTGTGGGGCGCAAATTCTGTGGGGCGCACATCCTGCGGCGCACATAAATAAAAATAATATTAAAACATTTTTACAAAAAAATATATTTAAATCAAATTAATAAAAAAACTGTGCCTGCACATCCTGTGGGGCGCAAATTCTGTGGGGCGCACATCCTGCGGCGCACATCCTGCTGCGCACATAAATAAAAATAATATTAAAAACAAATTACAATTTTTTTGTTTTAAATCAAATTAATAAAAAAACTGTCCTTGCACATCCTGTGGGGCGCACATCCTGCGGCGCACATCCTGCTGCGCACATAAATAAAAATAATATTAAAAACAAATTACAATTTTTTTTTAAATCAAATTAATAAAAAAACTGTGCTTGCACATCCTGTGGGGCGCAAATTCTGTGGGGCGCACATCCTGCGGCGCACATCCTGCTGCGCACATAAATAAAAATAATATTAAAAACAAATTACAATTTTTTTTTTAAATCAAATTAATAAAAAAACTTTCCTTGCACATCCTGTGGGGCGCAAATTCTGTGGGGCGCACATCCTGCTGCGCACATAAATAAAAATAATATTAAAACATTTTTACAAAAAAAAATATTTAAATCAAATTTATAAAAAAACTGTGCTTGCACATCCTGTGGGGCGCAAATTCTGTGGGGCGCACATCCTGCTGCGCACATGAATAAAAATAATATTAAAAACAAATTACAATTTTTTTTTTTAAATCAAATTAATAAAAAAACTTTCCTTGCACATCCTGTGGGGCGCAAATTCTGTGGGGCGCACATCCTGCTGCGCACATAAATAAAAATAATATTAAAACATTTTTACAAAAAAATATATTTAAATCAAATTAATAAAAAAACTGTGCTTGCACATCCTGTGGGGCGCAAATTCTGTGGGGCGCACATCCTGCGGCGCACATCCTGCTGCGCACATAAATAAAAATAATATTAAAACATTTTTACAAAAAAAAATATTTAAATCAAATTAATAAAAAAACTGTGCTTGCACATCCTGTGGGGCGCACATCCTGCGGCGCACATCCTGCTGCGCACATCCTGCTGCGCACATAAATAAAAATAATATTAAAACATTTTTACAAAAAAAATATTTAAATCAAATTAATAAAAAAACTGTCCTTGCACATCCTGTGGGGCGCAAATTCTGTGGGGCGCACATCCTGCGGCGCACATCCTGCTGCGCACATAAATAAAAATAATATTAAAACATTTTTACAAAAAAAAATATTTAAATCAAATTAATAAAAAAACGGTGCTTGCACATCCTGTGGGGCGCAAATTCTGTGGGGCGCACATCCTGCGGCGCACATAAATAAAAATAATATTAAAACATTTTTACAAAAAAAATATTTAAATCAAATTAATAAAAAAACTGTCCCTGCACATCCTGTGGGGCGCAAATTATGTGGGGCGCACATCCTGCAGCGCACATCCTGCTGCGCAAATAAATAAAAATAAAATTAAAAAAAATTTACAATTTTTTTTTTTAAATCAAATTTATAAAAAAACTGTCCTTGCACATCCTGTGGGGCGCACATCCTGCGGCGCAAATCCTGCTGCGCACATGAATAAAAATAATATTAAAACATTTTTACAAAAAAAAATATTTAAATCAAATTAATAAAAAAACTGTCCTTGCACATCCTGTGGGGCGCACATCCTGCTGCGCACATAAATAAAAATAATATTGAAACAAATTTACAATTTTTTTTTTTTAAATCAAATTAATAAAAAAACTGTGCTTGCACATCCTGTGGGGCGAAAATTATGTGGGGCGCACTTCATGCGGCGCACATCCTGCTGCGCACATAAATAAAAATAATATTAAAACATTTTTACAAAAAAATGTATTAAAATCAAATTAATAAAAAAACTGTGCTTGCACATCCTGTGGGGCGCAAATTATGTGGGGCGCACATCATGCGGCGCACATCCTGCTGCGCACATAAATAAAAATAATATTAAAAACAAATTACAATTTTTTTTTTAAATCAAACATCCTGTGGGGCGCAAATTATGTGGGGCGCACATCAAGCGGCGCACATCCTGCTGCGCACATAAATAAAAATAATATTAAAAACAAATTACAATTTTTTTTTTAAATCAAATTAATAAAAAAACCTTGCTTGCACATCCTGTGGGGCGCAAATTCTGTGGGCCGCAAATCCTGCGGCGCACATCCTGCTGCGCACATAAATAAAAATAATATTAAAAACAAATTACAATTTTTTTTTTAAATCAAATTAATAAAAAACTGTGGTTGCACATCCTGTGGGGCGCAAATTCTGTGGGGCGCACAGACTGCGGCGCACATCCTGCTGCGCACATGAATAAAAATAATATTAAAACATTTTTACAAAAAAATATATTTAAATCAAATTAATAAAAAAACTGTGCCTGCACATCCTGTGGGGCGCAAATTCTGTGGGGCGCACATCCTGCGGCGCACATCCTGCTGCGCACATAAATAAAAATAATATTAAAAACAAATTACAATTTTTTTGTTTTAAATCAAATTAATAAAAAAACTGTCCTTGCACATCCTGTGGGGCGCACATCCTGCGGCGCACATCCTGCTGCGCACATAAATAAAAATAATATTAAAAACAAATTACAATTTTTTTTTAAATCAAATTAATAAAAAAACTGTGCTTGCACATCCTGTGGGGCGCAAATTCTGTGGGGCGCACATCCTGCGGCGCACATCCTGCTGCGCACATAATTAAAAATAATATTAAAACATTTTTACAAAAAAAAATATTTAAATCAAATTTATAAAAAAACTGTGCTTGCACATCCTGTGGGGCGCAAATTCTGTGGGGCGCACATCCTGCTGCGCACATGAATAAAAATAATATTAAAAACAAATTACAATTTTTTTTTTTAAATCAAATTAATAAAAAAACTGTCCTTGCACATCCTGTGGGGCGCAAATTCTGTGGGGCGCACATCCTGCGGCGCACATCCTGCTGCGCACATAAATCGAAATAATATTAAAACATTTTTACAAAAAAAAATATTTAAATCAAATTAATAAAAAAACTGTCCTTGCACATCCTGTGGGGCGTACATCCTGCGGCGCACATCCTGCTGCGCACATAAATCAAAATAATATTAAAACATTTTTACAACAATTTTTTTTAAATCAAATTAATAAAAAAACTGTGCTTGCACATCCTGTGGGGCGCAAATTCTGTGGGGCGCACATCCTGCGGCGCACATCCTGCTGCGCACATGAATAAAAATAATATTAAAACATTTTTACAAAAAAATATATTTAAATCAAATTAATAAAAAAACTGTGCTTGCACATCCTGTGGGGCGCAAATTCTGTGGGGCGCACATCCTGCGGCGCACATCCTGCTGCGCACATAAATAAAAATAATATTAAAACATTTTTACAAAAAAAAATATTTAAATCAAATTAATAAAAAAACTGTGCTTGCACATCCTGTGGGGCGCAAATTCTGTGGGGCGCACATCCTGCGGCGCACATCCTGCTGCGCACATAAATAAAAATAATATTAAAAACAAATTACAATTTTTTTTTTAAATCAAATTAATAAAAAAACTTTCCTTGCACATCCTGTGGGGCGCAAATTCTGTGGGGCGCACATCCTGCTGCGCACATAAATAAAAATAATATTAAAACATTTTTACAAAAAAAAATATTTAAATCAAATTTATAAAAAAACTGTGCTTGCACATCCTGTGGGGCGCAAATTCTGTGGGGCGCACATCCTGCTGCGCACATGAATAAAAATAATATTAAAAACAAATTACAATTTTTTTTTTTAAATCAAATTAATAAAAAAACTTTCCTTGCACATCCTGTGGGGCGCAAATTCTGTGGGGCGCACATCCTGCTGCGCACATAAATAAAAATAATATTAAAACATTTTTACAAAAAAATATATTTAAATCAAATTAATAAAAAAACTGTGCTTGCACATCCTGTGGGGCGCAAATTCTGTGGGGCGCACATCCTGCGGCGCACATCCTGCTGCGCACATAAATAAAAATAATATTAAAACATTTTTACAAAAAAAAATATTTAAATCAAATTAATAAAAAAACTGTGCTTGCACATCCTGTGGGGCGCACATCCTGCGGCGCACATCCTGCTGCGCACATCCTGCTGCGCACATAAATAAAAATAATATTAAAACATTTTTACAAAAAAAATATTTAAATCAAATTAATAAAAAAACTGTCCTTGCACATCCTGTGGGGCGCAAATTCTGTGGGGCGCACATCCTGCGGCGCACATCCTGCTGCGCACATAAATAAAAATAATATTAAAACATTTTTACAAAAAAAAATATTTAAATCAAATTAATAAAAAAACGGTGCTTGCACATCCTGTGGGGCGCAAATTCTGTGGGGCGCACATCCTGCGGCGCACATAAATAAAAATAATATTAAAACATTTTTACAAAAAAATATATTTAAATCAAATTAATAAAAAAACTGTGCCTGCACATCCTGTGGGGCGCAAATTCTGTGGGGCGCACATCCTGCGGCGCACATCCTGCTGCGCACATAAATAAAAATAATATTAAAAACAAATTACAATTTTTTTGTTTTAAATCAAATTAATAAAAAAACTGTCCTTGCACATCCTGTGGGGCGCACATCCTGCGGCGCACATCCTGCTGCGCACATAAATAAAAATAATATTAAAAACAAATTACAATTTTTTTTTAAATCAAATTAATAAAAAAACTGTGCTTGCACATCCTGTGGGGCGCAAATTCTGTGGGGCGCACATCCTGCGGCGCACATCCTGCTGCGCACATAAATAAAAATAATATTAAAAACAAATTACAATTTTTTTTTTAAATCAAATTAATAAAAAAACTTTCCTTGCACATCCTGTGGGGCGCAAATTCTGTGGGGCGCACATCCTGCTGCGCACATAAATAAAAATAATATTAAAACATTTTTACAAAAAAAAATATTTAAATCAAATTTATAAAAAAACTGTGCTTGCACATCCTGTGGGGCGCAAATTCTGTGGGGCGCACATCCTGCTGCGCACATGAATAAAAATAATATTAAAAACAAATTACAATTTTTTTTTTTAAATCAAATTAATAAAAAAACTTTCCTTGCACATCCTGTGGGGCGCAAATTCTGTGGGGCGCACATCCTGCTGCGCACATAAATAAAAATAATATTAAAACATTTTTACAAAAAAAAATATTTAAATCAAATTAATAAAAAAACTGTGCTTGCACATCCTGTGGGGCGCACATCCTGCGGCGCACATCCTGCTGCGCACATCCTGCTGCGCACATAAATAAAAATAATATTAAAACATTTTTACAAAAAAAATATTTAAATCAAATTAATAAAAAAACTGTCCTTGCACATCCTGTGGGGCGCAAATTCTGTGGGGCGCACATCCTGCGGCGCACATCCTGCTGCGCACATAAATAAAAATAATATTAAAACATTTTTACAAAAAAAAATATTTAAATCAAATTAATAAAAAAACGGTGCTTGCACATCCTGTGGGGCGCAAATTCTGTGGGGCGCACATCCTGCGGCGCACATAAATAAAAATAATATTAAAACATTTTTACAAAAAAAATATTTAAATCAAATTAATAAAAAAACTGTCCCTGCACATCCTGTGGGGCGCAAATTATGTGGGGCGCACATCCTGCAGCGCACATCCTGCTGCGCAAATAAATAAAAATAAAATTAAAAAAAATTTACAATTTTTTTTTTTAAATCAAATTTATAAAAAAACTGTCCTTGCACATCCTGTGGGGCGCACATCCTGCGGCGCAAATCCTGCTGCGCACATGAATAAAAATAATATTAAAACATTTTTACAAAAAAAAATATTTAAATCAAATTAATAAAAAAACTGTCCTTGCACATCCTGTGGGGCGCACATCCTGCTGCGCACATAAATAAAAATAATATTGAAACAAATTTACAATTTTTTTTTTTTAAATCAAATTAATAAAAAAACTGTGCTTGCACATCCTGTGGGGCGAAAATTATGTGGGGCGCACTTCATGCGGCGCACATCCTGCTGCGCACATAAATAAAAATAATATTAAAACATTTTTACAAAAAAATGTATTAAAATCAAATTAATAAAAAAACTGTGCTTGCACATCCTGTGGGGCGCAAATTATGTGGGGCGCACATCATGCGGCGCACATCCTGCTGCGCACATAAATAAAAATAATATTAAAAACAAATTACAATTTTTTTTTTTTTAAATCAAATTAATAAAAAAACTGTCCTTGCACATCCTGTGGGGCGCAAATTCTGTGGGCCGCAAATCCTGCGGCGCACATCCTGCTGCGCACATAAATAAAAATAATATTAAAAACAAATTACAATTTTTTTTTTAAATCAAACATCCTGTGGGGCGCAAATTATGTGGGGCGCACATCAAGCGGCGCACATCCTGCTGCGCACATAAATAAAAATAATATTAAAAACAAATTACAATTTTTTTTTTAAATCAAATTAATAAAAAAACCTTGCTTGCACATCCTGTGGGGCGCAAATTCTGTGGGCCGCAAATCCTGCGGCGCACATCCTGCTGCGCACATAAATAAAAATAATATTAAAAACAAATTACAATTTTTTTTTTAAATCAAATTAATAAAAAACTGTGGTTGCACATCCTGTGGGGCGCAAATTCTGTGGGGCGCACAGACTGCGGCGCACATCCTGCTGCGCACATGAATAAAAATAATATTAAAACATTTTTACAAAAAAATATATTTAAATCAAATTAATAAAAAAACTGTGCCTGCACATCCTGTGGGGCGCAAATTCTGTGGGGCGCACATCCTGCGGCGCACATCCTGCTGCGCACATAAATAAAAATAATATTAAAAACAAATTACAATTTTTTTGTTTTAAATCAAATTAATAAAAAAACTGTCCTTGCACATCCTGTGGGGCGCACATCCTGCGGCGCACATCCTGCTGCGCACATAAATAAAAATAATATTAAAAACAAATTACAATTTTTTTTTAAATCAAATTAATAAAAAAACTGTGCTTGCACATCCTGTGGGGCGCAAATTCTGTGGGGCGCACATCCTGCGGCGCACATCCTGCTGCGCACATAATTAAAAATAATATTAAAACATTTTTACAAAAAAAAATATTTAAATCAAATTTATAAAAAAACTGTGCTTGCACATCCTGTGGGGCGCAAATTCTGTGGGGCGCACATCCTGCTGCGCACATGAATAAAAATAATATTAAAAACAAATTACAATTTTTTTTTTTAAATCAAATTAATAAAAAAACTGTCCTTGCACATCCTGTGGGGCGCAAATTCTGTGGGGCGCACATCCTGCGGCGCACATCCTGCTGCGCACATAAATCGAAATAATATTAAAACATTTTTACAAAAAAAAATATTTAAATCAAATTAATAAAAAAACTGTGCTTGCACATCCTGTGGGGCGCAAATTCTGTGGGGCGCACATCCTGCGGCGCACATCCTGCTGCGCACATGAATAAAAATAATATTAAAACATTTTTACAAAAAAATATATTTAAATCAAATTAATAAAAAAACTGTCCTTGCACATCCTGTGGGGCGTACATCCTGCGGCGCACATCCTGCTGCGCACATAAATCAAAATAATATTAAAACATTTTTACAACAATTTTTTTTAAATCAAATTAATAAAAAAACTGTGCTTGCACATCCTGTGGGGCGCAAATTCTGTGGGGCGCACATCCTGCGGCGCACATCCTGCTGCGCACATAAATAAAAATAATATTAAAACATTTTTACAAAAAAAAATATTTAAATCAAATTAATAAAAAAACTGTGCTTGCACATCCTGTGGGGCGCAAATTCTGTGGGGCGCACATCCTGCGGCGCACATCCTGCTGCGCACATAAATAAAAATAATATTAAAAACAAATTACAATTTTTTTTTTAAATCAAATTAATAAAAAAACTTTCCTTGCACATCCTGTGGGGCGCAAATTCTGTGGGGCGCACATCCTGCTGCGCACATAAATAAAAATAATATTAAAA
This sequence comes from Pleuronectes platessa, assembly GCF_947347685.1. Lineage (NCBI taxonomy): Eukaryota > Metazoa > Chordata > Actinopteri > Pleuronectiformes > Pleuronectidae > Pleuronectes > Pleuronectes platessa. The sequence goes on along the minus strand of NW_026519116.1, from coordinate 914,823 downwards.
CATTTTTACAAAAAAAAATATTTAAATCAAATTTATAAAAAAACTGTGCTTGCACATCCTGTGGGGCGCAAATTCTGTGGGGCGCACATCCTGCTGCGCACATGAATAAAAATAATATTAAAAACAAATTACAATTTTTTTTTTTAAATCAAATTAATAAAAAAACTTTCCTTGCACATCCTGTGGGGCGCAAATTCTGTGGGGCGCACATCCTGCTGCGCACATAAATAAAAATAATATTAAAACATTTTTACAAAAAAATATATTTAAATCAAATTAATAAAAAAACTGTGCTTGCACATCCTGTGGGGCGCAAATTCTGTGGGGCGCACATCCTGCGGCGCACATCCTGCTGCGCACATAAATAAAAATAATATTAAAACATTTTTACAAAAAAAAATATTTAAATCAAATTAATAAAAAAACGGTGCTTGCACATCCTGTAGGGCGCAAATTCTGTGGGGCGCACATCCTGCGGCACACATCCTGCTGCGCACATAAATAAAAATAATATTGAAACAAATTTACAATTTTTTTTTTTTAAATCAAATTAATAAAAAAACTGTGCTTGCACATCCTGTGGGGCGAAAATTATGTGGGGCGCACTTCATGCGGCGCACATCCTGCTGCGCACATAAATAAAAATAATATTAAAACATTTTTACAAAAAAATGTATTAAAATCAAATTAATAAAAAAACTGTGCTTGCACATCCTGTGGGGCGCAAATTATGTGGGGCGCACATCAAGCGGCGCACATCCTGCTGCGCACATAAATAAAAATAATATTAAAAACAAATTACAATTTTTTTTTTAAATCAAATTAATAAAAAAACCTTGCTTGCACATCCTGTGGGGCGCAAATTCTGTGGGCCGCAAATCCTGCGGCGCACATCCTGCTGCGCACATAAATAAAAATAATATTAAAAACAAATTACAATTTTTTTTTTAAATCAAATTAATAAAAAACTGTGGTTGCACATCCTGTGGGGCGCAAATTATGTGGGGCGCACAGACTGCGGCGCACATCCTGCTGCGCACATAAATAAAAATAATATTAAAACATTTTTACAAAAAAAAATATTTAAATCAAATTAATAAAAAAACTGTGCTTGCACATCCTGTGGGGCGCAAATTCTGTGGGGCGCACATCCTGCGGCACACATAAATAAAAATAATATTGAAACAAATTTACAATTTTTTTTTTTTAAATCAAATTAATAAAAAAACTGTGCTTGCACATCCTGTGGGGCGAAAATTATGTGGGGCGCACATCATGCGGCGCACATAAATAACAATAATATTAAAACATTTTTACAAAAAAATATATTAAAATCAAATTAATAAAAAAACTGTGCTTGCACATCCTGTGGGGCGCAAATTCTGTGGGGCGCACATCCTGCGGCACACATCCTGCTGCGCACATAAATAAAAATAATATTGAAACAAATTTACAATTTTTTTTTTTAAATCAAATTAATAAAAAAACTGTGCTTGCACATCCTGTGGGGCGCAAATTCTGTGGGGCGCACATCCTGCGGCGCACATCCTGCTGCGCACATAAATAAAAATAATATTAAAAACAAATTACAATTTTTTTTTTTTAAATCAAATTAATAAAAAAACTGTCCTTTTACATCTTGTGTGGCGCAAATTCTGTGGGGCGCACATCCTGCGGCGCACATCCTGCTGCGCACATAAATAAAAATAATATTAAAACATTTTTACAAAAAAAAATATTTAAATCAAATTAATAAAAAAACTGTGCTTGCACATCCTGTGGGGCGCACATCCTGCGGCGCACATCCTGCTGCGCACATAAATAAAAATAATATTAAAAACAATTTACAATTTTTTTTTTTAAATCAAATTGATAAAAAAACTGTGCTTGCATATCCTGTGGGGCGCAAATTATGTGGGGCGCACATCCTGCGGCGCACATCCTGCTGCGCACATAAATAAAAATAATATTAAAACATTTTTACAAAAAAAAATATTTAAATCAAATTAATAAAAAAACTGTGCTTGCACATCCTGTGGGGCGCAAATTATGTGGGGCGCACATCCTGCGGCACACATCCTGCTGCGCACAAAAATAAAAATAATATTAAAAAACAATTTACAATTATTTTTTTTTTAAATCAAATTAATAAAAAAACTGTGCTTGCACATCCTGTGGGGCGCAAATTATGTGGGGCGCACATCCTGTGGCGCACATCCTGCTGCGCACATAAATAAAAATAATATTAAAAACAATTTACGATTATTTTTTTTTAAATCAAATTATTAAAAATACTGTGCTTGCACATCCTGTGGGGCGCAAATTCTGTGGGGCGCACATCCTGCGGCGCACATCCTGCTGCGCACTTAAATAAAAATAATATTAAAACATTTTTACAAAAAAAATATTTAAATCAAATTAATAAAAAAACTGTCCTTGCACATCCAGTGGGGCGCAAATTCTGTGGGGCGCACATCCTGCGGCGCACATCCTGCTGCGCACATAAATAAAAATAATATTAAAAACAAATTACAATTTTTTTTTAAAATCAAATTAATAAAAAAACTTTCCTTGCACATCCTGTGGGGCGCAAATTCTGTGGGGCGCACATCCTGCTGCGCACATAAATAAAAATAATATTAAAACATTTTTACAAAAAAAAATATTTAAATCAAATTTATAAAAAAACTGTGCTTGCACATCCTGTGGGGCGCAAATTCTGTGGGGCGCACATCCTGCTGCGCACATGAATAAAAATAATATTAAAAACAAATTACAATTTTTTTTTTTAAATCAAATTAATAAAAAAACTTTCCTTGCACATCCTGTGGGGCGCAAATTCTGTGGGGCGCACATCCTGCTGCGCACATAAATAAAAATAATATTAAAACATTTTTACAAAAAAATATATTTAAATCAAATTAATAAAAAAACTGTGCTTGCACATCCTGTGGGGCGCAAATTCTGTGGGGCGCACATCCTGCGGCACACATCCTGCTGCGCACATAAATAAAAATAATATTAAAACATTTTTACAAAAAAAAATATTTAAATCAAATTAATAAAAAAACGGTGCTTGCACATCCTGTGGGGCGCAAATTCTGTGGGGCGCACATCCTGCTGCGCACATAAATAAAAATAATATTAAAACATTTTTACAAAAAAATATATTTAAATCAAATTAATAAAAAAACTGTGCTTGCACATCCTGTGGGGCGCAAATTATGTGGGGCGCACATCCTGCAGCGCACATCCTGCTGCGCAAATAAATAAAAATAAAATTAAAAAAAATTTACAATTTTTTTTTTTAAATCAAATTTATAAAAAAACTGTCCTTGCACATCCTGTGGGGCGCACATCCTGCGGCGCAAATCCTGCTGCGCACATGAATAAAAATAATATTAAAACATTTTTACAAAAAAAAATATTTAAATCAAATTAATAAAAAAACTGTCCTTGCACATCCTGTGGGGCGCACATCCCGCGGCGCACATCCTGCTGCGCACATAAATAAAAATAATATTAAAACATTTTTACAAAAATTATTTTTTAAATCAAATTAATAAAAAAACTGTGCTTGCACATCCTGTGGGGCGCAAATTCTGTGGGGCGCACATCCTGCGGCGCACATCCTGCTGCGCACATAAATCAAAATAATATTAAAACATTTTTACAAAAAAAAATATTTAAATCAAATATATAAAAAAACTCTGCTTGCACATCCTGTGGGGCGCAAATTCTGTGGGGCGCACATCCTGCGGCACACATCCTGCTGCGCACATAAATAAAAATAATATTGAAACAAATTTACAATTTTTTTTTTTTAAATCAAATTAATAAAAAAACTGTGCTTGCACATCCTGTGGGGCGAAAATTATGTGGGGCGCACTTCATGCGGCGCACATCCTGCTGCGCACATAAATAAAAATAATATTAAAACATTTTTACAAAAAAATGTATTAAAATCAAATTAATAAAAAAACTGTGCTTGCACATCCTGTGGGGCGCAAATTATGTGGGGCGCACATCATGCGGCGCACATCCTGCTGCGCACATAAATAAAAATAATATTAAAAACAAATTACAATTTTTTTTTTTTTAAATCAAATTAATAAAAAAACTGTCCTTGCACATCCTGTGGGGCGCAAATTCTGTGGGCCGCAAATCCTGCGGCGCACATCCTGCTGCGCACATAAATAAAAATAATATTAAAAACAAATTACAATTTTTTTTTTAAATCAAACATCCTGTGGGGCGCAAATTATGTGGGGCGCACATCAAGCGGCGCACATCCTGCTGCGCACATAAATAAAAATAATATTAAAAACAAATTACAATTTTTTTTTTAAATCAAATTAATAAAAAAACCTTGCTTGCACATCCTGTGGGGCGCAAATTCTGTGGGCCGCAAATCCTGCGGCGCACATCCTGCTGCGCACATAAATAAAAATAATATTAAAAACAAATTACAATTTTTTTTTTAAATCAAATTAATAAAAAACTGTGGTTGCACATCCTGTGGGGCGCAAATTATGTGGGGCGCACAGACTGCGGCGCACATCCTGCTGCGCACATAAATAAAAATAATATTAAAACATTTTTACAAAAAAAAATATTTAAATCAAATTAATAAAAAAACTGTGCTTGCACATCCTGTGGGGCGCAAATTCTGTGGGGCGCACATCCTGCGGCACACATAAATAAAAATAATATTGAAACAAATTTACAATTTTTTTTTTTTAAATCAAATTAATAAAAAAACTGTGCTTGCAAATCCTGTGGGGCGAAAATTATGTGGGGCGCACATCATGCGGCGCACATAAATAACAATAATATTAAAACATTTTTACAAAAAAATATATTAAAATCAAATTAATAAAAAAACTGTGCTTGCACATCCTGTGGGGCGCAAATTCTGTGGGGCGCACATCCTGCGGCACACATCCTGCTGCGCACATAAATAAAAATAATATTGAAACAAATTTACAATTTTTTTTTTTAAATCAAATTAATAAAAAAACTGTGCTTGCACATCCTGTGGGGCGCAAATTCTGTGGGGCGCACATCCTGCGGCGCACATCCTGCTGCGCACATAAATAAAAATAATATTAAAAACAAATTACAATTTTTTTTTTTTAAATCAAATTAATAAAAAAACTGTCCTTTTACATCTTGTGTGGCGCAAATTCTGTGGGGCGCACATCCTGCGGCGCACATCCTGCTGCGCACATAAATAAAAATAATATTAAAACATTTTTACAAAAAAAAATATTTAAATCAAATTAATAAAAAAACTGTGCTTGCACATCCTGTGGGGCGCAAATTATGTGGGGCGCACATCCTGCGGCGCACATCCTGCTGCGCACATAAATAAAAATAATATTAAAAACAATTTACAATTTTTTTTTTTAAATCAAATTGATAAAAAAACTGTGCTTGCATATCCTGTGGGGCGCAAATTATGTGGGGCGCACATCCTGCGGCGCACATCCTGCTGCGCACATAAATAAAAATAATATTAAAACATTTTTACAAAAAAAAATATTTAAATCAAATTAATAAAAAAACTGTGCTTGCACATCCTGTGGGGCGCAAATTATGTGGGGCGCACATCCTGCGGCACACATCCTGCTGCGCACAAAAATAAAAATAATATTAAAAAACAATTTACAATTATTTTTTTTTTAAATCAAATTAATAAAAAAACTGTGCTTGCACATCCTGTGGGGCGCAAATTATGTGGGGCGCACATCCTGTGGCGCACATCCTGCTGCGCACATAAATAAAAATAATATTAAAAACAATTTACGATTATTTTTTTTTAAATAAAATTAATAAAAATACTGTGCTTGCACATCCTGTGGGGCGCAAATTCTGTGGGGCGCACATCCTGCGGCGCACATCCTGCTGCGCACTTAAATAAAAATAATATTAAAACATTTTTACAAAAAAAATATTTAAATCAAATTAATAAAAAAACTGTCCTTGCACATCCAGTGGGGCGCAAATTCTGTGGGGCGCACATCCTGCGGCGCACATCCTGCTGCGCACATAAATAAAAATAATATTAAAAACAAATTACAATTTTTTTTTTAAATCAAATTAATAAAAAACTGTGGTTGCACATCCTGTGGGGCGCAAATTATGTGGGGCGCACAGACTGCGGCGCACATCCTGCTTTGCACATAAATAAAAATAATATTAAAACATTTTTACAAAAAAAATATTTAAATCAAATTAATAAAAAAACTCTGCTTGCACATCCTGTGGGGCGAAAATTATGTGGGGCGCACATCATGCGGCGCACATCCTGCTGCGCACATAAATAAAAATAATATTAAAACATTTTTACAAAAAAATATATTAAAATCAAATTAATAAAAAAACTGTGCTTGCACATCCTGTGGGGCGAAAATTATGTGGGGCGCACATCATGCGGCGCACATAAATAAAAATAATATTAAAACATTTTTACAAAAAAATATATTAAAATCAAATTAATAAAAAAACTGTGCTTGCACATCCTGTGGGGCGCAAATTCTGTGGGGCGCACATCCTGCGGCACACATCCTGCTGCGCACATAAATAAAAATAATATTGAAACAAATTTACAATTTTTTTTTTTAAATCAAATTAATAAAAAAACTGTGCCTGCACATCCTGTGGGGCGCAAATTCTGTGGGGCGCACATCCTGCGGCGCACATCCTGCTGCGCACATAAATAAAAATAATATTAAAAACAAATTACAATTTTTTTGTTTTAAATCAAATTAATAAAAAAACTGTCCTTGCACATCCTGTGGGGCGCACATCCTGCGGCGCACATCCTGCTGCGCACATAAATAAAAATAATATTAAAAACAAATTACAATTTTTTTTTAAATCAAATTAATAAAAAAACTGTGCTTGCACATCCTGTGGGGCGCAAATTCTGTGGGGCGCACATCCTGCGGCGCACATCCTGCTGCGCACATAAATAAAAATAATATTAAAAACAAATTACAATTTTTTTTTTAAATCAAATTAATAAAAAAACTTTCCTTGCACATCCTGTGGGGCGCAAATTCTGTGGGGCGCACATCCTGCTGCGCACATAAATAAAAATAATATTAAAACATTTTTACAAAAAAAAATATTTAAATCAAATTTATAAAAAAACTGTGCTTGCACATCCTGTGGGGCGCAAATTCTGTGGGGCGCACATCCTGCTGCGCACATGAATAAAAATAATATTAAAAACAAATTACAATTTTTTTTTTTAAATCAAATTAATAAAAAAACTTTCCTTGCACATCCTGTGGGGCGCAAATTCTGTGGGGCGCACATCCTGCTGCGCACATAAATAAAAATAATATTAAAACATTTTTACAAAAAAAAATATTTAAATCAAATTAATAAAAAAACTGTGCTTGCACATCCTGTGGGGCGCACATCCTGCGGCGCACATCCTGCTGCGCACATCCTGCTGCGCACATAAATAAAAATAATATTAAAACATTTTTACAAAAAAAATATTTAAATCAAATTAATAAAAAAACTGTCCTTGCACATCCTGTGGGGCGCAAATTCTGTGGGGCGCACATCCTGCGGCGCACATCCTGCTGCGCACATAAATAAAAATAATATTAAAACATTTTTACAAAAAAAAATATTTAAATCAAATTAATAAAAAAACGGTGCTTGCACATCCTGTGGGGCGCAAATTCTGTGGGGCGCACATCCTGCGGCGCACATAAATAAAAATAATATTAAAACATTTTTACAAAAAAAATATTTAAATCAAATTAATAAAAAAACTGTCCCTGCACATCCTGTGGGGCGCAAATTATGTGGGGCGCACATCCTGCAGCGCACATCCTGCTGCGCAAATAAATAAAAATAAAATTAAAAAAAATTTACAATTTTTTTTTTTAAATCAAATTTATAAAAAAACTGTCCTTGCACATCCTGTGGGGCGCACATCCTGCGGCGCAAATCCTGCTGCGCACATGAATAAAAATAATATTAAAACATTTTTACAAAAAAAAATATTTAAATCAAATTAATAAAAAAACTGTCCTTGCACATCCTGTGGGGCGCACATCCTGCTGCGCACATAAATAAAAATAATATTGAAACAAATTTACAATTTTTTTTTTTTAAATCAAATTAATAAAAAAACTGTGCTTGCACATCCTGTGGGGCGAAAATTATGTGGGGCGCACTTCATGCGGCGCACATCCTGCTGCGCACATAAATAAAAATAATATTAAAACATTTTTACAAAAAAATGTATTAAAATCAAATTAATAAAAAAACTGTGCTTGCACATCCTGTGGGGCGCAAATTATGTGGGGCGCACATCATGCGGCGCACATCCTGCTGCGCACATAAATAAAAATAATATTAAAAACAAATTACAATTTTTTTTTTTTTAAATCAAATTAATAAAAAAACTGTCCTTGCACATCCTGTGGGGCGCAAATTCTGTGGGCCGCAAATCCTGCGGCGCACATCCTGCTGCGCACATAAATAAAAATAATATTAAAAACAAATTACAATTTTTTTTTTAAATCAAACATCCTGTGGGGCGCAAATTATGTGGGGCGCACATCAAGCGGCGCACATCCTGCTGCGCACATAAATAAAAATAATATTAAAAACAAATTACAATTTTTTTTTTAAATCAAATTAATAAAAAAACCTTGCTTGCACATCCTGTGGGGCGCAAATTCTGTGGGCCGCAAATCCTGCGGCGCACATCCTGCTGCGCACATAAATAAAAATAATATTAAAAACAAATTACAATTTTTTTTTTAAATCAAATTAATAAAAAACTGTGGTTGCACATCCTGTGGGGCGCAAATTCTGTGGGGCGCACAGACTGCGGCGCACATCCTGCTGCGCACATGAATAAAAATAATATTAAAACATTTTTACAAAAAAATATATTTAAATCAAATTAATAAAAAAACTGTGCCTGCACATCCTGTGGGGCGCAAATTCTGTGGGGCGCACATCCTGCGGCGCACATCCTGCTGCGCACATAAATAAAAATAATATTAAAAACAAATTACAATTTTTTTGTTTTAAATCAAATTAATAAAAAAACTGTCCTTGCACATCCTGTGGGGCGCACATCCTGCGGCGCACATCCTGCTGCGCACATAAATAAAAATAATATTAAAAACAAATTACAATTTTTTTTTAAATCAAATTAATAAAAAAACTGTGCTTGCACATCCTGTGGGGCGCAAATTCTGTGGGGCGCACATCCTGCGGCGCACATCCTGCTGCGCACATAATTAAAAATAATATTAAAACATTTTTACAAAAAAAAATATTTAAATCAAATTTATAAAAAAACTGTGCTTGCACATCCTGTGGGGCGCAAATTCTGTGGGGCGCACATCCTGCTGCGCACATGAATAAAAATAATATTAAAAACAAATTACAATTTTTTTTTTTAAATCAAATTAATAAAAAAACTGTCCTTGCACATCCTGTGGGGCGCAAATTCTGTGGGGCGCACATCCTGCGGCGCACATCCTGCTGCGCACATAAATCGAAATAATATTAAAACATTTTTACAAAAAAAAATATTTAAATCAAATTAATAAAAAAACTGTGCTTGCACATCCTGTGGGGCGCAAATTCTGTGGGGCGCACATCCTGCGGCGCACATCCTGCTGCGCACATGAATAAAAATAATATTAAAACATTTTTACAAAAAAATATATTTAAATCAAATTAATAAAAAAACTGTCCTTGCACATCCTGTGGGGCGTACATCCTGCGGCGCACATCCTGCTGCGCACATAAATCAAAATAATATTAAAACATTTTTACAACAATTTTTTTTAAATCAAATTAATAAAAAAACTGTGCTTGCACATCCTGTGGGGCGCAAATTCTGTGGGGCGCACATCCTGCGGCGCACATCCTGCTGCGCACATGAATAAAAATAATATTAAAACATTTTTACAAAAAAATATATTTAAATCAAATTAATAAAAAAACTGTGCTTGCACATCCTGTGGGGCGCAAATTCTGTGGGGCGCACATCCTGCGGCGCACATCCTGCTGCGCACATAAATAAAAATAATATTAAAACATTTTTACAAAAAAAAATATTTAAATCAAATTAATAAAAAAACTGTGCTTGCACATCCTGTGGGGCGCAAATTCTGTGGGGCGCACATCCTGCGGCGCACATCCTGCTGCGCACATAAATAAAAATAATATTAAAAACAAATTACAATTTTTTTTTTAAATCAAATTAATAAAAAAACTTTCCTTGCACATCCTGTGGGGCGCAAATTCTGTGGGGCGCACATCCTGCTGCGCACATAAATAAAAATAATATTAAAACATTTTTACAAAAAAAAATATTTAAATCAAATTTATAAAAAAACTGTGCTTGCACATCCTGTGGGGCGCAAATTCTGTGGGGCGCACATCCTGCTGCGCACATGAATAAAAATAATATTAAAAACAAATTACAATTTTTTTTTTTAAATCAAATTAATAAAAAAACTTTCCTTGCACATCCTGTGGGGCGCAAATTCTGTGGGGCGCACATCCTGCTGCGCACATAAATAAAAATAATATTAAAACATTTTTACAAAAAAATATATTTAAATCAAATTAATAAAAAAACTGTGCTTGCACATCCTGTGGGGCGCAAATTCTGTGGGGCGCACATCCTGCGGCGCACATCCTGCTGCGCACATAAATAAAAATAATATTAAAACATTTTTACAAAAAAAAATATTTAAATCAAATTAATAAAAAAACGGTGCTTGCACATCCTGTAGGGCGCAAATTCTGTGGGGCGCACATCCTGCGGCACACATCCTGCTGCGCACATAAATAAAAATAATATTGAAACAAATTTACAATTTTTTTTTTTTAAATCAAATTAATAAAAAAACTGTGCTTGCACATCCTGTGGGGCGAAAATTATGTGGGGCGCACTTCATGCGGCGCACATCCTGCTGCGCACATAAATAAAAATAATATTAAAACATTTTTACAAAAAAATGTATTAAAATCAAATTAATAAAAAAACTGTGCTTGCACATCCTGTGGGGCGCAAATTATGTGGGGCGCACATCAAGCGGCGCACATCCTGCTGCGCACATAAATAAAAATAATATTAAAAACAAATTACAATTTTTTTTTTAAATCAAATTAATAAAAAAACCTTGCTTGCACATCCTGTGGGGCGCAAATTCTGTGGGCCGCAAATCCTGCGGCGCACATCCTGCTGCGCACATAAATAAAAATAATATTAAAAACAAATTACAATTTTTTTTTTAAATCAAATTAATAAAAAACTGTGGTTGCACATCCTGTGGGGCGCAAATTATGTGGGGCGCACAGACTGCGGCGCACATCCTGCTGCGCACATAAATAAAAATAATATTAAAACATTTTTACAAAAAAAAATATTTAAATCAAATTAATAAAAAAACTGTGCTTGCACATCCTGTGGGGCGCAAATTCTGTGGGGCGCACATCCTGCGGCACACATAAATAAAAATAATATTGAAACAAATTTACAATTTTTTTTTTTTAAATCAAATTAATAAAAAAACTGTGCTTGCACATCCTGTGGGGCGAAAATTATGTGGGGCGCACATCATGCGGCGCACATAAATAACAATAATATTAAAACATTTTTACAAAAAAATATATTAAAATCAAATTAATAAAAAAACTGTGCTTGCACATCCTGTGGGGCGCAAATTCTGTGGGGCGCACATCCTGCGGCACACATCCTGCTGCGCACATAAATAAAAATAATATTGAAACAAATTTACAATTTTTTTTTTTAAATCAAATTAATAAAAAAACTGTGCTTGCACATCCTGTGGGGCGCAAATTCTGTGGGGCGCACATCCTGCGGCGCACATCCTGCTGCGCACATAAATAAAAATAATATTAAAAACAAATTACAATTTTTTTTTTTTAAATCAAATTAATAAAAAAACTGTCCTTTTACATCTTGTGTGGCGCAAATTCTGTGGGGCGCACATCCTGCGGCGCACATCCTGCTGCGCACATAAATAAAAATAATATTAAAACATTTTTACAAAAAAAAATATTTAAATCAAATTAATAAAAAAACTGTGCTTGCACATCCTGTGGGGCGCACATCCTGCGGCGCACATCCTGCTGCGCACATAAATAAAAATAATATTAAAAACAATTTACAATTTTTTTTTTTAAATCAAATTGATAAAAAAACTGTGCTTGCATATCCTGTGGGGCGCAAATTATGTGGGGCGCACATCCTGCGGCGCACATCCTGCTGCGCACATAAATAAAAATAATATTAAAACATTTTTACAAAAAAAAATATTTAAATCAAATTAATAAAAAAACTGTGCTTGCACATCCTGTGGGGCGCAAATTATGTGGGGCGCACATCCTGCGGCACACATCCTGCTGCGCACAAAAATAAAAATAATATTAAAAAACAATTTACAATTATTTTTTTTTTAAATCAAATTAATAAAAAAACTGTGCTTGCACATCCTGTGGGGCGCAAATTATGTGGGGCGCACATCCTGTGGCGCACATCCTGCTGCGCACATAAATAAAAATAATATTAAAAACAATTTACGATTATTTTTTTTTAAATCAAATTATTAAAAATACTGTGCTTGCACATCCTGTGGGGCGCAAATTCTGTGGGGCGCACATCCTGCGGCGCACATCCTGCTGCGCACTTAAATAAAAATAATATTAAAACATTTTTACAAAAAAAATATTTAAATCAAATTAATAAAAAAACTGTCCTTGCACATCCAGTGGGGCGCAAATTCTGTGGGGCGCACATCCTGCGGCGCACATCCTGCTGCGCACATAAATAAAAATAATATTAAAAACAAATTACAATTTTTTTTTAAAATCAAATTAATAAAAAAACTTTCCTTGCACATCCTGTGGGGCGCAAATTCTGTGGGGCGCACATCCTGCTGCGCACATAAATAAAAATAATATTAAAACATTTTTACAAAAAAAAATATTTAAATCAAATTTATAAAAAAACTGTGCTTGCACATCCTGTGGGGCGCAAATTCTGTGGGGCGCACATCCTGCTGCGCACATGAATAAAAATAATATTAAAAACAAATTACAATTTTTTTTTTTAAATCAAATTAATAAAAAAACTTTCCTTGCACATCCTGTGGGGCGCAAATTCTGTGGGGCGCACATCCTGCTGCGCACATAAATAAAAATAATATTAAAACATTTTTACAAAAAAATATATTTAAATCAAATTAATAAAAAAACTGTGCTTGCACATCCTGTGGGGCGCAAATTCTGTGGGGCGCACATCCTGCGGCACACATCCTGCTGCGCACATAAATAAAAATAATATTAAAACATTTTTACAAAAAAAAATATTTAAATCAAATTAATAAAAAAACGGTGCTTGCACATCCTGTGGGGCGCAAATTCTGTGGGGCGCACATCCTGCTGCGCACATAAATAAAAATAATATTAAAACATTTTTACAAAAAAATATATTTAAATCAAATTAATAAAAAAACTGTGCTTGCACATCCTGTGGGGCGCAAATTATGTGGGGCGCACATCCTGCAGCGCACATCCTGCTGCGCAAATAAATAAAAATAAAATTAAAAAAAATTTACAATTTTTTTTTTTAAATCAAATTTATAAAAAAACTGTCCTTGCACATCCTGTGGGGCGCACATCCTGCGGCGCAAATCCTGCTGCGCACATGAATAAAAATAATATTAAAACATTTTTACAAAAAAAAATATTTAAATCAAATTAATAAAAAAACTGTCCTTGCACATCCTGTGGGGCGCACATCCCGCGGCGCACATCCTGCTGCGCACATAAATAAAAATAATATTAAAACATTTTTACAAAAATTATTTTTTAAATCAAATTAATAAAAAAACTGTGCTTGCACATCCTGTGGGGCGCAAATTCTGTGGGGCGCACATCCTGCGGCGCACATCCTGCTGCGCACATAAATCAAAATAATATTAAAACATTTTTACAAAAAAAAATATTTAAATCAAATATATAAAAAAACTCTGCTTGCACATCCTGTGGGGCGCAAATTCTGTGGGGCGCACATCCTGCGGCACACATCCTGCTGCGCACATAAATAAAAATAATATTGAAACAAATTTACAATTTTTTTTTTTTAAATCAAATTAATAAAAAAACTGTGCTTGCACATCCTGTGGGGCGAAAATTATGTGGGGCGCACTTCATGCGGCGCACATCCTGCTGCGCACATAAATAAAAATAATATTAAAACATTTTTACAAAAAAATGTATTAAAATCAAATTAATAAAAAAACTGTGCTTGCACATCCTGTGGGGCGCAAATTATGTGGGGCGCACATCATGCGGCGCACATCCTGCTGCGCACATAAATAAAAATAATATTAAAAACAAATTACAATTTTTTTTTTTTTAAATCAAATTAATAAAAAAACTGTCCTTGCACATCCTGTGGGGCGCAAATTCTGTGGGCCGCAAATCCTGCGGCGCACATCCTGCTGCGCACATAAATAAAAATAATATTAAAAACAAATTACAATTTTTTTTTTAAATCAAACATCCTGTGGGGCGCAAATTATGTGGGGCGCACATCAAGCGGCGCACATCCTGCTGCGCACATAAATAAAAATAATATTAAAAACAAATTACAATTTTTTTTTTAAATCAAATTAATAAAAAAACCTTGCTTGCACATCCTGTGGGGCGCAAATTCTGTGGGCCGCAAATCCTGCGGCGCACATCCTGCTGCGCACATAAATAAAAATAATATTAAAAACAAATTACAATTTTTTTTTTAAATCAAATTAATAAAAAACTGTGGTTGCACATCCTGTGGGGCGCAAATTATGTGGGGCGCACAGACTGCGGCGCACATCCTGCTGCGCACATAAATAAAAATAATATTAAAACATTTTTACAAAAAAAAATATTTAAATCAAATTAATAAAAAAACTGTGCTTGCACATCCTGTGGGGCGCAAATTCTGTGGGGCGCACATCCTGCGGCACACATAAATAAAAATAATATTGAAACAAATTTACAATTTTTTTTTTTTAAATCAAATTAATAAAAAAACTGTGCTTGCAAATCCTGTGGGGCGAAAATTATGTGGGGCGCACATCATGCGGCGCACATAAATAACAATAATATTAAAACATTTTTACAAAAAAATATATTAAAATCAAATTAATAAAAAAACTGTGCTTGCACATCCTGTGGGGCGCAAATTCTGTGGGGCGCACATCCTGCGGCACACATCCTGCTGCGCACATAAATAAAAATAATATTGAAACAAATTTACAATTTTTTTTTTTAAATCAAATTAATAAAAAAACTGTGCTTGCACATCCTGTGGGGCGCAAATTCTGTGGGGCGCACATCCTGCGGCGCACATCCTGCTGCGCACATAAATAAAAATAATATTAAAAACAAATTACAATTTTTTTTTTTTAAATCAAATTAATAAAAAAACTGTCCTTTTACATCTTGTGTGGCGCAAATTCTGTGGGGCGCACATCCTGCGGCGCACATCCTGCTGCGCACATAAATAAAAATAATATTAAAACATTTTTACAAAAAAAAATATTTAAATCAAATTAATAAAAAAACTGTGCTTGCACATCCTGTGGGGCGCAAATTATGTGGGGCGCACATCCTGCGGCGCACATCCTGCTGCGCACATAAATAAAAATAATATTAAAAACAATTTACAATTTTTTTTTTTAAATCAAATTGATAAAAAAACTGTGCTTGCATATCCTGTGGGGCGCAAATTATGTGGGGCGCACATCCTGCGGCGCACATCCTGCTGCGCACATAAATAAAAATAATATTAAAACATTTTTACAAAAAAAAATATTTAAATCAAATTAATAAAAAAACTGTGCTTGCACATCCTGTGGGGCGCAAATTATGTGGGGCGCACATCCTGCGGCACACATCCTGCTGCGCACAAAAATAAAAATAATATTAAAAAACAATTTACAATTATTTTTTTTTTAAATCAAATTAATAAAAAAACTGTGCTTGCACATCCTGTGGGGCGCAAATTATGTGGGGCGCACATCCTGTGGCGCACATCCTGCTGCGCACATAAATAAAAATAATATTAAAAACAATTTACGATTATTTTTTTTTAAATAAAATTAATAAAAATACTGTGCTTGCACATCCTGTGGGGCGCAAATTCTGTGGGGCGCACATCCTGCGGCGCACATCCTGCTGCGCACTTAAATAAAAATAATATTAAAACATTTTTACAAAAAAAATATTTAAATCAAATTAATAAAAAAACTGTCCTTGCACATCCAGTGGGGCGCAAATTCTGTGGGGCGCACATCCTGCGGCGCACATCCTGCTGCGCACATAAATAAAAATAATATTAAAAACAAATTACAATTTTTTTTTTAAATCAAATTAATAAAAAACTGTGGTTGCACATCCTGTGGGGCGCAAATTATGTGGGGCGCACAGACTGCGGCGCACATCCTGCTTTGCACATAAATAAAAATAATATTAAAACATTTTTACAAAAAAAATATTTAAATCAAATTAATAAAAAAACTCTGCTTGCACATCCTGTGGGGCGAAAATTATGTGGGGCGCACATCATGCGGCGCACATCCTGCTGCGCACATAAATAAAAATAATATTAAAACATTTTTACAAAAAAATATATTAAAATCAAATTAATAAAAAAACTGTGCTTGCACATCCTGTGGGGCGAAAATTATGTGGGGCGCACATCATGCGGCGCACATAAATAAAAATAATATTAAAACATTTTTACAAAAAAATATATTAAAATCAAATTAATAAAAAAACTGTGCTTGCACATCCTGTGGGGCGCAAATTCTGTGGGGCGCACATCCTGCGGCACACATCCTGCTGCGCACATAAATAAAAATAATATTGAAACAAATTTACAATTTTTTTTTTTAAATCAAATTAATAAAAAAACTGTGCTTGCACATCCTGTGGGGCGCAAATTCTGTGGGGCGCACATCCTGCGGCGCACATCCTGCTGCGCACATAAATAAAAATAATATTAAAAACAAATTACAATTTTTTTTTTTTAAATCAAATTAATAAAAAAACTGTCCTTTTACATCTTGTGTGGCGCAAATTCTGTGGGGCGCACATCCTGCGGCGCACATCCTGCTGCGCACATAAATAAAAATAATATTAAAACATCTTTACAAAAAAAATATTTAAAACAATTAATAAAAAAACTGTGCTTGCTCATCCTGTGGGGCGCAAATTATGTGGGGCGCACATCATGCGGCGCACATCCAGCTGCGCACATTAATAATAATAATATTAAAACATTTTTACAAAAAAAAATATTTAAATCAAATTAATAAAAAAACTGTGCTTGCACATCCTGTAGGGCGCAAATTCTGTGGGGCGCACATCCTGAAGCGCACATCCTGCTGCGCACATAAAATAAAAATAATATTAAAATATTTTTACAAAAAAAAATATTTAAATCAAATTAATAAAAAAACTGTGCTTGCACATCCTGTGGGGCAAAAATTCTGTGGGGCGCACATCCTGCGGCGCACATCCTTCTGCGCACATAAATAAAAATAATATTAAAAAGAAATTACAATTTTTTTTTTTTAAATCAAATTAATAAAAAAACTGTCCTTGCACATCCTGTGGGGCGCAAATTCTGTGGGGCGCACATCCTGCTGCGCACATGAATAAAAATGAAATTAAAAAAAATTTACAATTTTTTTTTTTTAAATCAAATTAATATAAAAAATGTGCTTGCACATCCTGTGGGGCGCAAATTCTGTGGGGCGCACATCCTGCGGCGCACATAAATAAAAATAATATTAAAAACAAATTACAATTTTTTTTTTAAATCAAATTAATAAAAAAACTGTCCTTGCACATCCTGTGGGGCGCAAATTATGTGGGGCGCACATCCTGCGAGGCACATCCTGCTGCGCACATAAATAAAAATAATATTAAAAACAAATTACAATTTTTTTTTTTAAATCAAATTAATAAAAAAACTGTCCTTGCACATCCTGTGGGGCGCAAATTCTGTGGGGCGCACATCCTGCGGCGCACATCCTGCTGCGCACATGAATAAAAATAATATTGAAACAAATTTACAATTTTTTTTTTTTAAATCAAATTAATAAAAAAACTGTCCTTGCACATCCTGTGGGGCGCAAATTCTGTGGGGCGCACATCCTGCGGCGCACATCCTGCTGCGCACATAAATAAAAATAATATTAAAACATTTTTACAAAAAAAAATATTTAAATCAAATTAATAAAAAAACTGTGCTTGCACATCCTGTGGGGCGCAAATTCTGTGGGGCGCACATCCTGCGGCACACATCCTGCTGCGCACATAAATAAAAATAATATTAAAAACAATTTACAATTATTTTTTTTTTAAATCAAATTTAAAAAAAAAATGTGCTTGCACATCCTGTGGGGCGCAAATTCTGTGGGGCGCACATCCTGTGGCGCAAATCCTGCTGCGCACATGAATAAAAATAATATTAATACATTTTTACAAAAAAAAATATTTAAATCACATTAATAAAAAAACTGTGCTTGCACATCCTGTGGGGCGCAAATTCTGTGGGGCGCACATCCTGCGGCGCACATCCTGCTGCGCACATGAATAAAAATAATATTAATACATTTTTACAAAAAAAAATATTTAAATCAAATTAATAAAAAAACTGTGCTTGCACATCCTGTGGGGCGCAAATTCTGTGGGGCGCACATCCTGCGGCGCACATCCTGCTGCGCACATAAATAAAAATGATATTAAAACATTTTTACAAAAAAAATATTTAAATCAAATTAATAAAAAAACTGCTTGCACATCCTGTGGGGCGCAAATTCTGTGGGGCGCACATCCTGCGAGGCACATCCTGCTGCGCACATAAATAAAAATAATATTAAAAACAATTTACAATTATTTTTTTTTTAAATCAAATTTAAAAAAAAAATGTGCTTGCACATCCTGTGGGGCGCAAATTCTGTGGGGCGCACATCCTGTGGCGCAAATCCTGCTGCGCACATGAATAAAAATAATATTAATACATTTTTACAAAAAAAAATATTTAAATCACATTAATAAAAAAACTGTGCTTGCACATCCTGTGGGGCGCAAATTCTGTGGGGCGCACATCCTGCGGCGCACATCCTGCTGCGCACATGAATAAAAATAATATTAATACATTTTTACAAAAAAAAATATTTAAATCAAATTAATAAAAAAACTGTGCTTGCACATCCTGTGGGGCGCAAATTCTGTGGGGCGCACATCCTGCGGCGCACATCCTGCTGCGCACATAAATAAAAATGATATTAAAACATTTTTACAAAAAAAATATTTAAATCAAATTAATAAAAAAACTGCTTGCACATCCTGTGGGGCGCAAATTCTGTGGGGCGCACATCCTGCGGCGCAAATCCTGCTGCGCACATGAATAAAAATAATATTAAAACATTTTTACAAAAAAAAATATTTAAATCAAATTAATAAAAAAACTGTGCTTGCACATCCTGTGGGGCGCAAATTATGTGGGGCGCACATCCTGCGGTGCACATCCTGCTGCGCACATAAATAAAAATAATATTAAAAACAATTTACAATTATTTTTTTTTAAATCAAATTAATAAAAAAACTGTGCTTGCACATCCTGTGGGGCGCAAATTCTGTGGGGCGCACATCCTGCGGCACACATCCTGCTGCGCACATAAATAAAAATAATATTAAAACATTTTTACAAAAAAATGTATTAAAATCAAATTAATAAAAAAACTGTGCTTGCACATCCTGTGGGGCGCAAATTATGTGGGGCGCACATCATGCGGCGCACATCCTGCTGCGCACATAAATAAAAATAATATTAAAAACAAATTACAATTTTTTTTTTTTTAAATCAAATTAATAAAAAAACTGTGCTTGCACATCCTGTGGGGCGCAAATTATGTGGGGCGCACATCAAGCGGCGCACATCCTGCTGCGCACATAAAATAAAAATAATATTAAAATATTTTTACAAAAAAAAATATTTAAATCAAATTAATAAAAAAACTGTGCTTGCACATCCTGTGGGGCGCAAATTCTGTGGGGCGCACATCCTGCGGCGCACATCCTGCTGCGCACATAAATAAAAATAATATTAAAACATTTTTACAAAAAAAAATATTTAAATCAAATTACAATTTTTTTTTTAAATCAAATTAATAAAAAACTGTGGTTGCACATCCTGTGGGGCGCAAATTATGTGGGGCGCACAGACTGCGGCGCACATCCTGCTGCGCACATAAATAAAAATAATATTAAAACATTTTTACAAAAAAAAATATTTAAATCAAATTAATAAAAAAACTGTGCTTGCACATCCTGTGGGGCGCAAATTCTGTGGGGCGCACATCCTGCGGCACACATAAATAAAAATAATATTGAAACAAATTTACAATTTTTTTTTTTTAAATCAAATTAATAAAAAAACTGTTTTTGCACATCCTGTAGGGCGAAAATTATGTGGGGCGCACATCATGCGGCGCACATAAATAACAATAATATTAAAACATTTTTACAAAAAAATATATTAAAATCAAATTAATAAAAAAACTGTGCTTGCACATCCTGTGGGGCGCAAATTCTGTGGGGCGCAAATTCTGTGGGGCGCACATGCTGCGGCGCACATCCTGCTGCGCACATAAATAAAAATAATATTAAAAACAAATTACAATTTTTTTTTTAAAATCAAATTAATAAAAAAACTGTCCTTGCACATCCTGTGGGGCGCAAATTCTGTGGGGCGCACATCCTGCGGCACACATCCTGCTGCGCACATAAATAAAAATAATATTAAAACATCTTTACAAAAAAAATATTTAAATCAAATTAATAAAAAAACTGTCCTTGCACATCCTGTGGGGCGCAAATTCTGTGGGGCGCACATCCTGCGGCGCACATCCTGCTGCGCACATAAATAAAAATAAAATAAAACATTTTTACAAAAAAAAATATTTAAATCAAATTAATAAAAAAACTGTGCTTGCACATCCTGCGGCGCACATCCTGCTGCGCACATAAATAAAAATAATATTAAAAACAATTTACAATTATTTTTTTTTTAAATCAAATTAAAAAAAAAACTGTGCTTGCACATCCTGTGGGGCGCAAATTATGTGGGGCGCACATCATGTGGCGCACATCCTGCTGCGCACATAAATAAAAATAATATTAAAACATTTTTACAGAAAAAAATATTTAAATATAACTAATAAAAAACCTTGCTTGCACATCCTGTGGGGCGCAAATTCTGTGGATCGCACATCATGCGGCGCACATCCTGCTGCGCACATGAATAAAAATAATATTAAAACAAATCTACAATTTTTTTTTTTTAAATCAAATTAATAAAAAAACTGTGCTTGCACATCCTGTGGGGCGCAAATTATGTGGGGCGCACATCAAGCGGCGCACATCCTGCTGCGCACATAAATAAAAATAATATTAAAAACAAATTACAATTTTTTTTTTTTTAAATCAAATTAATAAAAAAACTGTCGTTGCACATCCTGTGGGGCGCAAATTCTGTGGGGCGCACATCCTGCGGCGCACATCCTGCTGCGCACATAAATAAAAATAATATTAAAACATTTTTACAAAAAAAATATTTAAATCAAATTAATAAAAAAACTGTCCTTGCACATCCTGTGGGGCGCAAATTCTGTGGGGCGCACATCCTGCGGCGCAAATCCTGCTGCGCACATAAATAAAAATAATATTAAAAACAATTTACAATTATTTTTTTAAATCAAATTAATAAAAAAACTGTCCTTGCACATCCTGTGGGGCGCAAATTCTGTGGGGCGCACATCCTGCGGCGCAAATCCTGCTGCGCACATGAATAAAAATAATATTAAAACATTTTTACAAAAAAAAATATTTAAATCAAATTAATAAAAAAACTGCTTGCACATCCTGTGGGGCGCAAATTCTGTGGGGCGCACATCCTGCGAGGCACATCCTGCTGCGCACATAAATAAAAATAATATTAAAAACAAATTACAATTTTTTTTTTTAAATCAAATTAATAAAAAAACTGTCCTTGCACAACCTGTGGGGCGCAAATTCTGTGGGGCGCACATCCTGCGGCGCAAATCCTGCTGCGCACATGAATAAAAATAATATTAAAACATTTTTACAAAAAAAAATATTTAAATCAAATTAATAAAAAAACTGTGCTTGCACATCCTGTGGGGCGCAAATTATGTGGGGCGCACATCCTGCGGTGCACATCCTGCTGCGCACATAAATAAAAATAATATTAAAAACAATTTACAATTATTTTTTTTTAAATCAAATTAATAAAAAAACTGTGCTTGCACATCCTGTAGGGCGCAAATTCAGTGGGGCGCACATCCTGAAGCGCACATCCTGCTAGGCACATAAAATAAAAATAATATTAAAACATTTTTACAAAAAAAAATATTTAAATCAAATTAATAAAAAAACTGTGCTTGCACATCCTGTGGGGCGCAAATTCTGTGGGGTGCACATCCTGCGGCACACATCCTGCTGCGCACATAAATAAAAATAATATTAAAACATTTTTACATTTTTTTTTTTTAAATCAAATTAATAAAAAAACTGTCGTTGCACATCCTGTGGGGCGCAAATTCTGTGGGGCGCACATCCTGCGGCGCACATCCTGCTGCGCACATAAATAAAAATAATATTAAAACATTTTTACAAAAAAAATATTTAAATCAAATTAATAAAAAAACTGTCCTTGCACATCCTGTGGGGCGCAAATTCTGTGGGGCGCACATCCTGCGGCGCAAATCCTGCTGCGCACATAAATAAAAATAATATTAAAAACAATTTACAATTATTTTTTTAAATCAAATTAATAAAAAAACTGTCCTTGCACATCCTGTGGGGCGCAAATTCTGTGGGGCGCACATCCTGCGGCGCAAATCCTGCTGCGCACATGAATAAAAATAATATTAAAACATTTTTACAAAAAAAAATATTTAAATCAAATTAATAAAAAAACTGTGCTTGCACATCCTGTGGGGCGCAAATTATGTGGGGCGCACATCCTGCGGTGCACATCCTGCTGCGCACATAAATAAAAATAATATTAAAAACAATTTACAATTATTTTTTTTTAAATCAAATTAATAAAAAAACTGTGCTTGCACATCCTGTAGGGCGCAAATTCAGTGGGGCGCACATCCTGCGGCGCACATAAATAAAAATAATATTAAAACATTTTTACAAAAAAAATATTTAAATCAAATTAATAAAAAAACTGTCCTTGCACATCCTGTGGGGCGCAAATTCTGTGGGGCGCACAACCTGCGGCACACATCCTGCTGCGCACATAAATAAAAATTAAATAAAACATTTTTACAAAAAAAAAAAATATTTAAATCAAATTAATAAAAAAACTGTCCTTGCACATCCTGTGGGGCGCAAATTCTGTGGGGCGCACATCCTGTGGCGCACATCCTGCTGCGCACATACATAAAAATAATATTAAAAACAAATTACAATTTTTTTTTTAAAATCAAATTAATAAAAAAACTGTCCTTGCAAATCCTGTGGGGCGCAAATTCTGTGGGGCGCACATCCTGCGGCGCACATCCTGCTGCGCACATAAATAAAAATAATATTAAAACATTTTTACAAAAAAAAATATTTAAATCAAATTAATAAAAAAACTGTGCTTGCACATCCTGTGGGGCGCAAATTCTGTGGGGCGCACATCCTGCGGCGCACATAAATAAAAATAATATTAAAACATTTTTACAAAAAAAATATTTAAATCAAATTAATAAAAAAACTGTCCTTGCACATCCTGTGGGGCGCAAATTCTGTGGGGCGCACATCCTGCGGCGCACATAAATAAAAATAATATTAAAACATTTTTACAAAAAAAATATTTAAATCAAATTAATAAAAAAACTGTCCTTGCACATCCTGTGGGGCGCAAATTATGTGGGGCACAAATTCTGTGGGGCGCACATCCTGCGGCGCACATCCTGCTGTGCACATAAATAAAAATAATATTAAAACATTTTTACAAAAAAAATATTTAAATCAAATTAATAAAAAAACTGTCCTTGCACATCCTGTGGGGCGCAAATTCTGTGGGGCGCACATCCTGCGGCGCACATCCTGCTGCGCACATACATAAAAATAATATTAAAAACAAATTACAATTTTTTTTTTAAAATCAAATTAATAAAAAAACTGTCCTTGCAAATCCTGTGGGGCGCAAATTCTGTGGGGCGCACATCCTGCGGCGCACATCCTGCTGCGCACATAAATAAAAATAATATTAAAACATTTTTACAAAAAAAAATATTTAAATCAAATTAATAAAAAAACTGTGCTTGCACATCCTGTGGGGCGCAAATTCTGTGGGGCGCACATCCTGCGGCGCACATAAATAAAAATAATATTAAAACATTTTTACAAAAAAAATATTTAAATCAAATTAATAAAAAAACTGTGCTTGCACATCCTGTGGGGCGAAAATTCTGTGGGGCGCACATCCTGCTGCGCACATAAATAAAAATAAAATTAAAAAAAATTTACAATTTTTTTTTTTCAAATCAAATTAATAAAAAAACTGTTCTTGCACATCCTGTGGGGCGCAAATTCTGTGGGGCGCACATCCTGCGGCGCACATCCTGCTGCGCACATAAATAAAAATAATATTAAAACATTTTTACAAAAAAAATATTTAAATCAAACTAATAAAAAAACTGTCCTTGCACATCCTGTGGGGCGCAAATTCTGTGGGGCGCAAATCCTGCGGCGCACATCCTGCTGCGCACATAAATACAAATAATATTAAAAACAAATTACAATTTTTTTTTAAATCAAATTAATAAAAAAACTGTGCTTGCACATCCTGTGGGGCGCAAATTATGTGGGGCGCACATCCTGCGGCGCACATCCAGCTGCGCACATAAATAAAAATAATATTAAAAACAAATTACAATTTTTTTTTTAAATCAAATTAATAAAAAACTGTCCTTGCACATCCTGTGGGGCGCAAATTCTGTGGGGCGCACATGAATAAAAATAATATTAAAACATTTTTACAAAAAAAAATATTTAAATCAAATTAATAAAAAAACTGTGCTTGCACATCCTGTGGGGCGCAAATTCTGTGGGGCGCACATCCTGCGGCGCACATCCTGCTGCGCACATAAATAAAAATAATATTAAAACATTTTTACAAAAAAAAATATTTAAATCAAATTAATAAAAAAACTGTTCTTGCACATCCTGTGGGGCGCAAATTCTGTGGGGCGCACATCCTGCGGCGCACATAAATAAAAATAATATTAAAACATTTTTACAAAAAAAATATTTAAATCAAATTAATAAAAAAACTGTCCTTGCACATCCTGTGGGGCGCAAATTCTGTGGGGCACAAATTCTGTGGGGCGCACATCCTGCGGCGCACATCCTGCTGTGCACATAAATAAAAATAATATTAAAACATTTTTACAAAAAAAATATTTAAATCAAATTAATAAAAAAACTGTCCTTGCACATCCTGTGGGGCGCAAATTCTGTGGGGCGCACATCCTGCGGCGCACATCCTGCTGCGCACATGAATAAAAATAATATTAAAAACAAATTAAAATTTTTTTTTTTAAATCAAATTAATAAAAAAACTGTGCTTGCACATCCTGTGGGGCGCAAATTCTGTGGGGCGCACAACCTGCGGCACACATCCTGCTGCGCACATAAATAAAAATTAAATAAAACATTTTTACAAAAAAAAATATTTAAATCAAACTAATAAAAAAACTGTGCTTGCACATCCTGTGGGGCGCAAATTCTGTGGGGCGCACATCCTGCGGCGCACATCCTGCTAGGCACATAAATAAAAATAATATTAAAACATTTTTACAAAAAAAAATATTTAAATCAAATTAATAAAAAAACTGTGCTTGCACATCCTGTGGGGCGAAAATTCTGTGGGGCGCACATCCTGCGGCGCACATCCTGCTGCGCACATAAATAAAAATGAAATAAAACATTTTTACAAAAAAAAATATTTAAATCAAATTAATAAAAAAACTGTGCTTGCACATCCTGTGGGGCGCAAATTCTGTGGGGCGCACATCCTGCGGCGCACATCCTGCTGCGCACATACATAAAAATAATATTAAAAACAAATTACAATTTTTTTTTTAAAATCAAATTAATAAAAAAACTGTCCTTGCACATCCTGTGGGGTGCAAATTCTGTGGGGCGCACATCCTGCTGCGCACATAAATAAAAATTAAATAAAACATTTTTACAAAAAAAAATATTTAAATCAAATTAATAAAAAAACTGTGCTTGCACATCCTGTGGGGCGCAAATTATGTGGGGCACAAATTCTGTGGGGCGCACATCCTGCGGCGCACATCCTGCTGTGCACATAAATAAAAATAATATTAAAACATTTTTACAAAAAAAATATTTAAATCAAATTAATAAAAAAACTGTCCTTGCACATCCTGTGGGGCGCAAATTCTGTGGGGCGCACATCCTGCGGCGCACATCCTGCTGCGCACATGAATAAAAATAATATTAAAAACAAATTAAAATTTTTTTTTTTAAATCAAATTAATAAAAAAACTGTGCTTGCACATCCTGTGGGGCGCAAATTCTGTGGGGCGCACATCCTGCGGCGCACATAAATAAAAATAATATTAAAACATTTTTACAAAAAAAATATTTAAATCAAATTAATAAAAAAACTGTCCTTGCACATCCTGTGGGGCGCAAATTCTGTGGGGCGCACATCCTGCGGCGCACATCCTGCTGCGCACATAAATAAAAAAAATATTAAAAACAAATTACAATTTTTATTTTTCAAATCAAATTAATAAAAAAACTGTGATTGCACATCCTGTGGGGCGCAAATTCTCTGGGGCGCACATCCTGTGGCGCACATCCTGCTGCGCAGATAAATAAAAATAATATTAAAACATTTTTACAAAAAAAAATATTTAAATCAAATTAATAAAAAAACTGTGCTTGCACATCCTGTGGGGCAAAAATTCTGTGGGGCGCACATCCTGCGGCGCACATCCTGCTGCGCACATAAATAAAAATAATATTAAAACATTTTTACAAAAAAAATATTTAAATCAAACTAATAAAAAAACTGTCCTTGCACATCCTGTGGGGCGCAAATTCTGTGGGGCGCACATCCTGCGGCGCACATCCTGCTGCGCACATAAATACAAATAATATTAAAAACAAATTACAATTTTTTTTTTAAATCAAATTAATAAAAAAACTGTGCTTGCACATCCTGTGGGGCGCAAATTCTGTGGGGCGCACATCCCGCGGCGCACATCCAGCTGCGCACATAAATAAAAATAATATTAAAAACAAATTACAATTTTTTTTTTAAATCAAATTAATAAAAAAACTGTGCTTGCACATCCTGTGGGGCGCAAATTCTGTGGGGCGCACATCCTGCGGCGCACATCCTGCTGCGCACATAAATAAAAAAAATATTAAAAACAAATTACAATTTTTATTTTTCAAATCAAATTAATAAAAAAACTGTGATTGCACATCCTGTGGGGCGCAAATTCTCTGGGGCGCACATCCTGTGGCGCACATCCTGCTGCGCAGATAAATAAAAATAATATTAAAAACAAATTACAATTTTTTTTTTTAAATCAAATTAATAAAAAAACTGTCCTTGCACATCCTGTGGGGCGCAAATTATGTGGGGCGCACATCCTGCGGCGCACATCCTGCTGCGCACATAAATAAAAATAATATTAAAACATTTTTACAAAAAAAAATATTTAAATCAAATTAATAAAAAAACTGTGCTTGCACATCCTGTGGGGCAAAAATTCTGTGGGGCGCACATCCTGCGGCGCACATCCTGCTGCGCACATAAATAAAAATAATATTAAAACATTTTTACAAAAAAAATATTTAAATCAAACTAATAAAAAAACTGTCCTTGCACATCCTGTGGGGCGCAAATTCTGTGGGGCGCACATCCTGCGGCGCACATCCTGCTGCGCACATAAATACAAATAATATTAAAAACAAATTACAATTTTTTTTTAAATCAAATTAATAAAAAAACTGTGCTTGCACATCCTGTGGGGCGCAAATTCTGTGGGGCGCACATCCTGCGGCGCACATCCAGCTGCGCACATAAATAAAAATAATATTAAAAACAAATTACAATTTTTTTTTTAAATCAAATTAATAAAAAACTGTCCTTGCACATCCTGTGGGGCGCAAATTCTGTGGGGCGCACATGAATAAAAATAATATTAAAACATTTTTACAAAAAAAAATATTTAAATCAAATTAATAAAAAAACTGTGCTTGCACATCCTGTGGGGCGCAAATTCTGTGGGGCGCACATCCTGCGGCGCACATCCTGCTAGGCACATAAATAAAAATAATATTAAAACATTTTTACAAAAAAAAATATTTAAATCAAATTAATAAAAAAACTGTGCTTGCACATCCTGTGGGGCGAAAATTCTGTGGGGCGCACATCCTGCGGCGCACATCCTGCTGCGCACATAAATAAAAATGAAATAAAACATTTTTACAAAAAAAAATATTTAAATCAAATTAATAAAAAAACTGTGCTTGCACATCCTGTGGGGCGCAAATTCTGTGGGGCGCACATCCTGCGGCGCACATCCTGCTGCGCACATACATAAAAATAATATTAAAAACAAATTACAATTTTTTTTTTAAAATCAAATTAATAAAAAAACTGTCCTTGCACATCCTGTGGGGCGCAAATTCTGTGGGGCGCACATCCTGCTGCGCACATAAATAAAAATTAAATAAAACATTTTTACAAATAAAAATATTTAAATCAAATTAATAAAAAAACTGTGCTTGCACATCCTGTGGGGCGCAAATTATGTGGGGCACAAATTCTGTGGGGCGCACATCCTGCGGCGCACATCCTGCTGCGCACATGAATAAAAATAATATTAAAAACAAATTAAAATTTTTTTTTTTAAATCAAATTAATAAAAAAACTGTGCTTGCACATCCTGTGGGGCGCAAATTCTGTGGGGCGCACATCCTGCGGCGCACATAAATAAAAATAATATTAAAACATTTTTACAAAAAAAATATTTAAATCAAATTAATAAAAAAACTGTCCTTGCACATCCTGTGGGGCGCAAATTCTGTGGGGCGCACATCCCGCGGCGCACATCCAGCTGCGCACATAAATAAAAATAATATTAAAAACAAATTACAATTTTTTTTTTAAATCAAATTAATAAAAAAACTGTGCTTGCACATCCTGTGGGGCGCAAATTCTGTGGGGCGCACATCCTGCGGCGCACATCCTGCTGCGCACATAAATAAAAATAATATTAAAACATTTTTACAAAAAAAATATTTAAATCAAATTAATAAAAAAACTGTCCTTGCACATCCTGTGGGGCGCAAATTCTGTGGGGCACACAACCTGCGGCACACATCCTGCTGCGCACATAAATAAAAATTAAATAAAACATTTTTACAAAAAAAAATATTTAAATCAAATTAATAAAAAAACTGTGCTTGCACATCCTGTGGGGCGCAAATTATGTGGGGCACAAATTCTGTGGGGCGCACATCCTGCGGCGCACATCCTACTGTGCACATAAATAAAAATAATATTAAAACATTTTTACAAAAAAAATATTTAAATCAAATTAATAAAAAAACTGTCCTTGCACATCCTCTGGGGCGCAAATTCTGTGGGGCGCACATCCTGCGGCGCACATCCTGCTGCGCACATGAATAAAAATAATATTAAAAACAAATTACAATTTTTTTTTAAAAATCAAATTAATAAAAAAACTGTCCTTGCACATCCTGTGGGGCGCACATCCTGCGGCGCACATCCTGCTGCGCACATAAATACAAATAATATTAAAAACAAATTACAATTTTTTTTTTAAATCAAATTAATAAAAAACTGTCCTTGCACATCCTGTGGGGCAAAAATTCTGTGGGGCGCACATCCTGCTGCGCACATAAATAAAAATTAAATAAAACATTTTTACAAAAAAAAATATTTAAATCAAATTAATAAAAAAACTGTGCTTGCACATCCTGTGGGGCGCAAATTATGTGGGGCACAAATTCTGTGGGGCGCACATCCTGCGGCGCACATCCTGCTGTGCACATAAATAAAAATAATATTAAAACATTTTTACAAAAAAAATATTTAAATCAAATTAATAAAAAAACTGTCCTTGCACATCCTGTGGGGCGCAAATTCTGTGGGGCGCACATCCTGCGGCGCACATCCTGCTGCGCACATGAATAAAAATAATATTAAAAACAAATTAAAATTTTTTTTTTTAAATCAAATTAATAAAAAAACTGTGCTTGCACATCCTGTGGGGCGCAAATTCTGTGGGGCGCACATCCTGCGGCGCACATAAATAAAAATAATATTAAAACATTTTTACAAAAAAAATATTTAAATCAAATTAATAAAAAAACTGTCCTTGCACATCCTGTGGGGCGCAAATTCTGTGGGGCGCACATCCTGCGGCGCACATCCTGCTGCGCACATAAATAAAAAAAATATTAAAAACAAATTACAATTTTTATTTTTCAAATCAAATTAATAAAAAAACTGTGATTGCACATCCTGTGGGGCGCAAATTCTCTGGGGCGCACATCCTGTGGCGCACATCCTGCTGCGCAGATAAATAAAAATAATATTAAAACATTTTTACAAAAAAAAATATTTAAATCAAATTAATAAAAAAACTGTGCTTGCACATCCTGTGGGGCAAAAATTCTGTGGGGCGCACATCCTGCGGCGCACATCCTGCTGCGCACATAAATAAAAATAATATTAAAACATTTTTACAAAAAAAATATTTAAATCAAACTAATAAAAAAACTGTCCTTGCACATCCTGTGGGGCGCAAATTCTGTGGGGCGCACATCCTGCGGCGCACATCCTGCTGCGCACATAAATACAAATAATATTAAAAACAAATTACAATTTTTTTTTTAAATCAAATTAATAAAAAAACTGTGCTTGCACATCCTGTGGGGCGCAAATTCTGTGGGGCGCACATCCCGCGGCGCACATCCAGCTGCGCACATAAATAAAAATAATATTAAAAACAAATTACAATTTTTTTTTTAAATCAAATTAATAAAAAAACTGTGCTTGCACATCCTGTGGGGCGCAAATTCTGTGGGGCACACAACCTGCGGCACACATCCTGCTGCGCACATAAATAAAAATTAAATAAAACATTTTTACAAAAAAAAATATTTAAATCAAATTAATAAAAAAACTGTGCTTGCACATCCTGTGGGGCGCAAATTATGTGGGGCACAAATTCTGTGGGGCGCACATCCTGCGGCGCACATCCTGCTGTGCACATAAATAAAAATAATATTAAAACATTTTTACAAAAAAAATATTTAAATCAAATTAATAAAAAAACTGTCCTTGCACATCCTGTGGGGCGCAAATTCTGTGGGGCGCACATCCTGCGGCGCACATCCTGCTGCGCACATGAATAAAAATAATATTAAAAACAAATTAAAATTTTTTTTTTTAAATCAAATTAATAAAAAAACTGTGCTTGCACATCCTGTGGGGCGCAAATTCTGTGGGGCGCACATCCTGCGGCGCACATCCTGCTGCGCACATAAATAAAAAAAATATTAAAAACAAATTACCATTTTTATTTTTCAAATCAAATTAATAAAAAAACTGTGATTGCACATCCTGTGGGGCGCAAATTCTCTGGGGCGCACATCCTGTGGCGCACATCCTGCTGCGCAGATAAATAAAAATAATATTAAAAACAAATTACAATTTTTTTTTTTAAATCAAATTAATAAAAAAACTGTCCTTGCACATCCTGTGGGGCGCAAATTATGTGGGGCGCACATCCTGCGGCGCACATCCTGCTGCGCACATAAATAAAAATAATATTAAAACATTTTTACAAAAAAAAATATTTAAATCAAATTAATAAAAAAACTGTGCTTGCACATCCTGTGGGGCGCAAATTCTGTGGGGCGCACATCCTGCGGCGCACATCCTGCTGCGCACATAAATAAAAATAATATTAAAACATTTTTACAAAAAAAATATTTAAATCAAACTAATAAAAAAACTGTCCTTGCACATCCTGTGGGGCGCAAATTCTGTGGGGCGCACATCCTGCGGCGCACATCCTGCTGCGCACATAAATACAAATAATATTAAAAACAAATTACAATTTTTTTTTAAATCAAATTAATAAAAAAACTGTGCTTGCACATCCTGTGGGGCGCAAATTCTGTGGGGCGCACATCCTGCGGCGCACATCCAGCTGCGCACATAAATAAAAATAATATTAAAAACAAATTACAATTTTTTTTTTAAATCAAATTAATAAAAAAACTGTCCTTGCACATCCTGTGGGGCGCAAATTCTGTGGGGCGCACATGAATAAAAATAATATTAAAACATTTTTACAAAAAAAAATATTTAAATCAAATTAATAAAAAAACTGTGCTTGCACATCCTGTGGGGCGCAAATTCTGTGGGGCGCACATCCTGCGGCGCACATCCTGCTGCGCACATAAATAAAAATAATATTAAAACATTTTTACAAAAAAAAATATTTAAATCAAATTAATAAAAAAACTGTGCTTTCACATCCTGTGGGGCGCAAATTCTGTGGGGCGCACATCCTGCGGCGCACATCCTGCTGCGCACATAAATAAAAATGAAATAAAACATTTTTACAAAAAAAAATATTTAAATCAAATTAATAAAAAAACTGTGCTTGCACATCCTGTGGGTTGCAAATTCTGTGGGGCGCACATCCTGCGGCGCACATCCTGCTGCGCACATACATAAAAATAATATTAAAAACAAATTACAATTTTTTTTTAAATCAAATTAATAAAAAAACTGTGCTTGCACATCCTGTGGGGCGCAAATTCTGTGGGGCGCACATCCTGCGGCGCACATCCAGCTGCGCACATAAATAAAAATAATATTAAAAACAAATTACAATTTTTTTTTTAAATCAAATTAATAAAAAAACTGTCCTTGCACATCCTGTGGGGCGCAAATTCTGTGG
Organism: Pleuronectes platessa; assembly: GCF_947347685.1. Classification (NCBI taxonomy): domain Eukaryota; kingdom Metazoa; phylum Chordata; class Actinopteri; order Pleuronectiformes; family Pleuronectidae; genus Pleuronectes; species Pleuronectes platessa. The sequence continues at coordinate 881,647 of NW_026519116.1, read as the reverse complement.
GGCGCACATGAATAAAAATAATATTAAAAGATTTTTACAAAAAAAAATATTTAAATCAAATTAATAAAAAAACTGTGCTTGCACATCCTGTGGGGCGCAAATTCTGTGGGGCGCACATCCTGCGGCGCACATCCTGCTGCGCACATAAATAAAAATAATATTAAAACATTTTTACAAAAAAAAATATTTAAATCAAATTAATAAAAAAACTGTGCTTGCACATCCTGTGGGGCGCAAATTCTGTGGGGCGCACATCCTGCGGCGCACATCCTGCTGCGCACATAAATAAAAATGAAATAAAACATTTTTACAAAAAAAAATATTTAAATCAAATTAATAAAAAAACTGTGCTTGCACATCCTGTGGGGCGCAAATTCTGTGGGGCGCACATCCTGCGGCGCACATCCTGCTGCGCACATACATAAAAATAATATTAAAAACAAATTACAATTTTTTTTTTTAAATCAAATTAATAAAAAAACTGTCCTTGCACATCCTGTGGGGCGCAAATTCTGTGGGGCGCACATCCTGCTGCGCACATAAATAAAAATTAAATAAAACATTTTTACAAAAAAAAATATTTAAATCAAATTAATAAAAAAACTGTGCTTGCACATCCTGTGGGGCGCAAATTATGTGGGGCACAAATTCTGTGGGGCGCACATCCTGCGGCGCACATCCTGCTGTGCACATAAATAAAAACAATATTAAAACATTTTTACAAAAAAAATATTTAAATCAAATTAATAAAAAAACTGTCCTTGCACATCCTGTGGGGCGCAAATTCTGTGGGGCGCACATCCTGCGGCGCACATCCTGCTGCGCACATACATAAAAATAATATTAAAAACAAATTACAATTTTTTTTTTTAAATCAAATTAATAAAAAAACTGTGCTTGCACATCCTGTGGGGCGCAAATTCTGTGGGGCGCACATCCTGCTGCGCAAATAAATAAAAATTAAATAAAACATTTTTACAAAAAAAAATATTTAAATCAAATTAATAAAAAAACTGTGCTTGCACATCCTGTGGGGCGCAAATTATGTGGGGCACAAATTCTGTGGGGCGCACATCCTGCGGCGCACATCCTGCTGTGCACATAAATAAAAATAATATTAAAACATTTTTACAAAAAAAATATTTAAATCAAATTAATAAAAAAACTGTCCTTGCACATCCTCTGGGGCGCAAATTCTGTGGGGCGCACATCCTGCGGCGCACATCCTGCTGCGCACATGAATAAAAATAATATTAAAAACAAATTACAATTTTTTTTTAAAAATCAAATTAATAAAAAAACTGTCCTTGCACATCCTGTGGGGCGCAAATTATGTGGGGCGCACATCCTGCGGCGCACACCCTGCTGCGCACATAAATAAAAATAATATTAAAACATTTTTACAAAAAAAAAATTTAAATCAAATTAATAAAAAAACTGTGCTTGCACATCCTGTGGGGCGCAAATTCTGTGGGGCGCACATCCTGCGGCGCACATCCTGCTGCGCACATAAATAAAAAAAATATTAAAAACAAATTACAATTTTTATTTTTAAATCAAATTAATAAAAAAACTGTCCTTGCACATCCTGTGGGGCGCAAATTCTGTGGGGCGCACATCCTACTGCGCACATAAATAAAAATTAAATAAAACATTTTTACAAAAAAAAATATTTAAATCAAATTAATAAAAAAACTGTGCTTGCACATCCTGTGGGGCGCAAATTATGTGGGGCACAAATTCTGTGGGGCGCACATCCTGCGGCGCACATCCTGCTGTGCACATAAATAAAAATAATATTAAAACATTTTTACAAAAAAAAAATTTAAATCAAATTAATAAAAAAACTGTGCTTGCACATCCTGTGGGGCGCAAATTCTGTGGGGCGCACATCCTGCGGCGCACATCCTGCTGCGCACATACATAAAAATAATATTAAAGACAAATTACAATTTTTTTTTAAAAATCAAATTAATAAAAAAACTGTGCTTGAACATCCTGTGGGGCGCAAATTCTGTGGGGCGCACATCCTGCGGCGCACATCCTGCTGCGCACATAAATAAAAATAATATTAAAAACAATTTACAATTTTTTTTTTTAAATCAAATTAATAAACAAACTGTGCTTGCACATCCTGTGGGGCGCACATCCTGCGGCGCACATCCTGCTGCGCACATAAATAAAAATAATATTAAAAACAAATTACAATTTTTTTTTTAAATCAAATTAATAAAAAAACTGTCCTTGCACATCCTGTGGGGCGCAAATTCTGTGGGGCGCACATCCTGCGGCGCACATCCTGCTGCGCACATAAATAAAAATAATATTAAAAACAAATTACAATTTTTTTTTTAAATCAAATTAATAAAAAAACTGTCCTTGCACATCCTGTGGGGCGCAAATTCTGTGGGGCGCACATCCTGCGGCGCAAATCCTGCTGCGCACATGAATAAAAATAATATTAAAACATTTTTACAAAAAAAATATTTAAATCAAATTAATAAAAAAACTGTGCTTGCACATCCTGTGGGGCGCAAATTATGTGGGGCGCAAATTCTGTGGGGCGCACATCCTGCGGCGCACATCCTGCTGCGCACATGAATAAAAATGATATTAAAACATTTTTACAAAAAAAATATTTAAATCAAATTAATAAAAAAACTGTCCTTGCACATCCTGTGGGGCGCAAATTCTGTGGGGCGCACATCCTGCGGCGCACATCCTGCTGCGCACATGAATAAAAATAATATTAAAACATTTTTACAAAAAAAATATTTAAATCAAATTAATAAAAAAACTGTCCTTGCACATCCTGTGGGGCGCAAATTCTGTGGGGCGCACATCCTGCAGCACACATCCTGCTGCGCACATAAATAAAAATAATATTAGAAACAAATTACAATTTTTTTTTTTAATCCAATTAATAAAAAAACTGTGCTTGCACATCCTGTGGGGCGCAAATTCTGTGGGGCGCACATCCTGCGGCGCACATCCTGCTGCGCACATAAATAAAAATAATATTAAAACATTTTTACAAAAAAATATATTTAAATCAAATAAATAAAAAAACTGTGCTTGCACATCCTGTGGGGCGCAAATTCTGTGGGGCGCACATCCTGCGGCGCACATCCTGCTGGGCACAAAAATAAAAATAATATTAAAACATTTTTACAAAAAAAAATATTTAAATATAACTAATAAAAAACCTTGCTTGCACATCCTTTGGGGCGCAAATTATGTGGGGCGCACATCCTGCAGCGCACATCCTGCTGCGCAAATAAATAAAAATCAAATTAAAAAAAATTTACAATTTTTTTTTTTTAAATCAAATTAATAAAAAAAATGTGCTTGCACAAACTGTCCTTGCACATCCTGTGGGGCGCAAATTCTGTGGGGCGCACATCCTGCAGCACACATCCTGCTGCGCACATAAATAAAAATAATATTAAAAACAAATTACAATTTTTTTTTTTAATCCAATTAATAAAAAAACTGTGCTTGCACATCCTATGGGGCGCAAATTCTGTGGGGCGCACATCCTGCGGCGCACATCCTGCTGCGCACATTAATACAAATAATATTAAAACATTTTTACAAAAAAAACATATTTAAATCAAATTAATAAAAAAACTGTCCTTGCACATTCTGTGGGGCGCACATCTTGCGGCGCAAATCCTGCTGCGCACAAGAATAAAAATACTATTAAAACATTTTTACAAAAAAAAATATTTAAATATAACTAATAAAAAAACTGTGCTTGCACATCCTGTGGGGCGCAAATTCTGTGGGGCGCACATCCTGCTGCGCACATGAATAAAAATAATATTAAAACATTTTTACAAAAAAAAATATTTAAATCAAATTAATAAAAAAACTGTGCTTGCACATCCTGTGGGGCGCAAATTCTGTGGGGCGCACATCCTGCTGCGCACATAAATAAAAATAATATTAAAAACAAATTACAATTTTTTTTTTTTAAATCAAATTAATAAAAAAACTGTGCTTGCACATCCTGTGGGGCGCAAATTCTGTGGGGCGCACATCCTGCGGCGCACATCCTGCTAAGCACATAAATAAAAATAATACTAAAACATTTTTTTCAAAAAAAAATATTTAAATCAAATTAATAAAAAAACTGTGCTTGCACATCCTGTGGGGCGCACATCCTGCGGCGCACATCCTGCTGCGCACATAAATGAAAATATTATTAAAACATTTTTACAAAAAAAAATATTTAAATCAAATTAATAAAAAAACTGTGCTTGCATATCCTGCGGCGCACATCCTGCTGCGCACATAAATCAAAATAATATTAAAACATTTTTACAAAATTTTTTTTTTAAATCAAATTAATAAAAAAACTGTGCTTGCACATCCTGTGGGGCGCAAATTCTGTGGGGCGCACATCCTGCAGCACACATCCTGCTGCGCACATACATAAAAATAATATTAAAAACATATTACAATTTTTTTTTTTAAATCAAATTAATAAAAAAACTGTCCTTGCACATCCTGTGGGGCGCACATCCTGCGGCGCACATCCTGCTGCGCACATAAATAAAAATAATATTAAAAACAAATTACAATTTTTTTTTTAAAATCAAATTAATAAAAAAACTGTCCTTGCACATCCTGTGGGGCGCAAATTCTGTGGGGCGCACATCCAGCTGCGCACATTAATAAAAATAATATTAAAAACAATTTACAATTTTTTTTTTAAAATCAAATTAATAAAAAAACTGTCCTTGCACATCCTGTGGGGCGCAAATTCTGTGGGGCGCACATCCAGCTGCGCACATTAATAAAAATAATATTAAAAACAATTTACAATTTTTTTTTTTTTTAAATCAAATTAATAAAAAAACTGTCCTTGCACATCCTGTGGGGCGCAAATTCTGTGGGGCGCACATCCTGCGGCGCATATCCTGCTGCGCAGATAAATAAAAATAATATTAAAACATTTTTACAAAAAAAACTTTTTAAATCAATTTAATAGAAAAACTGTGCTTGCACATCCTGTGGGGCGCAAATTATGTGGGGCGCACATCCTGCAGCGCACATCCTGCTGCGCACATAAATAAAAATAATATTAAAACATTTTTACAAAAAAAAATATTTAAATATAACTAATAAAAAACCTTGCTTGCACATACCTGTGGGGCGCAAATTATGTGGGGCACATATTCTGTGGGGCACACATCCTGCGGCGCACATCCTGCTGCGCACATAAATAAAAATAATATTAAAAACAAATTACAATTTTTTTTTTTAAATCAAATTAATAAAAAAACTGTCCTTGCACATCCTGTGGGGCGCAAATTCTGTGGGGCGCACATGAATAAAAATAATATTAAAACATTTTTACAAAAAAAAAAATTTAAATATAACTAATAAAAAAACTGTGCTTGCACATCCTGTGGGGCGCAAATTATGTGGGGCGCACATCATGCGGCGCACATCCTGCTGCGCACATAAATAAAAATAATATTAAAAACAATTTACAATTTTTTTTTTTAAATCAAATTAATAAAAAAACTGTGCTTGCACATCCTGTGGGGCGCAAATTCTGTGGGGCGCACATGCTGCGGCGCACATCCTGCTGCACAGATAAATAAAAATAATATTAAAAACAAATTACAATTTTTTTTTTTAAATCAAATTAATAAAAAAAATGTCCTTGCACATCCTGTGAGGCGCAAATTCTGTGGGGCGCACATCCTGCGGCGCACATCATGCTGCGCAAATAAATAAAAATAATATTAAAACATTTTTACAAAAAAAAATATTTAAATCAAATTAATAAAAAAATGTGCTTGCACATCCTGTGGGGCGCAAATTATGTGGGGCGCACATCCTGCGGCGCACATCCTGCTGCGCACATAAATAAAAATAATATTAAAACATTTTTACAAAAAAAAATATTTAAATCAAATTAATAAAAAAACTGTGCTTGCACATCCTGTGGGGCGCAAATTCTGTGGGGCGCACATCCTGCGGCGCACATCCTGCTGCGCACATAAATAAAAATAATATTAAAAACAAATTACAATTTTTTTTTTTAAATCAAATTAATGAAAAAACTGTCCTTGCACATCCTGTGGGGCGCAAATTCTGTGGGGCGCACATGAATAAAAATAATATTAAAACATTTTTACAAAAAAAAAATTTAAATATAACTAATAAAAAAACTGTGCTTGCACATCCTGTGGGGCGCAAATTATATGGGGCGCACATCCTGCAGCGCACATCCTGCTGCGCAAATAAATACAAATAAAATTAAAAAAAATTTACAATTTTTTTTTTTTTAAATCAAATTAATAAAAAAAATGTGCTTGCACATCCTGTGGGGCGCAAATTTTGTGGGGCGCACATCCTGCGGCGCACATCCTAATGCGCATATAAATAAAAATAATATTAAAAACAAATTACAATTTTTTTTTTAAATCAAATCAATAAAAAAACTGTCCTTGCACATCCTGTGGGGCGCAAATTCTGTGGGGCGCACATCCTGCGGCGCACATCCTGCTGCGCAGATAAATAAAAATAATATTAAAACATTTTTACAAAAAAAAATTTTTAAATCAATTTAATAGAAAAACTGTGCTTGCACATCCTGTGGGGCGCAAATTCTGTGGGGCGCACATCCTGCGGCGCACATCCTGCTGCGCATATAAATAAAAATAATATTAAAAACAAATTACAATTTTTTTTTTAAATCAAATCAATAAAAAAACTGTCCTTGCACATCCTTTAGGGCCCAAATTCTGTGGGGCGCACATGAATAAAAATAATATTAAAACATTTTTACAAAAAAAAATATTTAAATCAAATTAATAAAAAAACTGTGCTTGCACATCCTGTGGGGCGCAAATTCTGTGGGGCGCACATGAATAAAAATAATATTAAAACATTTTTACAAAAAAAAAAATTTAAATATAACTAATAAAAAAACTGTGCTTGCACATCCTGTGGGGCGCAAATTATGTGGGGCGCACATCATGCGGCGCACATCCTGCTTCGCACATGAATAAAAATAATATTAAAACATTTTTACAAAAAAAAATATTTAAATATAACTAATAAAAAACCTTGCTTGCACATACCTGTGGGGCGCAAATTATTTGGGGCGCACATCCTGCGGCGCACATCCTGCTGCGCACATAAATAAAAATAATATTAAAAACAATTTACAATTTTTTTTTTAAATCAAATTAATAAAAAAACTGTCCATGCACATCCTGTGGGGCGCAAATTCTGTGGGGCGCACATCCTGCGGCGCACATCCTGCTGCGCACATAAATAAAAATAATATTAAAAACAAATTACAATTTTTTTAAAAAAATCAAATTAATAAAAAAACTGTCCATGCACATCCTGTGGGGCGCAAATTATGTGGGGCGCACATCATGCGGCGCACATCCTGCTTTGCACATGAATAAAAATAATATTAAAACATTTTTACAAAAAAAAATATTTAAATATAACTAATAAAAAACCTTGCTTGCACATACCTGTGGGGCGCAAATTATTTGGGGCGCACATCCTGCGGTGCACATCCTGCTGCGCACATAAATAAAAATAATATTAAAACATTTTTACAAAAAAAATATTTAAATCAAATTAATAAAAAAACTGTCCTTGCACATCCTGTGGGGCGAAAAATTCTGTGGGGCGCACATCCTGCGGCGCACATCCTGCTGCGCAGATAAATAAAAATAATATTAAAACATTTTTACAAAAAAATTTTTTTAAATCAATTTAATAGAAAAACTGTGCTTGCACATCCTGTGGGGCGCAAATTCTGTGGGGCGCACATCCTGCGGCGCACATCCTGCGGCGCACATCCTGCTGCGCATATAAATAAAAATAATATTAAAAACAAATTACAATTTTTTTTTTAAATCAAATCAATAAAAAAACTGTCCTTGCACATCCTTTAGGGCCCAAATTCTGTGGGGCGCACATGAATAAAAATAATATTGAAACATTTTTACAAAAAAAAATATTTAAATCAAATTAATAAAAAAACTGTGCTTGCACATCCTGTGGGGCGCAAATTATGTGGGGCGCACATCATGCGGCGCACATCCTGCTTCGCACATGAATAAAAATAATATTAAAACATTTTTACAAAAAAAAATATTTAAATATAACTAATAAAAAACCTTGCTTGCACATACCTGTGGGGCGCAAATTATTTGGGGCGCACATCCTGCGGCGCACATCCTGCTGCGCACATAAATAAAAATAATATTAAAAACAATTTACAATTTTTTTTTTAAATCAAATTAATAAAAAAACTGTCCATGCACATCCTGTGGGGCGCAAATTCTGTGGGGCGCACATCCTGCGGCACACATCCTGCTGCGCACATAAATAAAAATAATATTAAAACATTTTTACAAAAAAAAATATTTAAATCAAATTAATAAAAAAACTGTGCTTGCACATCCTGTGGGGCGCAAATTCTGTGGGTTGCACATCCTGCGGCGGACATCCTGCTGCGCACATAAATAAAAATAATATTAAAAACAATTTACAATTTTTTTTTTTTAAATCAAATTAATAAAAAAACTGTGCTTGCACATCCTGTGGGGCGCAAATTCTGTGGGGCGCACATCCTGCGGCGCACATCCTGCTGCGCACGTAAATAAAAATAATATTAAAACATTTTTACAAAAAAAAATATTTAAATCAAATTAATAAAAAAACTGTGCTTGCACATCCTGTGGGGCGCAAATTATGTGGGGCGCACATCCTGCTGCGCACATAAATAAAAATAATATTAAAAACAAATTACAATTTTTTTTTTAAATCAAATTAATAAAAAAACTGTCCTTGCACATCCTGTGGGGCGCAAATTCTGTGGGGCGCACATGAATAAAAATAATATTAAGACATTTTTACAAAAAAAAATATTTAAATCAAATTAATAAAAAAACTGTCCTTGCACATCCTGTGGGGCGCAAATTCTGTAGGGCGCACATCCTGCTGCGCACATGAATAAAAATAATATTAAAAACAAATTACAAAAAAAAATATTTAAATCAAATTAATAAAAAAACTGTGCTTGCACATCCTGTGGGGCGCAAATTCTGTGGGTTGCACATCCTGCGGCGCACATCCTGCTGCGCACGTAAATAAAAATAATATTAAAAACAAATTACAATTTTTTTTTTAAATCAAATTAATAAAAAAACTGTCCTTGCACATCCTTTAGGGCCCAAATTCTGTGGGGCGCACATGAATAAAAATAATATTAAAACATTTTTACAAAAAAAAAAATTTAAATATAACTAATAAAAAAACTGTGCTTGCACATCCTGTGGGACGCAAATTATGTGGGGCGCACATCATGCGGCGCACATCCTGCTTCGCACATGAATAAAAATAATATTAAAACATTTTTACAAAAAAAAATATTTAAATATAACTAATAAAAAACCTTGCTTGCACATACCTGTGGGGCGCAAATTATTTGGGGCGCACATCCTGCGGCGCACATCCTGCTGCGCACATAAATAAAAATAATATTAAAAACAATTTACAATTTTTTTTTTAAATCAAATTAATAAAAAAACTGTCCATGCACATCCTGTGGGGCGCAAATTCTGTGGGGCGCACATCCTGCGGCGCACATCCTGCTGCGCACATAAATAAAAATAATATTAAAAACAAATTACAATTTTTTTTAAAAAATCAAATTAATAAAAAAACTGTGCTTGCACATCCTGTGGGGCGCAAATTCTGTGGGGCGCACATCCTGCGGCGCACATCCTGCTGCGCACATAAATAAAAATAATATTAAAACATTTTTACAAAAAAAAATATTTAAATATAACTAATAAAAAACCTTGCTTGCACATCCTGTGGGGCGCAAATTATGTGGGGCGCACATCCTGCAGCGCACATCCTGCTGCGCAAATAAATAAAAATAAAATTAAAAAAAATTTACAATATTTTTTTTTTAAATCAAATTAATAAAAAAACTGTCCATGCACATCCTGTGGGGCGCAAATTATGTGGGGCGCACATCATGCGGCGCACATCCTGCTTTGCACATGAATAAAAATAATATTAAAACATTTTTACAAAAAAAAATATTTAAATATAACTAATAAAAAACCTTGCTTGCACATACCTGTGGGGCGCAAATTATTTGGGGCGCACATCCTGCGGTGCACATCCTGCTGCGCACATAAATAAAAATAATATTAAAACATTTTTACAAAAAAAATATTTAAATCAAATTAATAAAAAAACTGTCCTTGCACATCCTGTGGGGCGAAAAATTCTGTGGGGCGCACATCCTGCGGCGCACATCCTGCTGCGCAGATAAATAAAAATAATATTAAAACATTTTTACAAAAAAATTTTTTTAAATCAATTTAATAGAAAAACTGTGCTTGCACATCCTGTGGGGCGCAAATTCTGTGGGGCGCACATCCTGCGGCGCACATCCTGCGGCGCACATCCTGCTGCGCATATAAATAAAAATAATATTAAAAACAAATTACAATTTTTTTTTTAAATCAAATCAATAAAAAAACTGTCCTTGCACATCCTTTAGGGCCCAAATTCTGTGGGGCGCACATGAATAAAAATAATATTGAAACATTTTTACAAAAAAAAATATTTAAATCAAATTAATAAAAAAACTGTGCTTGCACATCCTGTGGGGCGCAAATTATGTGGGGCGCACATCATGCGGCGCACATCCTGCTTCGCACATGAATAAAAATAATATTAAAACATTTTTACAAAAAAAAATATTTAAATATAACTAATAAAAAACCTTGCTTGCACATACCTGTGGGGCGCAAATTATTTGGGGCGCACATCCTGCGGCGCACATCCTGCTGCGCACATAAATAAAAATAATATTAAAAACAATTTACAATTTTTTTTTTAAATCAAATTAATAAAAAAACTGTCCATGCACATCCTGTGGGGCGCAAATTCTGTGGGGCGCACATCCTGCGGCACACATCCTGCTGCGCACATAAATAAAAATAATATTAAAACATTTTTACAAAAAAAAATATTTAAATCAAATTAATAAAAAAACTGTGCTTGCACATCCTGTGGGGCGCAAATTCTGTGGGTTGCACATCCTGCGGCGCACATCCTGCTGCGCACATAAATAAAAATAATATTAAAAACAATTTACAATTTTTTTTTTTTAAATCAAATTAATAAAAAAACTGTGCTTGCACATCCTGTGGGGCGCAAATTCTGTGGGGCGCACATCCTGCGGCGCACATCCTGCTGCGCACGTAAATAAAAATAATATTAAAACATTTTTACAAAAAAAAATATTTAAATCAAATTAATAAAAAAACTGTGCTTGCACATCCTGTGGGGCGCAAATTATGTGGGGCGCACATCCTGCTGCGCACATAAATAAAAATAATATTAAAAACAAATTACAATTTTTTTTTTAAATCAAATTAATAAAAAAACTGTCCTTGCACATCCTGTGGGGCGCAAATTCTGTGGGGCGCACATGAATAAAAATAATATTAAGACATTTTTACAAAAAAAAATATTTAAATCAAATTAATAAAAAAACTGTCCTTGCACATCCTGTGGGGCGCAAATTCTGTAGGGCGCACATCCTGCTGCGCACATGAATAAAAATAATATTAAAAACAAATTACAAAAAAAAATATTTAAATCAAATTAATAAAAAAACTGTGCTTGCACATCCTGTGGGGCGCAAATTCTGTGGGTTGCACATCCTGCGGCAAACATCCTGCTGCGCACATAAATACAAATAATATTAAAAACAATTTACAATTTTTTTTTTTTAAATCAAATTAATAAAAAAACTGTGCTTGCACATCCTGTGGGGCGCAAATTCTGTGGGGCGCACATCCTGCGGCGCACATCCTGCTGCGCACGTAAATAAAAATAATATTAAAAACAAATTACAATTTTTTTTTTAAATCAAATTAATAAAAAAACTGTCCTTGCACATCCTTTAGGGCCCAAATTCTGTGGGGCGCACATGAATAAAAATAATATTGAAACATTTTTACAAAAAAAAATATTTAAATCAAATTAATAAAAAAACTGTGCTTGCACATCCTGTGGGGCGCAAATTCTGTGGGGCGCACATGAATAAAAATAATATTAAAACATTTTTACAAAAAAAAAAATTTAAATATAACTAATAAAAAAACTGTGCTTGCACATCCTGTGGGGCGCAAATTATGTGGGGCGCACATCATGCGGCGCACATCCTGCTTCGCACATGAATAAAAATAATATTAAAACATTTTTACAAAAAAAAATATTTAAATATAACTAATAAAAAACCTTGCTTGCACATACCTGTGGGGCGCACATCCTGCGGCGCACATCCTGCTGCGCACATAAATAAAAATAATATTAAAACATTTTTACAAAAAAAAATATTTAAATCAAATTAATAAAAAAACTGTGCTTGCACATCCTGTGGGGCGCAAATTATGTGGGGCGCACATCCTGCGGCGCACATCCTGCTGCGCACATAAATAAAAATAATATTAAAAACAATTTACAATTATTTTTTTTTAAATCAAATTAATAAAAAAACTGTGCTTGCACATCCTGTGGGGCGCAAATTCTGTGGGGCGCACATCCTGCTGCGCACATAAATAAAAATAATATTAAAAACAATTTACAATTATTTTTTTTTAAATCAAATTAATAAAAAAACTGTGCTTGCACATCCTGTGGGGTGCAAATTCTGTGGGGCGCAAATTCTGTGGGGCGCACATCCTGCGGCGCACATCCTGCTGCGCACATAAATAAAAATAATATTAAAAACAAATTACAATTTTTTTTTTAAATCAAATTAATAAAAAAACTGTCCTTGCACATCCTGTGTGGCGCAAATTCTGTGGGGCGCACATCCTGTGGCGCAAATCCTGCTGCGCACATAGATAAAAATAATATTAAAACATCTTTACAAAAAAATTATTTAAAACAATTAATAAAAAAACTTTGCTTGCTCATCCTCTGGGGCGCAAATTATGTGGGGCGCACATCCTGAAGCGCACATCCTGCTGCGCACATGAAATAAAAATAATATTAAAATATTTTTACAAAAAAAAATATTTAAATCAAATTAATAAAAAAACTGTGCTTGCACATCCTGTGGGGCGCAAATTCTGTGGGGCGCACATCCTGCGGCGCACATCCTGCTGCGCACATAAATAAAAATAATATTAAAAACAAATTACAATTTTTTTTTTTTAAATCAAATTAATAAAAAAAATGTCCTTGCACATCCTGTGTGGCGCAAATTCTGTGGGGCGCACATCCTGCGGCGCACATCCTGCTGCGCACATAAATAAAAATAATATTAAAAACAAATTACAATTTTTTTTTTTAAATCAAATTAATAAACAAACTGTGCTTGCACATCCTGTGGGGCGCAAATTCTGTGGGGCGCACATCCTGCTGCGCACATAAATAAAAATAATATTAAAAACAAATTACAACTTTTTTTTTAAATCAAATTAATAAACACACTGTGCTTGCACATCCTGTGGGGCGCAAATTCTGTGGGGCGCACATCCTGCGGCGCACATAAATAAATATAATATTAAAACATTTTTACAAAAAAAAATATTTAAATCAAATTAATAAAAAAACTGTGCTTGCACATCCTGTGGGGCGCAAATTCTGTGGGGCGCAAATTCTGTGGGGCGCACATCCTGCGGCGCAAATCCTGCTGCGCACATAAATAAAAATAATATTAAAAACAAATTACAATTTATTTTTTTTAAATCAAATTAATAAAAAAACTGTGCTTGCACATCCTGTGGGGCGCAAATTATGTGGGGCGCAAATCCTGCGGCGCACATCCTGCTGCGCACATAAATAAAAATAATATTAAAACATTTTTACAAAAAAAAATATTTAAATATAACTAATAAAAAACCTTGCTTGCACATCCTGTGGGGCACAAATTATGTGGGGTGCACATCCTGCAGCGCACATCCTGCTGCGAAAATAAATAAAAATAAAATTAAAAAAAATTTACAATTTTTTTTTTTTAAATCAAATTAATAAAAAAACTGTGCTTGCACTTCCTGTGGGGCGCAAATTATGTGGGGCGCAAATTCTGTGGTGCGCACATCCTGTGGCGCACATCCTGCTGCGCACATAAATAAAAATAATATTAAAACATTTTTACAAAAAAAATTTTTTAAATCAATTTAATAGAAAAACTGTGCTTGCACATCCTGTGGGGCGCAAATTCTGTGGGGCGCACATCCTGCGGCGCACATCCTGCTGCGCATATAAATAAAAATAATATTAAAAACAAATTACAATTTTTTTTTTAAATCAAATCAATAAAAAAACTGTCCTTGCACATCCTTTAGGGCCCAAATTCTGTGGGGCGCACATGAATAAAAATAATATTAAAACATTTTTACAAAAAAAAATATTTAAATCAAATTAATAAAAAAACTGTGCTTGCACATCCTGTGGGGCGCAAATTCTGTGGGGCGCACATCCTGCGGCGCACATCCTGCTGCGCACGTAAATAAAAATAATATTAAAAACAAATTACAATTTTTTTTTTAAATCAAATTAATAAAAAAACTGTCCTTGCACATCCTGTGGGGCGCACATCCTGCGGCTCACATCCTGCTGCGCACAAAAATAAAAATAATATTAAAAACAAATTACAATTTATTTTTTTTAAATCAAATTAATAAAAAAACTGTGTTTGCACATCCTGTGGGGCGCAAATTCTGTGGGGCGCACATCCTGCGGCGCAAATCCTGCTGCGCACATGAATAAAAATAATATTAAAAACAAATTACAAAAAAAAATATTTAAATCAAATTAATAAATAAAAAACTGTGCTTGCACATCCTGTGGGGCGCAAATTCTGTGGGTTGCACATCCTGCGGCGCACATCCTGCTGCGCACATAAATAAAAATAATATTAAAAACAATTTTTTTTTTTTAAATCAAATTAATAAAAAAACTGTGCTTGCACATCCTGTGGGGCGCAAATTCTGTGGGTTGCACATCCCGCGGCGCACATCCTGCTGCGCACATAAATAAAAATAATATTAAAAACAATTTACAATTTTTTTTTTTTAAATCAAATTAATAAAAAAACTGTGCTTGCACATCCTGTGGGGCGCAAATTCTGTGGGGCGCACATCCTGCGGCGCAAATCCTGCTGCGCACATAAATAAAAATAATATTAAAACATTTTTACAAAAAAAATATTTAAATCAAATTAATAAAAAAACTGTCCTTGCACATCCTGTGGGGCGCAAATTATGTGGGGCGCACATCCTGCGGCGCACATCCTGCTGCGCACATAAATAAAAATAATATTAAAACATTTTTACAAAAAAAAATATTTAAATCAAATTAATAAAAAAACTGTGCTTGCACATCCTGTGGGGCGCAAATTCTGTGGGGCGCAAATTCTGTGGGGCGCACATCCTGCGGCGCAAATCCTGCTGCGCACATAAATAAAAATAATATTAAAACATTTTTACAAAAAAAATATTTAAATCAAATTAATAAAAAAACTGTGCTTGCACATCCTGTGGGGCGCAAATTCTGTGGGGCGCACATCCTGCTGCGCACATCCTGCTGCGCACATAAATAAAAATAATATTAAAACATTTTTACAAAAAAAATATTTAAATCAAATTAATAAAAAAACTGTGCTTGCACATCCTGTGGGGCGCAAATTCTGTGGGGCGCACATCCTGCGGCGCACATCCTGCTGCGCAAATGAATAAAAATAAAATTAAAACAAATTACAATTTTTTTTTTTTAAATCAAATTAATAAAAAAAATGTGCTTGCACATCCTGTGGGGCGAAAAATCTGTGGGGCGCACATCCTGCGGCGCACATCCTGCTGCGCACATAAATGAAAATAATATTAAAACATTTTTACAAAAAAAAATATTTAAGTCAAATTAAAAAAAAAACTGTGCTTGCACATCCTGTGGGGCGCAAATTCTGTGGGGCGCACATGAATAAAAATAATATTAAAACATTTTTACAAAAGAAAAAATTTAAATATAATTAATAAAAAAATGTGCTTGCACATCCTGTGGGGCGCACATCCTGCGGCTCACATCCTGCTGCGCACATAAATAAAAATAATATTAAAAACAAATTACAATTTTTTTTTTAAATCAAATTAATAAAAAAACTGTCCTTGCACATCCTGTGGGGCGCAAATTCTGTGGGGCGCACATCCTGCGGCGCACATCCTGCTGCGCACATAAATAAAAATAATATTAAAACATTTTTACAAAAAAAAATATTTAAATCAAATTAATAAAAAAACTGTGCTTGCACATCCTGTGGGGCGCAAATTCTGTGGGGCGCACATCCTGCGGCGCACATCCTGCTACGCACATAAATAAAAATAATATTAAAAACAAATTACAATTTTTTTTTTAAATCAAATTAATAAAAAAACTGTCCTTGCACATCCTGTGGGGCGCAAATTATGTGGGGCGCACATCCTGCAGCGCACATCCTGCTGCGCAAATAAATACAAATAAAACTAAAAAAATTTTACAATTTTTTTTTTTTTAAATCAAATTAATAAAAAAACCTTGCTTGCACATACCTGTGGGGCGCAAATTATGTGGGGCGCACATCCTGCGGCGCACATCCAGCTGCGCACATTAATACAAATAATATTAAAACATTTTTACAAAAAAATTTTTTTAAATCAAATTAATAAAAAAACTGTCCTTGCACATCCTGTGGGGCGCAAATTCTGTGGGGCGCAAATCCTGCTGCGCACATGAATAAAAATAATATTAAAACATTTTTACAAAAAAAAATATTTAAATCAAATTAATAAAAAAACTGTGCTTGCACATTCTGTGGGGCGCAAATTCTGTGGGCCGCAAATCCTGCGGCGCTTATCCTGCTGCGCACATAAATAAAAATAATATTAAAAACAAATTACAATTTTTTTTTTTAAATCAAATTAATAAAAAAACTGTCCTTGCACATCCTGTGGGGCGCAAATTCTGTGGGGCGCATATCCTGCGGCGCAAATCCTGCTGCGCACATGAATAAAAATAATATTAAAACATTTTTATAAAAAAATATATTTAAATCAAATTAATAAAAAAACTGTGCTTGCACATCCTGTGGGGCGCACATCCTGCGGCGCACATCCTGCTGCGCACATAAACAAAAATAAAATTAAAAAAAATTTACAATTTTTTTTTTTTAAATCAAATTAATAAAAAAACTGTCCTTGCACATCCTGTGGGGCGCAAATTCTGTGGGGCGCACATCCTGCGGCGCACATCCTGCTGCGCACATAAATAAAAATAATATTAAAAACAAATTACAATTTTTTTTTTTTAAATCAAATTAATAAAAAAACTGTCCTTGCACATCCTGTAGGGCGCAAATTCTGTGGGGCGCACATCCTGCGGCGCACATCCTGCTGCGCACATAAATAAAAATAATATTAAAACATTTTTACAAAAAAAAATATTTAAATCAAATTAATAAAAAAACTGTGCTTGCACATCCTGTGGGGCGCAAATTATGTGGGGCGCACATCCTGCGGCGCACATCCTGCTGCGCACATAAATAAAAATAATATTAAAAACAATTTACAATTATTTTTTTTTAAATCAAATTAATAAAAAAACTGTGCTTGCACATCCTGTGGGGCGCAAATTCTGTGGGGCGCACATCCTGCTGCGCACATAAATAAAAATAATATTAAAACATTTTTACAAAAAAAAATAATTAAAATCAAATTAATAAAAAAACTGTGCTTGCACATCCTCTGGGGCGCAAATTCTGTGGGGCGCACATCCTGCGGCACACATCCTGCTGCGCACATAAATAAAAATAATATTAAAAACAAATTTCAATTTTTTTTTAAAATCAAATTAATAAAAAAACTGTGCTTGCACATCCTGTGGGGCGCAAATTCTGTGGGGCGCACATCCTGCGGCGCACATCCTGCTGCGCACATATATAAAAATAATATTAAAAACAAATTACAACTTTTTTTTTAAATCAAATTAATAAACAAACTGTGCTTGCACATCCTGTGGGGCGCAAATTCTGTGGGGCGCACATCCTGCGGCGCACATAAATAAATATAATATTAAAACATTTTTACAAAAAAAAATATTTAAATCAAATTAATAAAAAAACTGTGCTTGCACATCCTGTGGGGCGCAAATTCTGTGGGGCGCAAATTCTGTGGGGCGCACATCCTGCGGCGCAAATCCTGCTGCGCACATAAATAAAAATAATATTAAAAACAAATTACAATTTATTTTTTTTAAATCAAATTAATAAAAAAACTGTGCTTGCACATCCTGTGGGGCGCAAATTATGTGGGGCGCAAATCCTGCGGCGCACATCCTGCTGCGCACATAAATAAAAATAATATTAAAACATTTTTACAAAAAAAAATATTTAAATCAAATTAATAAAAAAACTGTGTTTGCACATCCTGTGGGGCGCAAATTCTGTGGGGCGCACATCCTGCGGCGCACATCCTGCTGCGCACATAAATAAAAATAATATTAAAAACAAATTACAATTTTTTTTTTAAAATCAAATTAATAAAAAAACTGTCCTTGCACATCCTGTGGGGCCCAAATTCTGTGGGGCGCACATCCTGCGGCGCACATCCTGCTGCGCACATAAATAAAAATAATATTAAAACATTTTTACAAAAAAAAATATTTAAATCAAATTAATGAAAAAACTGTGCTTGCACATCCTGTGGGGCGCAAATTCTGTGGGGCGCACATCCTTCAGCGCACATCCTGCTGCGAAAATAAATAAAAATAAAATTAAAAAAAATTTACAATTTTTTTTTTTTAAATCAAATTAATAAAAAAACTGTGCTTGCACTTCCTGTGGGGCGCAAATTATGTGGGGCGCAAATTCTGTGGTGCGCACATCCTGTGGCGCACATCCTGCTGCGCACATAAATAAAAATAATATTAAAACATTTTTACAAAAAAATTTTTTTAAATCAATTTAATAGAAAAACTGTGCTTGCACATCCTGTGGGGCGCAAATTCTGTGGGGCGCACATCCTGCGGCGCACATCCTGCTGCGCATATAAATAAAAATAATATTAAAAACAAATTACAATTTTTTTTTTAAATCAAATCAATAAAAAAACTGTCCTTGCACATCCTTTAGGGCCCAAATTCTGTGGGGCGCACATGAATAAAAATAATATTAAAACATTTTTACAAAAAAAAATATTTAAATCAAATTAATAAAAAAACTGTGCTTGCACATCCTGTGGGGCGCAAATTCTGTGGGGCGCACATCCTGCGGCGCACATCCTGCTGCGCACGTAAATAAAAATAATATTAAAAACAAATTACAATTTTTTTTTTAAATCAAATTAATAAAAAAACTGTCCTTGCACATCCTGTGGGGCGCACATCCTGCGGCTCACATCCTGCTGCGCACAAAAATAAAAATAATATTAAAAACAAATTACAATTTATTTTTTTTAAATCAAATTAATAAAAAAACTGTGTTTGCACATCCTGTGGGGCGCAAATTCTGTGGGGCGCACATCCTGCGGCGCAAATCCTGCTGCGCACATGAATAAAAATAATATTAAAAACAAATTACAAAAAAAAATATTTAAGTCAAATTAAAAAAAAAACTGTGCTTGCACATCCTGTGGGGCGCAAATTCTGTGGGGCGCACATGAATAAAAATAATATTAAAACATTTTTACAAAAGAAAAAATTTAAATATAATTAATAAAAAAATGTGCTTGCACATCCTGTGGGGCGTACATCCTGCGGCTCACATCCTGCTGCGCACATAAATAAAAATAATATTAAAAACAAATTACAATTTTTTTTTTAAATCAAATTAATAAAAAAACTGTCCTTGCACATCCTGTGGGGCGCACATCCTGCGGCGCACATCCTGCTGCGCACATGAATAAAAATTATATTAAAAACAAATTACAATTTTTTTTTTAAAATCAAATTAATAAAAAAACTGTCCTTGCACATCCTGTGGGGCGCAAATTCTGTGGGGCGCACATCCTGCAGCGCACATCCTGCTGCGCAAATAAATAAAAATAAAATAAAAAAAAATTTACAATTTTTTTTTTTAAATCAAATTAATAAAAAAACTGTGCTTGCACTTCCTGTGGGGCGCAAATTATGTGGGGCGCACATCCTGCTGCGCACATAAATAAAAATAATATTAAAACATTTTTACAAAAAAAATATTTAAATCAAATTAATCAAAAAACTGTCCTTGCACATCCTGTGGGGCGCAAATTCTGTGGGGCGCACATCATGCGGTGCACATCCTGCAGCGCACATCCTGCTGCGCACATGAATAAAAATAATATTAAAACATTTTTATAAAAAAATATATTTAAATCAAATTAATAAAAAAACTGTGCTTGCACATCCTGTGGGGCGCACATCCTGCGGCGCACATCCTGCTGCGCACATAAATAAAAATAATATTAAAAACAAATTACAATTTTTTTTTTAAATCAAATTAATAAAAAAACTGTCCTTGCACATCCTGTGTGGCGCAAATTCTGTGGGGCGCACATCCTGCTGCGCACATAAATAAAAATAATATTGAAACAAATTTACAATTTTTTTTTTTTAAATCAAATTAATAAAAAAACTGTGCTTGCACATCCTGTGGGGCGCAAATTATGTGGGGCGCACATCATGCGGCGCACATCCTGCTGCGCACATAAATAAAAATAATATTAAAAACAAATTACAATTTTTTTTTTTTTAAATATAACTAATAAAAAAACTCTGCTTGCACATCCTGTGGGGCGCAAATTCTGTGGGGCGCACATCCTGCGGTGCACATCCTGCTGCGCACATAAATAAAAATAATATTAAAAACAAATTACAATTTTTTTTTAAATCAAATTAATAAAAAAACTGTCCTTGCACATCCTGTGGGGCGCAAATTTTGTGGGGCGCACATCCTGCGGCGCACATCCTGCTGCGCACATAAATAACAATAATATTAAAAACAATTTACAATTTTTTTTTTTTAAATCAAATTAATAAACAAACTGTGCTTGCACATCCTGTGGGGCGCAAATTCTGTGGGGCGCACATCCTGCGGCGCACATCCTGCTGCGCACATAAATAACAATAATATTAAAAACAATTTACAATTTTTTTTTTTTAAATCAAATTAATAAACAAACTGTGCTTGCACATCCTGTGGGGCGCAAATTCTGTGGGGCGCACATCCTGCGGCGCACATCCTGCTGCGCACATAAATAAAAATAATATTAAAACATTTTTACAAAAAAAAATATTTAAATCAAATTAATAAAAAAACTGTGCTTGCACATCCTGTGGGGCGCAAATTATGTGGGGCGCACATCCTGCGGCGCACATCCAGCTGCGCACATAAATAAATATAATATTAAAACATTTTTACAAAAAAAAATATTTAAATCAAATTAATAAAAAAACTGTGCTTGCACACCCTGTGGGGCGCAAATTCTGTGGGGCGCACATCCTGCTGCGCACATAAATAAAAATAATATTAAAAACAAATTACAATTTTTTTTTTTAAATCAAATTAATAAAAAAACTGTCCTTGCACATCCTGTGGGGCGCAAATTATGTGGGGCACACATCCTGCGGCGCACATCCTGCTGCGCACATGAATAAAAATAATATTAAAAACAAATTACAATTTTTTTTTTTAAATCAAATTAATAAAAAAACTGTCCTTGCACATCCTGTGGGGCGCAAATTATGTGGGGCGCACATCCTGCGGCGCACATCCTGCTGCGCACATAAATAAAAATAATATTAAAAACAAATTACAATTTTTTTTTTTAAATCAAATTAATAAACAAACTGTCCTTGCACATCCTGTGGGGCGCAAATTATGTGGGGCGCACATCCTGCGGCGCACATCCTGCTGCGCACATAAATAAAAATAATATTAAAAACAAATTACAATTTTTTTTTTTAAATCAAATTAATAAACAAACTGTGCTTGCACATCCTGTGGGGCGCAAATTCTGTGGGGCGCACATCCTGCGGCGCACATCCTGCTGCGCACATAAATAAAAATAATATTAAAACATTTTTACAAAAAAAAATATTTAAATCAAATTAATAAAAAAACTGTGCTTGCACATCCTTTGGGGCGCAAATTCTGTGGGGCGCACATCCTGCGGCACACATCCTGCTGCGCACATAAATAAAAATAATATTAAAAACAAATTACAATTTTTTTTTTTAAATCAAATTAATAAACAAACTGTGCTTGCACATCCTGTGGGGCGCAAATTCTGTGGGGCGCACATCCTGCGGCGCACATAAATAAATATAATATTAAAACATTTTTACAAAAAAAAATATTTAAATCAAATTAATAAAAAAACTGTGCTTGCACATCCTGTGGGGCGCAAATTCTTTGGGGCGCACATCCTGCGGCGCACATCCAGCTGCGCACATTAATACAAATAATATTAAAACATTTTTACAAAAAAAAATATTTAAATCAAATTAATAAACAAACTGTGCTTGCACATCCTGTGGGGCGCAAATTCTGTGGGGCGCACATCCTGCTGCGCACATCCAGCTGCGCACATTAATACAAATAATATTAAAACATTTTTACAAAAAAAAATATTTAAATCAAATTAATAAAAAAACTGTGCTTGCACATCCTGTGGGGCGCAAATTCTGTGGGGCGCACATCCTGCTGCGCACATAAATAAAAATGATATTAAAAACAAATTACAATTTTTTTTTAAAAATCAAATTAATAAAAAAACTGTCCTTGCACATCCTGTGGGGCGCAAATTCTGTGGGGCGCACATCCTGCGGCGCACACCCTGCTGCGCACATAAATAAAAATAATATTAAAACATTTTTACAAAAAAAAATATTTAAATCAAATTAATAAAAAAACTGTGCTTGCACATCCTGTGGGGCGCAAATTATGTGGGGCGCACATCCTGCGGCGCACATCCTGCTGCGCACATAAATAAAAATAATATTAAAAACAAATTACAATTTTTTTTTTTAAATCAAATTAATAAAAAAACTGTCCTTGCACATCCTGTGGGGCGCAAATTCTGTGGGGCGCACATCCTGCTGCGCACATCCTGCTGCGCACATAAATAAAAATAATATTAAAAACAAATTACAATTTTTTTTTTTAAATCAAATTAATAAACAAACTGTGCTTGCACATCCTGTGGGGCGCAAATTCTGTGGGGCGCACATCCTGCGGCGCACATCCTGCTGCGCACATAAATAAAAATAATATTAAAACATTTTTACAAAAAAAAATATTTAAATCAAACTAATAAAAAAACTGTGCTTGCACATCCTGTGGGGCGCAAATTCTGTGGGGCGCACATCCTGCGGCGCAAATCCTGCTGCGCACAAGAATAAAAATAATATTAAAACATTTTTACAAAAAAAAATATTTAAATCAAATTAATAAAAAAAATGTGCTTGCACATCCTGTGGGGCGCAAATTCTGTGGGGCGCACATCCTGCGGCGCACATCCTGCTGCGCACATAAATAAAAATAATATTAAAAAAAATTTACAATTTTTTTTTTTAAAATCAAATTAATAAAAAAACTGTGCTTGCACATCCTGTGGGGCGCAAATTCTGTGGGGCGCACATCCTGTGGCACACATCCTGCTGCGCACATAAATCAAAATAATATTAAAACATTTTTACAACAATTTTTTTTTAAATCAAATTAATAAAAAAACTGTGCTTGCACATCCTGTGGGGCGCAAATTCTTTGGGGCGCACATCCTGCTGCGCACATGAATAAAAATAATATTAAAACATTTTTACAAAAAAATATATTTAAATCAAATTAATAAAAAAACTTTGCTTGCACATCCTGTGGGGCGCAAATTCTGTTGGGCGCACATCCTGCGGCGCACATCCTGCTGCGCACATAAATAAAAATAATATTAAAACATCTTTACAAAAAAATTATTTAAAACAATTAATAAAAAAACTTTGCTTGCTCATCCTCTGGGGCGCAAATTATGTGGGGCGCACATCCTGAAGCGCACATCCTGCTGCGCACATGAAATAAAAATAATATTAAAATATTTTTACAAAAAAAAATATTTAAATCAAATTAATAAAAAAACTGTGCTTGCACATCCTGTGGGGCGCAAATTCTGTGGGGCGCACATCCTGCGGCGCACATCCTGCTGCGCACATAAATAAAAATAATATTAAAAACAAATTACAATTTTTTTTTTTTAAATCAAATTAATAAAAAAACTGTGCTTGCTCATCCTGTGGGGCGCAAATTATGTGGGGCGCACATCATGCGGCGCACATCCTGCTGTGCACATGAATAAAAATAATATTAAAACATTTTTACAAAAAAAAATATTTAAATCAAATTAATAAAAAAACTGTGCTTGCACACCCTGTGGGGCGCAAATTCTGTGGGGCGCACATCCTGCTGCGCACATAAATAAAAATAATATTAAAACATTTTTACAAAAAAAAATATTTAAATCAAATTAATAAAAAAACTGTCCTTGCACATCCTGTGGGGCGCAAATTATGTGGGGCGCACATCCTGCGGCGCACATCCTGCTGCGCACATAAATAAAAATAATATTAGAAACAAATTACAATTTTTTTTTTTAAATCAAATTAATAAACAAACTGTGCTTGCACATCCTCTGGGGCGCAAATTCTGTGGGGCGCACATCCTGCGGCACACATCCTGCTGCGCACATAAATAAAAATAATATTAAAAACAAATTTCAATTTTTTTTTTAAATCAAATTAATAAAAAAACTGTGCTTGCACATCCTGTGGGGCGCAAATTCTGTGGGGCGCACATCCTGCGGCGCACATCCTGCTGCGCACATATATAAAAATAATATTAAAAACAAATTACAACTTTTTTTTTAAATCAAATTAATAAACAAACTGTGCTTGCACATCCTGTGGGGCGCAAATTCTGTGGGGCGCACATCCTGCGGCGCACATAAATAAATATAATATTAAAACATTTTTACAAAAAAAAATATTAAAATCAAATTAATAAAAAAACTGTGCTTGCACATCCTCTGGGGCGCAAATTCTGTGGGGCGCACATCCTGCGGCACACATCCTGCTGCGCACATAAATAAAAATAATATTAAAAACAAATTTCAATTTTTTTTTTAAATCAAATTAATAAAAAAACTGTGCTTGCACATCCTGTGGGGCGCAAATTCTGTGGGGCGCACATCCTGCGGCGCACATCCTGCTGCGCACATATATAAAAATAATATTAAAAACAAATTACAACTTTTTTTTTAAATCAAATTAATAAACAAACTGTGCTTGCACATCCTGTGGGGCGCAAATTCTGTGGGGCGCACATCCTGCGGCGCACATAAATAAATATAATATTAAAACATTTTTACAAAAAAAAATATTTAAATCAAATTAATAAAAAAACTGTGCTTGCACATCCTGTGGGGCGCAAATTCTGTGGGGCGCACATCCTGCGGCGCACATCCTGCTGCGCACATAAATAAAAATAATATTAAAAACAAATTACAATTTTTTTTTTAAATCAAATTAATAAAAAAACTGTCCTTGCACATCCTGTGGGGCGCAAATTCTGTGGGGCGCACATCCTGCGGCGCAAATCCTGCTGCGCACAAGAATAAAAATAATATTAAAACATTTTTACAAAAAAAAATATATAAATCAAATTAATAAAAAAAATGTGCTTGCACATCCTGTGGGGCGCAAATTCTGTGGGGCGCACATCCTGCGGCGCACATCCTGCTGCGCACATAAATAAAAATAATATTAAAAACAAATTACAATTTTTTTTTTTTAAATCAAATTAATAAAAAAACTGTGCTTGCACATCCTGTGGGGCGCAAATTCTGTGGGGCGCACATCCTGCTGCGCACATAAATAAAAATAATATTAAAAACAAATTACAATTTTTTTTTTTTAAATCAAATTAATAAAAAAACTGTCCTTGCACATCCTGTGGGGCGCACATCCTGCGGCGCACATCCTGCTGCGCACATAAATAAAAATAATATTAAAACATTTTTACAAAAAAAAAAATTTAAATATAACTAATAAAAAAACTGTGCTTGCACATCCTGTGGGGCGCAAATTCTGTGGGGCGCACATCCTGCTGCGCACATCCTGCTGCGCACATAAATAAAAATAATATTAAAAACAAATTACAATTTTTTTTTTTAAATCAAATTAATAAACAAACTGTGCTTGCACATCCTGTGGGGCGCAAATTCTGTGGGGCGCACATCCTGCGGCGCACATCCTGCTGCGCACATAAATAAAAATAATATTAAAACATTTTTACAAAAAAAAATATTTAAATCAAACTAATAAAAAAACTGTGCTTGCACATCCTGTGGGGCGCAAATTCTGTGGGGCGCACATCCTGCGGCGCAAATCCTGCTGCGCACAAGAATAAAAATAATATTAAAACATTTTTACAAAAAAAAATATTTAAATCAAATTAATAAAAAAAATGTGCTTGCACATCCTGTGGGGCGCAAATTCTGTGGGGCGCACATCCTGTGGCACACATCCTGCTGCGCACATAAATCAAAATAATATTAAAACATTTTTACAACAATTTTTTTTTAAATCAAATTAATAAAAAAACTGTGCTTGCACATCCTGTGGGGCGCAAATTCTGTGGGGCGCACATCCTGCGGCGCACATCCTGCTGCGCACATAATTAAAAATAATATTAAAACATTTTTACAAAAAAAAATATTTAAATCAAATTTATAAAAAAACTGTGCTTGCACATCCTGTGGGGCGCAAATTCTGTGGGGCGCACATCCTGCTGCGCACATGAATAAAAATAATATTAAAAACAAATTACAATTTTTTTTTTTAAATCAAATTAATAAAAAAACTGTCCTTGCACATCCTGTGGGGCGCAAATTCTGTGGGGCGCACATCCTGCGGCGCACATCCTGCTGCGCACATAAATCAAAATAATATTAAAACATTTTTACAAAAAAAAATATTTAAATCAAATTAATAAAAAAACTGTGCCTGCACATCCTGTGGGGCGCAAATTCTGTGGGGCGCACATCCTGCGGCGCACATCCTGCTGCGCACATAAATAAAAATAATATTAAAAACAAATTACAATTTTTTTGTTTTAAATCAAATTAATAAAAAAACTGTCCTTGCACATCCTGTGGGGCGCACATCCTGCGGCGCACATCCTGCTGCGCACATAAATAAAAATAATATTAAAAACAAATTACAATTTTTTTTTAAATCAAATTAATAAAAAAACTGTGCTTGCACATCCTGTGGGGCGCAAATTCTGTGGGGCGCACATCCTGCGGCGCACATCCTGCTGCGCACATAATTAAAAATAATATTAAAACATTTTTACAAAAAAAAATATTTAAATCAAATTTATAAAAAAATGAATAAAAATAATATTAAAACATTTTTACAAAAAAATATATTTAAATCAAATTAATAAAAAAACTGTGCCTGCACATCCTGTGGGGCGCAAATTCTGTGGGGCGCACATCCTGCGGCGCACATCCTGCTGCGCACATAAATAAAAATAATATTAAAAACAAATTACAATTTTTTTGTTTTAAATCAAATTAATAAAAAAACTGTCCTTGCACATCCTGTGGGGCGCACATCCTGCGGCGCACATCCTGCTGCGCACATAAATAAAAATAATATTAAAAACAAATTACAATTTTTTTTTAAATCAAATTAATAAAAAAACTGTGCTTGCACATCCTGTGGGGCGCAAATTCTGTGGGGCGCACATCCTGCGGCGCACATCCTGCTGCGCACATAAATAAAAATAATATTAAAAACAAATTACAATTTTTTTTTAAAATCAAATTAATAAAAAAACTTTCCTTGCACATCCTGTGGGGCGCAAATTCTGTGGGGCGCACATCCTGCTGCGCACATAAATAAAAATAATATTAAAACATTTTTACAAAAAAAAATATTTAAATCAAATTTATAAAAAAACTGTGCTTGCACATCCTGTGGGGCGCAAATTCTGTGGGGCGCACATCCTGCTGCGCACATGAATAAAAATAATATTAAAAACAAATTACAATTTTTTTTTTTAAATCAAATTAATAAAAAAACTTTCCTTGCACATCCTGTGGGGCGCAAATTCTGTGGGGCGCACATCCTGCTGCGCACATAAATAAAAATAATATTAAAACATTTTTACAAAAAAATATATTTAAATCAAATTAATAAAAAAACTGTGCTTGCACATCCTGTGGGGCGCAAATTCTGTGGGGCGCACATCCTGCGGCGCACATCCTGCTGCGCACATAAATAAAAATAATATTAAAACATTTTTACAAAAAAAAATATTTAAATCAAATTAATAAAAAAACTGTGCTTGCACATCCTGTGGGGCGCACATCCTGCGGCGCACATCCTGCTGCGCACATCCTGCTGCGCACATAAATAAAAATAATATTAAAACATTTTTACAAAAAAAATATTTAAATCAAATTAATAAAAAAACTGTCCTTGCACATCCTGTGGGGCGCAAATTCTGTGGGGCGCACATCCTGCAGCGCACATCCTGCTGCGCAAATAAATAAAAATAAAATTAAAAAAAATTTACAATTTTTTTTTTTAAATCAAATTTATAAAAAAACTGTCCTTGCACATCCTGTGGGGCGCACATCCTGCGGCGCACATCCTGCTGCGCACATAAATCAAAATAATATTAAAACATTTTTACAACAATTTTTTTTAAATCAAATTAATAAAAAAACTGTGCTTGCACATCCTGTGGGGCGCAAATTCTGTGGGGCGCACATCCTGCGGCGCACATCCTGCTGCGCACATGAATAAAAATAATATTAAAACATTTTTACAAAAAAATATATTTAAATCAAATTAATAAAAAAACTGTGCTTGCACATCCTGTGGGGCGCAAATTCTGTGGGGCGCACATCCTGCGGCGCACATCCTGCTGCGCACATAAATAAAAATAATATTAAAACATTTTTACAAAAAAAAATATTTAAATCAAATTAATAAAAAAACTGTGCTTGCACATCCTGTGGGGCGCAAATTCTGTGGGGCGCACATCCTGCGGCGCACATCCTGCTGCGCACATAAATAAAAATAATATTAAAAACAAATTACAATTTTTTTTTAAAATCAAATTAATAAAAAAACTTTCCTTGCACATCCTGTGGGGCGCAAATTCTGTGGGGCGCACATCCTGCTGCGCACATAAATAAAAATAATATTAAAACATTTTTACAAAAAAAAATATTTAAATCAAATTTATAAAAAAACTGTGCTTGCACATCCTGTGGGGCGCAAATTCTGTGGGGCGCACATCCTGCTGCGCACATGAATAAAAATAATATTAAAAACAAATTACAATTTTTTTTTTTAAATCAAATTAATAAAAAAACTTTCCTTGCACATCCTGTGGGGCGCAAATTCTGTGGGGCGCACATCCTGCTGCGCACATAAATAAAAATAATATTAAAACATTTTTACAAAAAAATATATTTAAATCAAATTAATAAAAAAACTGTGCTTGCACATCCTGTGGGGCGCAAATTCTGTGGGGCGCACATCCTGCGGCGCACATCCTGCTGCGCACATAAATAAAAATAATATTAAAACATTTTTACAAAAAAAAATATTTAAATCAAATTAATAAAAAAACGGTGCTTGCACATCCTGTAGGGCGCAAATTCTGTGGGGCGCACATCCTGCGGCACACATCCTGCTGCGCACATAAATAAAAATAATATTGAAACAAATTTACAATTTTTTTTTTTTAAATCAAATTAATAAAAAAACTGTGCTTGCACATCCTGTGGGGCGAAAATTATGTGGGGCGCACTTCATGCGGCGCACATCCTGCTGCGCACATAAATAAAAATAATATTAAAACATTTTTACAAAAAAATGTATTAAAATCAAATTAATAAAAAAACTGTGCTTGCACATCCTATGGGGCGCAAATTATGTGGGGCGCACATCATGCGGCGCACATCCTGCTGCGCACATAAATAAAAATAATATTAAAAACAAATTACAATTTTTTTTTTTTTAAATCAAATTAATAAAAAAACTGTCCTTGCACATCCTGTGGGGCGCAAATTCTGTGGGCCGCAAATCCTGCGGCGCACATCCTGCTGCGCACATAAATAAAAATAATATTAAAAACAAATTACAATTTTTTTTTTAAATCAAACATCCTGTGGGGCGCAAATTATGTGGGGCGCACATCAAGCGGCGCACATCCTGCTGCGCACATAAATAAAAATAATATTAAAAACAAATTACAATTTTTTTTTTAAATCAAATTAATAAAAAAACCTTGCTTGCACATCCTGTGGGGCGCAAATTCTGTGGGCCGCAAATCCTGCGGCGCACATCCTGCTGCGCACATAAATAAAAATAATATTAAAAACAAATTACAATTTTTTTTTTAAATCAAATTAATAAAAAACTGTGGTTGCACATCCTGTGGGGCGCAAATTATGTGGGGCGCACAGACTGCGGCGCACATCCTGCTGCGCACATAAATAAAAATAATATTAAAACATTTTTACAAAAAAAAATATTTAAATCAAATTAATAAAAAAACTGTGCTTGCACATCCTGTGGGGCGCAAATTCTGTGGGGCGCACATCCTGCGGCACACATAAATAAAAATAATATTGAAACAAATTTACAATTTTTTTTTTTTAAATCAAATTAATAAAAAAACTGTGCTTGCACATCCTGTGGGGCGCAAATTATGTGGGGCGCACATCCTGTGGCGCACATCCTGCTGCGCACATAAATAAAAATAATATTAAAAACAATTTACGATTATTTTTTTTTAAATCAAATTAATAAAAATACTGTGCTTGCACATCCTGTGGGGCGCAAATTCTGTGGGGCGCACATCCTGCGGCGCACATCCTGCTGCGCACTTAAATAAAAATAATATTAAAACATTTTTACAAAAAAAATATTTAAATCAAATTAATAAAAAAACTGTCCTTGCACATCCAGTGGGGCGCAAATTCTGTGGGGCGCACATCCTGCGGCGCACATCCTGCTGCGCACATAAATAAAAATAATATTAAAAACAAATTACAATTTTTTTTTAAAATCAAATTAATAAAAAAACTTTCCTTGCACATCCTGTGGGGCGCAAATTCTGTGGGGCGCACATCCTGCTGCGCACATAAATAAAAATAATATTAAAACATTTTTACAAAAAAAAATATTTAAATCAAATTTATAAAAAAACTGTGCTTGCACATCCTGTGGGGCGCAAATTCTGTGGGGCGCACATCCTGCTGCGCACATGAATAAAAATAATATTAAAAACAAATTACAATTTTTTTTTTTAAATCAAATTAATAAAAAAACTTTCCTTGCACATCCTGTGGGGTGCAAATTCTGTGGGGCGCACATCCTGCTGCGCAAATAAATAAAAATAATATTAAAACATTTTTACAAAAAAATATATTTAAATCAAATTAATAAAAAAACTGTGCTTGCACATCCTGTGGGGCGCAAATTCTGTGGGGCGCACATCCTGCGGCGCACATCCTGCTGCGCACATAAATAAAAATAATATTAAAACATTTTTACAAAAAAAAATATTTAAATCAAATTAATAAAAAAACGGTGCTTGCACATCCTGTGGGGCGCAAATTCTGTGGGGCGCACATCCTGCGGCGCACATAAATAAAAATAATATTAAAACATTTTTACAAAAAAAATATTTAAATCAAATTAATAAAAAAACTGTCCCTGCACATCCTGTGGGGCGCAAATTATGTGGGGCGCACATCCTGCAGCGCACATCCTGCTGCGCAAATAAATAAAAATAAAATTAAAAAAAATTTACAATTTTTTTTTTTAAATCAAATTTATAAAAAAACTGTCCTTGCACATCCTGTGGGGCGCACATCCTGCGGCGCAAATCCTGCTGCGCACATGAATAAAAATAATATTAAAACATTTTTACAAAAAAAAATATTTAAATCAAATTAATAAAAAAACTGTCCTTGCACATCCTGTGGGGCGCACATCCCGCGGCGCACATCCTGCTGCGCACATAAATAAAAATAATATTAAAACATTTTTACAAAAATTATTTTTTAAATCAAATTAATAAAAAAACTGTGCTTGCACATCCTGTGGGGCGCAAATTCTGTGGGGCGCACATCCTGCGGCGCACATCCTGCTGCGCACATAAATCAAAATAATATTAAAACATTTTTACAAAAAAAAATATTTAAATCAAATATATAAAAAAACTCTGCTTGCACATCCTGTGGGGCGCAAATTCTGTGGGGCGCACATCCTGCGGCACACATCCTGCTGCGCACATAAATAAAAATAATATTGAAACAAATTTACAATTTTTTTTTTTTAAATCAAATTAATAAAAAAACTGTGCTTGCACATCCTGTGGGGCGAAAATTATGTGGGGCGCACTTCATGCGGCGCACATCCTGCTGCGCACATAAATAAAAATAATATTAAAACATTTTTACAAAAAAATGTATTAAAATCAAATTAATAAAAAAACTGTGCTTGCACATCCTGTGGGGCGCAAATTATGTGGGGCGCACATCATGCGGCGCACATCCTGCTGCGCACATAAATAAAAATAATATTAAAAACAAATTACAATTTTTTTTTTTTTAAATCAAATTAATAAAAAAACTGTCCTTGCACATCCTGTGGGGCGCAAATTCTGTGGGCCGCAAATCCTGCGGCGCACATCCTGCTGCGCACATAAATAAAAATAATATTAAAAACAAATTACAATTTTTTTTTTAAATCAAACATCCTGTGGGGCGCAAATTATGTGGGGCGCACATCAAGCGGCGCACATCCTGCTGCGCACATAAATAAAAATAATATTAAAAACAAATTACAATTTTTTTTTTAAATCAAATTAATAAAAAAACCTTGCTTGCACATCCTGTGGGGCGCAAATTCTGTGGGCCGCAAATCCTGCGGCGCACATCCTGCTGCGCACATAAATAAAAATAATATTAAAAACAAATTACAATTTTTTTTTTAAATCAAATTAATAAAAAACTGTGGTTGCACATCCTGTGGGGCGCAAATTATGTGGGGCGCACAGACTGCGGCGCACATCCTGCTGCGCACATAAATAAAAATAATATTAAAACATTTTTACAAAAAAAAATATTTAAATCAAATTAATAAAAAAACTGTGCTTGCACATCCTGTGGGGCGCAAATTCTGTGGGGCGCACATCCTGCGGCACACATAAATAAAAATAATATTGAAACAAATTTACAATTTTTTTTTTTTAAATCAAATTAATAAAAAAACTGTGCTTGCAAATCCTGTGGGGCGAAAATTATGTGGGGCGCACATCATGCGGCGCACATAAATAACAATAATATTAAAACATTTTTACAAAAAAATATATTTAAATCAAATTAATAAAAAAACTGTGCTTGCACATCCTGTGGGGCGCAAATTATGTGGGGCGCACATCCTGCGGCGCACATCCTGCTGCGCACATAAATAAAAATAATATTAAAAACAATTTACAATTTTTTTTTTTAAATCAAATTGATAAAAAAACTGTGCTTGCATATCCTGTGGGGCGCAAATTATGTGGGGCGCACATCCTGCGGCGCACATCCTGCTGCGCACATAAATAAAAATAATATTAAAACATTTTTACAAAAAAAAATATTTAAATCAAATTAATAAAAAAACTGTGCTTGCACATCCTGTGGGGCGCAAATTATGTGGGGCGCACATCCTGCGGCACACATCCTGCTGCGCACAAAAATAAAAATAATATTAAAAAACAATTTACAATTATTTTTTTTTTAAATCAAATTAATAAAAAAACTGTGCTTGCACATCCTGTGGGGCGCAAATTATGTGGGGCGCACATCCTGTGGCGCACATCCTGCTGCGCACATAAATAAAAATAATATTAAAAACAATTTACGATTATTTTTTTTTTAATCAAATTAATAAAAATACTGTGCTTGCACATCCTGTGGGGCGCAAATTCTGTGGGGCGCACATCCTGCGGCGCACATCCTGCTGCGCACTTAAATAAAAATAATATTAAAACATTTTTACAAAAAAAATATTTAAATCAAATTAATAAAAAAACTGTCCTTGCACATCCAGTGGGGCGCAAATTCTGTGGGGCGCACATCCTGCGGCGCACATCCTGCTGCGCACATAAATAAAAATAATATTAAAAACAAATTACAATTTTTTTTTTAAATCAAATTAATAAAAAACTGTGGTTGCACATCCTGTGGGGCGCAAATTATGTGGGGCGCACAGACTGCGGCGCACATCCTGCTTTGCACATAAATAAAAATAATATTAAAACATTTTTACAAAAAAAATATTTAAATCAAATTAATAAAAAAACTCTGCTTGCACATCCTGTGGGGCGAAAATTATGTGGGGCGCACATCATGCGGCGCACATCCTGCTGCGCACATAAATAAAAATAATATTAAAACATTTTTACAAAAAAATATATTAAAATCAAATTAATAAAAAAACTGTGCTTGCACATCCTGTGGGGCGAAAATTATGTGGGGCGCACATCATGCGGCGCACATAAATAAAAATAATATTAAAACATTTTTACAAAAAAATATATTAAAATCAAATTAATAAAAAAACTGTGCTTGCACATCCTGTGGGGCGCAAATTCTGTGGGGCGCACATCCTGCGGCACACATCCTGCTGCGCACATAAATAAAAATAATATTGAAACAAATTTACAATTTTTTTTTTTAAATCAAATTAATAAAAAAACTGTGCTTGCACATCCTGTGGGGCGCAAATTCTGTGGGGCGCACATCCTGCGGCGCACATCCTGCTGCGCACATAAATAAAAATAATATTAAAAACAAATTACAATTTTTTTTTTTTAAATCAAATTAATAAAAAAACTGTCCTTTTACATCTTGTGTGGCGCAAATTCTGTGGGGCGCACATCCTGCGGCGCACATCCTGCTGCGCACATAAATAAAAATAATATTAAAAACAATTTACGATTATTTTTTTTTAAATTAAATTAATAAAAATACTGTGCTTGCACATCCTGTGGCGCACATCCTGCTGCGCACATAAATAAAAATAATATTAAAACATCTTTACAAAAAAAATATTTAAAACAATTAATAAAAAAACTGTGCTTGCTCATCCTGTGGGGCGCAAATTATGTGGGGCGCACATCATGCGGCGCACATCCAGCTGCGCACATTAATAATAATAATATTAAAACATTTTTACAAAAAAAAATATTTAAATCAAATTAATAAAAAAACTGTGCTTGCACATCCTGTAGGGCGCAAATTCTGTGGGGCGCACATCCTGAAGCGCACATCCTGCTGCGCACATAAAATAAAAATAATATTAAAATATTTTTACAAAAAAAAATATTTAAATCAAATTAATAAAAAAACTGTGCTTGCACATCCTGTGGGGCAAAAATTCTGTGGGGCGCACATCCTGCGGCGCACATCCTTCTGCGCACATAAATAAAAATAATATTAAAAACAAATTACAATTTTTTTTTTTTAAATCAAATTAATAAAAAAACTGTCCTTGCACATCCTGTGGGGCGCAAATTCTGTGGGGCGCACATCCTGCTGCGCACATGAATAAAAATGAAATTAAAAAAAATTTACAATTTTTTTTTTTTAAATCAAATTAATATAAAAAATGTGCTTGCACATCCTGTGGGGCGCAAATTCTGTGGGGCGCACATCCTGCGGCGCACATAAATAAAAATAATATTAAAAACAAATTACAATTTTTTTTTTAAATCAAATTAATAAAAAAACTGTCCTTGCACATCCTGTGGGGCGCAAATTATGTGGGGCGCACATCCTGCGAGGCACATCCTGCTGCGCACATAAATAAAAATAATATTAAAAACAAATTACAATTTTTTTTTTTAAATCAAATTAATAAAAAAACTGTCCTTGCACATCCTGTGGGGCGCAAATTCTGTGGGGCGCACATCCTGCGGCGCACATCCTGCTGCGCACATAAATAAAAATAATATTAAAACATTTTTACAAAAAAAAATATTTAAATCAAATTAATAAAAAAACTGTGCTTGCACATCCTGTGGGGCGCAAATTCTGTGGGGCGCACATCCTGCGGCACACATCCTGCTGCGCACATAAATAAAAATAATATTAAAAACAATTTACAATTATTTTTTTTTTAAATCAAATTTAAAAAAAAAATGTGCTTGCACATCCTGTGGGGCGCAAATTCTGTGGGGCGCACATCCTGTGGCGCAAATCCTGCTGCGCACATGAATAAAAATAATATTAATACATTTTTACAAAAAAAAATATTTAAATCACATTAATAAAAAAACTGTGCTTGCACATCCTGTGGGGCGCAAATTCTGTGGGGCGCACATCCTGCGGCGCACATCCTGCTGCGCACATGAATAAAAATAATATTAATACATTTTTACAAAAAAAAATATTTAAATCAAATTAATAAAAAAACTGTGCTTGCACATCCTGTGGGGCGCAAATTCTGTGGGGCGCACATCCTGCGGCGCACATCCTGCTGCGCACATAAATAAAAATGATATTAAAACATTTTTACAAAAAAAATATTTAAATCAAATTAATAAAAAAACTGCTTGCACATCCTGTGGGGCGCAAATTCTGTGGGGCGCACATCCTGCGAGGCACATCCTGCTGCGCACATAAATAAAAATAATATTAAAAACAATTTACAATTATTTTTTTTTTAAATCAAATTTAAAAAAAAAATGTGCTTGCACATCCTGTGGGGCGCAAATTCTGTGGGGCGCACATCCTGTGGCGCAAATCCTGCTGCGCACATGAATAAAAATAATATTAATACATTTTTACAAAAAAAAATATTTAAATCACATTAATAAAAAAACTGTGCTTGCAC
The DNA here is from genome assembly GCF_947347685.1 of Pleuronectes platessa. Classification (NCBI taxonomy): domain Eukaryota; kingdom Metazoa; phylum Chordata; class Actinopteri; order Pleuronectiformes; family Pleuronectidae; genus Pleuronectes; species Pleuronectes platessa. Next base: position 844,642 of record NW_026519116.1, on the reverse strand, counting down.
ATCCTGTGGGGCGCAAATTCTGTGGGGCGCACATCCTGCGGCGCACATCCTGCTGCGCACATGAATAAAAATAATATTAATACATTTTTACAAAAAAAAATATTTAAATCAAATTAATAAAAAAACTGTGCTTGCACATCCTGTGGGGCGCAAATTCTGTGGGGCGCACATCCTGCGGCGCACATCCTGCTGCGCACATAAATAAAAATGATATTAAAACATTTTTACAAAAAAAATATTTAAATCAAATTAATAAAAAAACTGCTTGCACATCCTGTGGGGCGCAAATTCTGTGGGGCGCACATCCTGCGAGGCACATCCTGCTGCGCACATAAATAAAAATAATATTAAAAACAAATTAAAATTTTTTTTTTTAAATCAAATTAATAAAAAAACTGTCCTTGCACATCCTGTGGGGCGCAAATTCTGTGGGGCGCACATCCTGCGGCGCAAATCCTGCTGCGCACATGAATAAAAATAATATTAAAACATTTTTACAAAAAAAAATATTTAAATCAAATTAATAAAAAAACTGTGCTTGCACATCCTGTGGGGCGCAAATTATGTGGGGCGCACATCCTGCGGTGCACATCCTGCTGCGCACATAAATAAAAATAATATTAAAAACAATTTACAATTATTTTTTTTTAAATCAAATTAATAAAAAAACTGTGCTTGCACATCCTGTGGGGCGCAAATTCTGTGGGGCGCACATCCTGCGGCACACATCCTGCTGCGCACATAAATAAAAATAATATTAAAACATTTTTACAAAAAAATGTATTAAAATCAAATTAATAAAAAAACTGTGCTTGCACATCCTGTGGGGCGCAAATTATGTGGGGCGCACATCATGCGGCGCACATCCTGCTGCGCACATAAATAAAAATAATATTAAAAACAAATTACAATTTTTTTTTTTTTAAATCAAATTAATAAAAAAACTGTGCTTGCACATCCTGTGGGGCGCAAATTATGTGGGGCGCACATCAAGCGGCGCACATCCTGCTGCGCACATAAAATAAAAATAATATTAAAATATTTTTACAAAAAAAAATATTTAAATCAAATTAATAAAAAAACTGTGCTTGCACATCCTGTGGGGCGCAAATTCTGTGGGGCGCACATCCTGCGGCGCACATCCTGCTGCGCACATAAATAAAAATAATATTAAAACATTTTTACAAAAAAAAATATTTAAATCAAATTACAATTTTTTTTTTAAATCAAATTAATAAAAAACTGTGGTTGCACATCCTGTGGGGCGCAAATTATGTGGGGCGCACAGACTGCGGCGCACATCCTGCTGCGCACATAAATAAAAATAATATTAAAACATTTTTACAAAAAAAAATATTTAAATCAAATTAATAAAAAAACTGTGCTTGCACATCCTGTGGGGCGCAAATTCTGTGGGGCGCACATCCTGCGGCACACATAAATAAAAATAATATTGAAACAAATTTACAATTTTTTTTTTTTAAATCAAATTAATAAAAAAACTGTGCTTGCACATCCTGTAGGGCGAAAATTATGTGGGGCGCACATCATGCGGCGCACATAAATAACAATAATATTAAAACATTTTTACAAAAAAATATATTAAAATCAAATTAATAAAAAAACTGTGCTTGCACATCCTGTGGGGCGCAAATTCTGTGGGGCGCAAATTCTGTGGGGCGCACATGCTGCGGCGCACATCCTGCTGCGCACATAAATAAAAATAATATTAAAAACAAATTACAATTTTTTTTTTAAAATCAAATTAATAAAAAAACTGTCCTTGCACATCCTGTGGGGCGCAAATTCTGTGGGGCGCACATCCTGCGGCACACATCCTGCTGCGCACATAAATAAAAATAATATTAAAACATCTTTACAAAAAAAATATTTAAATCAAATTAATAAAAAAACTGTCCTTGCACATCCTGTGGGGCGCAAATTCTGTGGGGCGCACATCCTGCGGCGCACATCCTGCTGCGCACATAAATAAAAATAAAATAAAACATTTTTACAAAAAAAAATATTTAAATCAAATTAATAAAAAAACTGTGCTTGCACATCCTGCGGCGCACATCCTGCTGCGCACATAAATAAAAATAATATTAAAAACAATTTACAATTATTTTTTTTTTAAATCAAATTAAAAAAAAAACTGTGCTTGCACATCCTGTGGGGCGCAAATTATGTGGGGCGCACATCATGTGGCGCACATCCTGCTGCGCACATAAATAAAAATAATATTAAAACATTTTTACAGAAAAAAATATTTAAATATAACTAATAAAAAACCTTGCTTGCACATCCTGTGGGGCGCAAATTCTGTGGATCGCACATCATGCGGCGCACATCCTGCTGCGCACATGAATAAAAATAATATTAAAACAAATCTACAATTTTTTTTTTTTAAATCAAATTAATAAAAAAACTGTCCTTGCACATCCTGTGGGGCGCAAATTCTGTGGGGCGCACATCCTGCGGCGCAAATCCTGCTGCGCACATAAATAAAAATAATATTAAAAACAATTTACAATTATTTTTTTTTAAATCAAATTAATAAAAAAACTGTGCTTGCACATCCTGTAGGGCGCAAATTCAGTGGGGCGCACATCCTGAAGCGCACATCCTGCTAGGCACATAAAATAAAAATAATATTAAAACATTTTTACAAAAAAAAATATTTAAATCAAATTAATAAAAAAACTGTGCTTGCACATCCTGTGGGGCGCAAATTCTGTGGGGTGCACATCCTGCGGCACACATCCTGCTGCGCACATAAATAAAAATAATATTAAAACATTTTTACATTTTTTTTTTTTAAATCAAATTAATAAAAAAACTGTCGTTGCACATCCTGTGGGGCGCAAATTCTGTGGGGCGCACATCCTGCGGCGCACATCCTGCTGCGCACATAAATAAAAATAATATTAAAACATTTTTACAAAAAAAATATTTAAATCAAATTAATAAAAAAACTGTCCTTGCACATCCTGTGGGGCGCAAATTCTGTGGGGCGCACATCCTGCGGCGCAAATCCTGCTGCGCACATAAATAAAAATAATATTAAAAACAATTTACAATTATTTTTTTAAATCAAATTAATAAAAAAACTGTCCTTGCACATCCTGTGGGGCGCAAATTCTGTGGGGCGCACATCCTGCGGCGCAAATCCTGCTGCGCACATGAATAAAAATAATATTAAAACATTTTTACAAAAAAAAATATTTAAATCAAATTAATAAAAAAACTGCTTGCACATCCTGTGGGGCGCAAATTCTGTGGGGCGCACATCCTGCGAGGCACATCCTGCTGCGCACATAAATAAAAATAATATTAAAAACAAATTACAATTTTTTTTTTTAAATCAAATTAATAAAAAAACTGTCCTTGCACATCCTGTGGGGCGCAAATTCTGTGGGGCGCACATCCTGCGGCGCAAATCCTGCTGCGCACATGAATAAAAATAATATTAAAACATTTTTACAAAAAAAAATATTTAAATCAAATTAATAAAAAAACTGTGCTTGCACATCCTGTGGGGCGCAAATTATGTGGGGCGCACATCCTGCGGTGCACATCCTGCTGCGCACATAAATAAAAATAATATTAAAAACAATTTACAATTATTTTTTTTTAAATCAAATTAATAAAAAAACTGTGCTTGCACATCCTGTGGGGCGCAAATTCTGTGGGGCGCACATCCTGCGGCGCACATAAATAAAAATAATATTAAAACATTTTTACAAAAAAAATATTTAAATCAAATTAATAAAAAAACTGTCCTTGCACATCCTGTGGGGCGCAAATTCTGTGGGGCGCACAACCTGCGGCACACATCCTGCTGCGCACATAAATAAAAATTAAATAAAACATTTTTACAAAAAAAAATATTTAAATCAAATTAATAAAAAAACTGTGCTTGCAAATCCTGTGGGGCGCAAATTATGTGGGGCACAAATTCTGTGGGGCGCACATCCTGCGGCGCACATCCTGCTGTGCACATAAATAAAAATAATATTAAAACATTTTTACAAAAAAAATATTTAAATCAAATTAATAAAAAAACTGTCCTTGCACATCCTGTGGGGCGCAAATTCTGTGGGGCGCACATCCTGCGGCGCACATCCTGCTGCGCACATACATAAAAATAATATTAAAAACAAATTACAATTTTTTTTTTAAAATCAAATTAATAAAAAAACTGTCCTTGCAAATCCTGTGGGGCGCAAATTCTGTGGGGCGCACATCCTGCGGCGCACATCCTGCTGCGCACATAAATAAAAATAATATTAAAACATTTTTACAAAAAAAAATATTTAAATCAAATTAATAAAAAAACTGTGCTTGCACATCCTGTGGGGCGCAAATTCTGTGGGGCGCACATCCTGCGGCGCACATAAATAAAAATAATATTAAAACATTTTTACAAAAAAAATATTTAAATCAAATTAATAAAAAAACTGTGCTTGCACATCCTGTGGGGCGAAAATTCTGTGGGGCGCACATCCTGCTGCGCACATAAATAAAAATAATATTAAAACATTTTTACAAAAAAATATATTTAAATCAAATTAATAAAAAAACTGTGCTTGCACATCCTGTGGGGCGCAAATTCTGTGGGGCGCACATCCTGCGGCGCACATCCTGCTGCGCACATAAATAAAAATAATATTAAAACATTTTTACAAAAAAAATATTTAAATCAAACTAATAAAAAAACTGTCCTTGCACATCCTGTGGGGCGCAAATTCTGTGGGGCGCAAATCCTGCGGCGCACATCCTGCTGCGCACATAAATACAAATAATATTAAAAACAAATTACAATTTTTTTTTAAATCAAATTAATAAAAAAACTGTGCTTGCACATCCTGTGGGGCGCAAATTCTGTGGGGCGCACATCCTGCGGCGCACATCCAGCTGCGCACATAAATAAAAATAATATTAAAAACAAATTACAATTTTTTTTTTAAATCAAATTAATAAAAAACTGTCCTTGCACATCCTGTGGGGCGCAAATTCTGTGGGGCGCACATGAATAAAAATAATATTAAAACATTTTTACAAAAAAAAATATTTAAATCAAATTAATAAAAAAACTGTGCTTGCACATCCTGTGGGGCGCAAATTCTGTGGGGCGCACATCCTGCGGCGCACATCCTGCTGCGCACATAAATAAAAATAATATTAAAACATTTTTACAAAAAAAAATATTTAAATCAAATTAATAAAAAAACTGTGCTTGCACATCCTGTGGGGCGAAAATTCTGTGGGGCGCACATCCTGCTGCGCACATAAATAAAAATAAAATTAAAAAAAATTTACAATTTTTTTTTTTCAAATCAAATTAATAAAAAAACTGTGCTTGCACATCCTGCGGCGCACATCCTGCTGCGCACATAAATAAAAAAAATATTAAAAACAAATTACAATTTTTATTTTTCAAATCAAATTAATAAAAAAACTGTGATTGCACATCCTGTGGGGCGCAAATTCTCTGGGGCGCACATCCTGTGGCGCACATCCTGCTGCGCAGATAAATAAAAATAATATTAAAACATTTTTACAAAAAAAAATATTTAAATCAAATTAATAAAAAAACTGTGCTTGCACATCCTGTGGGGCAAAAATTCTGTGGGGCGCACATCCTGCGGCGCACATCCTGCTGCGCACATAAATAAAAATAATATTAAAACATTTTTACAAAAAAAATATTTAAATCAAACTAATAAAAAAACTGTCCTTGCACATCCTGTGGGGCGCAAATTCTGTGGGGCGCACATCCTGCGGCGCACATCCTGCTGCGCACATAAATACAAATAATATTAAAAACAAATTACAATTTTTTTTTTAAATCAAATTAATAAAAAAACTGTGCTTGCACATCCTGTGGGGCGCAAATTCTGTGGGGCGCACATCCCGCGGCGCACATCCAGCTGCGCACATAAATAAAAATAATATTAAAAACAAATTACAATTTTTTTTTTAAATCAAATTAATAAAAAAACTGTGCTTGCACATCCTGTGGGGCGCAAATTCTGTGGGGCGCACATCCTGCGGCGCACATCCTGCTGCGCACATAAATAAAAAAAATATTAAAAACAAATTACAATTTTTATTTTTCAAATCAAATTAATAAAAAAACTGTGATTGCACATCCTGTGGGGCGCAAATTCTCTGGGGCGCACATCCTGTGGCGCACATCCTGCTGCGCAGATAAATAAAAATAATATTAAAAACAAATTACAATTTTTTTTTTTAAATCAAATTAATAAAAAAACTGTCCTTGCACATCCTGTGGGGCGCAAATTATGTGGGGCGCACATCCTGCGGCGCACATCCTGCTGCGCACATAAATAAAAATAATATTAAAACATTTTTACAAAAAAAAATATTTAAATCAAATTAATAAAAAAACTGTGCTTGCACATCCTGTGGGGCAAAAATTCTGTGGGGCGCACATCCTGCGGCGCACATCCTGCTGCGCACATAAATAAAAATAATATTAAAACATTTTTACAAAAAAAATATTTAAATCAAACTAATAAAAAAACTGTCCTTGCACATCCTGTGGGGCGCAAATTCTGTGGGGCGCACATCCTGCGGCGCACATCCTGCTGCGCACATAAATACAAATAATATTAAAAACAAATTACAATTTTTTTTTAAATCAAATTAATAAAAAAACTGTGCTTGCACATCCTGTGGGGCGCAAATTCTGTGGGGCGCACATCCTGCGGCGCACATAAATAAAAATAATATTAAAACATTTTTACAAAAAAAATATTTAAATCAAATTAATAAAAAAACTGTCCTTGCACATCCTGTGGGGCGCAAATTCTGTGGGGCGCACAACCTGCGGCACACATCCTGCTGCGCACATAAATAAAAATTAAATAAAACATTTTTACAAAAAAAAATATTTAAATCAAACTAATAAAAAAACTGTGCTTGCACATCCTGTGGGGCGCAAATTCTGTGGGGCGCACATCCTGCGGCGCACATCCAGCTGCGCACATAAATAAAAATAATATTAAAAACAAATTACAATTTTTTTTTTAAATCAAATTAATAAAAAACTGTCCTTGCACATCCTGTGGGGCGCAAATTCTGTGGGGCGCACATGAATAAAAATAATATTAAAACATTTTTACAAAAAAAAATATTTAAATCAAATTAATAAAAAAACTGTGCTTGCACATCCTGTGGGGCGCAAATTCTGTGGGGCGCACATCCTGCGGCGCACATCCTGCTAGGCACATAAATAAAAATAATATTAAAACATTTTTACAAAAAAAAATATTTAAATCAAATTAATAAAAAAACTGTGCTTGCACATCCTGTGGGGCGAAAATTCTGTGGGGCGCACATCCTGCGGCGCACATCCTGCTGCGCACATAAATAAAAATGAAATAAAACATTTTTACAAAAAAAAATATTTAAATCAAATTAATAAAAAAACTGTGCTTGCACATCCTGTGGGGCGCAAATTCTGTGGGGCGCACATCCTGCGGCGCACATCCTGCTGCGCACATACATAAAAATAATATTAAAAACAAATTACAATTTTTTTTTTAAAATCAAATTAATAAAAAAACTGTCCTTGCACATCCTGTGGGGCGCAAATTCTGTGGGGCGCACATCCTGCTGCGCACATAAATAAAAATTAAATAAAACATTTTTACAAATAAAAATATTTAAATCAAATTAATAAAAAAACTGTGCTTGCACATCCTGTGGGGCGCAAATTATGTGGGGCACAAATTCTGTGGGGCGCACATCCTGCGGCGCACATCCTGCTGTGCACATAAATAAAAATAATATTAAAACATTTTTACAAAAAAAATATTTAAATCAAATTAATAAAAAAACTGTCCTTGCACATCCTGTGGGGCAGAAAATTCTGTGGGGCGCACATCCTGCGGCGCACATCCTGCTGCGCACATGAATAAAAATAATATTAAAAACAAATTAAAATTTTTTTTTTTAAATCAAATTAATAAAAAAACTGTGCTTGCACATCCTGTGGGGCGCAAATTCTGTGGGGCGCACATCCTGCGGCGCACATAAATAAAAATAATATTAAAACATTTTTACAAAAAAAATATTTAAATCAAATTAATAAAAAAACTGTCCTTGCACATCCTGTGGGGCGCAAATTCTGTGGGGCGCACATCCTGCGGCGCACATCCTGCTGCGCACATAAATAAAAAAAATATTAAAAACAAATTACAATTTTTATTTTTCAAATCAAATTAATAAAAAAACTGTGATTGCACATCCTGTGGGGCGCAAATTCTGTGGGGCGCACATCCCGCGGCGCACATCCAGCTGCGCACATAAATAAAAATAATATTAAAAACAAATTACAATTTTTTTTTTAAATCAAATTAATAAAAAAACTGTGCTTGCACATCCTGTGGGGCGCAAATTCTGTGGGGCGCACATCCTGCGGCGCACATCCTGCTGCGCACATAAATAAAAATAATATTAAAACATTTTTACAAAAAAAATATTTAAATCAAATTAATAAAAAAACTGTCCTTGCACATCCTGTGGGGCGCAAATTCTGTGGGGCACACAACCTGCGGCACACATCCTGCTGCGCACATAAATAAAAATTAAATAAAACATTTTTACAAAAAAAAATATTTAAATCAAATTAATAAAAAAACTGTGCTTGCACATCCTGTGGGGCGCAAATTATGTGGGGCACAAATTCTGTGGGGCGCACATCCTGCGGCGCACATCCTACTGTGCACATAAATAAAAATAATATTAAAACATTTTTACAAAAAAAATATTTAAATCAAATTAATAAAAAAACTGTCCTTGCACATCCTCTGGGGCGCAAATTCTGTGGGGCGCACATCCTGCGGCGCACATCCTGCTGCGCACATGAATAAAAATAATATTAAAAACAAATTACAATTTTTTTTTAAAAATCAAATTAATAAAAAAACTGTCCTTGCACATCCTGTGGGGCGCACATCCTGCGGCGCACATCCTGCTGCGCACATAAATACAAATAATATTAAAAACAAATTACAATTTTTTTTTTAAATCAAATTAATAAAAAACTGTCCTTGCACATCCTGTGGGGCAAAAATTCTGTGGGGCGCACATCCTGCTGCGCACATAAATAAAAATTAAATAAAACATTTTTACAAAAAAAAATATTTAAATCAAATTAATAAAAAAACTGTGCTTGCACATCCTGTGGGGCGCAAATTATGTGGGGCACAAATTCTGTGGGGCGCACATCCTGCGGCGCACATCCTGCTGTGCACATAAATAAAAATAATATTAAAACATTTTTACAAAAAAAATATTTAAATCAAATTAATAAAAAAACTGTCCTTGCACATCCTGTGGGGCGCAAATTCTGTGGGGCGCACATCCTGCGGCGCACATCCTGCTGCGCACATGAATAAAAATAATATTAAAAACAAATTAAAATTTTTTTTTTTAAATCAAATTAATAAAAAAACTGTGCTTGCACATCCTGTGGGGCGCAAATTCTGTGGGGCGCACATCCTGCGGCACACATAAATAAAAATAATATTAAAACATTTTTACAAAAAAAATATTTAAATCAAATTAATAAAAAAACTGTCCTTGCACATCCTGTGGGGCGCAAATTCTGTGGGGCGCACATCCTGCGGCGCACATCCTGCTGCGCACATAAATAAAAAAAATATTAAAAACAAATTACAATTTTTATTTTTCAAATCAAATTAATAAAAAAACTGTGATTGCACATCCTGTGGGGCGCAAATTCTCTGGGGCGCACATCCTGTGGCGCACATCCTGCTGCGCAGATAAATAAAAATAATATTAAAACATTTTTACAAAAAAAAATATTTAAATCAAATTAATAAAAAAACTGTGCTTGCACATCCTGTGGGGCAAAAATTCTGTGGGGCGCACATCCTGCGGCGCACATCCTGCTGCGCACATAAATAAAAATAATATTAAAACATTTTTACAAAAAAAATATTTAAATCAAACTAATAAAAAAACTGTCCTTGCACATCCTGTGGGGCGCAAATTCTGTGGGGCGCACATCCTGCGGCGCACATCCTGCTGCGCACATAAATACAAATAATATTAAAAACAAATTACAATTTTTTTTTTAAATCAAATTAATAAAAAAACTGTGCTTGCACATCCTGTGGGGCGCAAATTCTGTGGGGCGCACATCCTGCGGCGCACATCCTGCTGCGCACATAAATAAAAATAATATTAAAACATTTTTACAAAAAAAATATTTAAATCAAATTAATAAAAAAACTGTCCTTGCACATCCTGTGGGGCGCAAATTCTGTGGGGCACACAACCTGCGGCACACATCCTGCTGCGCACATAAATAAAAATTAAATAAAACATTTTTACAAAAAAAAATATTTAAATCAAATTAATAAAAAAACTGTGCTTGCACATCCTGTGGGGCGCAAATTATGTGGGGCACAAATTCTGTGGGGCGCACATCCTGCGGCGCACATCCTACTGTGCACATAAATAAAAATAATATTAAAACATTTTTACAAAAAAAATATTTAAATCAAATTAATAAAAAAACTGTCCTTGCACATCCTCTGGGGCGCAAATTCTGTGGGGCGCACATCCTGCGGCGCACATCCTGCTGCGCACATGAATAAAAATAATATTAAAAACAAATTACAATTTTTTTTTAAAAATCAAATTAATAAAAAAACTGTCCTTGCACATCCTGTGGGGCGCACATCCTGCGGCGCACATCCTGCTGCGCACATAAATACAAATAATATTAAAAACAAATTACAATTTTTTTTTTAAATCAAATTAATAAAAAACTGTCCTTGCACATCCTGTGGGGCAAAAATTCTGTGGGGCGCACATCCTGCTGTGCACATAAATAAAAATTAAATAAAACATTTTTACAAAAAAAAATATTTAAATCAAATTAATAAAAAAACTGTGCTTGCACATCCTGTGGGGCGCAAATTATGTGGGGCACAAATTCTGTGGGGCGCACATCCTGCGGCGCACATCCTGCTGTGCACATAAATAAAAATAATATTAAAACATTTTTACAAAAAAAATATTTAAATCAAATTAATAAAAAAACTGTCCTTGCACATCCTGTGGGGCGCAAATTCTGTGGGGCGCACATCCTGCGGCGCACATCCTGCTGCGCACATGAATAAAAATAATATTAAAAACAAATTAAAATTTTTTTTTTTAAATCAAATTAATAAAAAAACTGTGCTTGCACATCCTGTGGGGCGCAAATTCTGTGGGGCGCACATCCTGCGGCGCACATCCTGCTGCGCACATAAATAAAAAAAATATTAAAAACAAATTACAATTTTTATTTTTCAAATCAAATTAATAAAAAAACTGTGATTGCACATCCTGTGGGGCGCAAATTCTCTGGGGCGCACATCCTGTGGCGCACATCCTGCTGCGCAGATAAATAAAAATAATATTAAAAACAAATTACAATTTTTTTTTTTAAATCAAATTAATAAAAAAACTGTCCTTGCACATCCTGTGGGGCGCAAATTATGTGGGGCGCACATCCTGCGGCGCACATCCTGCTGCGCACATAAATAAAAATAATATTAAAACATTTTTACAAAAAAAAATATTTAAATCAAATTAATAAAAAAACTGTGCTTGCACATCCTGTGGGGCAAAAATTCTGTGGGGCGCACATCCTGCGGCGCACATCCTGCTGCGCACATAAATAAAAATAATATTAAAACATTTTTACAAAAAAAATATTTAAATCAAACTAATAAAAAAACTGTCCTTGCACATCCTGTGGGGCGCAAATTCTGTGGGGCGCACATCCTGCGGCGCACATCCTGCTGCGCACATAAATACAAATAATATTAAAAACAAATTACAATTTTTTTTTTAAATCAAATTAATAAAAAAACTGTGCTTGCACATCCTGTGGGGCGCAAATTCTGTGGGGCGCACATCCTGCGGCGCACATCCAGCTGCGCACATAAATAAAAATAATATTAAAAACAAATTACAATTTTTTTTTTAAATCAAATTAATAAAAAAACTGTGCTTGCACATCCTGTGGGGCGCAAATTCTGTGGGGCGCACATCCTGCGGCGCACATCCTGCTGCGCACATAAATAAAAATAATATTAAAACATTTTTACAAAAAAAAATATTTAAATCAAATTAATAAAAAAACTGTGCTTGCACATCCTGTGGGGCGCAAATTCTGTGGGGCGCACATCCTGCGGCGCACATCCTGCTGCGCACATAAATAAAAATAATATTAAAACATTTTTACAAAAAAAATATTTAAATCAAACTAATAAAAAAACTGTCCTTGCACATCCTGTGGGGCGCAAATTCTGTGGGGCGCACATCCTGCGGCGCACATCCTGCTGCGCACATAAATACAAATAATATTAAAAACAAATTACAATTTTTTTTTAAATCAAATTAATAAAAAAACTGTGCTTGCACATCCTGTGGGGCGCAAATTCTGTGGGGCGCACATCCTGCGGCGCACATCCAGCTGCGCACATAAATAAAAATAATATTAAAAACAAATTACAATTTTTTTTTTAAATCAAATTAATAAAAAAACTGTCCTTGCACATCCTGTGGGGCGCAAATTCTGTGGGGCGCACATGAATAAAAATAATATTAAAACATTTTTACAAAAAAAAATATTTAAATCAAATTAATAAAAAAACTGTGCTTGCACATCCTGTGGGGCGCAAATTCTGTGGGGCGCACATCCTGCGGCGCACATCCTGCTGCGCACATAAATAAAAATAATATTAAAACATTTTTACAAAAAAAAATATTTAAATCAAATTAATAAAAAAACTGTGCTTGCACATCCTGTGGGGCGCAAATTCTGTGGGGCGCACATCCTGCGGCGCACATCCTGCTGCGCACATAAATAAAAATGAAATAAAACATTTTTACAAAAAAAAATATTTAAATCAAATTAATAAAAAAACTGTGCTTGCACATCCTGTGGGTTGCAAATTCTGTGGGGCGCACATCCTGCGGCGCACATCCTGCTGCGCACATACATAAAAATAATATTAAAAACAAATTACAATTTTTTTTTAAATCAAATTAATAAAAAAACTGTGCTTGCACATCCTGTGGGGCGCAAATTCTGTGGGGCGCACATCCTGCGGCGCACATCCAGCTGCGCACATAAATAAAAATAATATTAAAAACAAATTACAATTTTTTTTTTAAATCAAATTAATAAAAAAACTGTCCTTGCACATCCTGTGGGGCGCAAATTCTGTGGGGCGCACATGAATAAAAATAATATTAAAACATTTTTACAAAAAAAAATATTTAAATCAAATTAATAAAAAAACTGTGCTTGCACATCCTGTGGGGCGCAAATTCTGTGGGGCGCACATCCTGCGGCGCACATCCTGCTGCGCACATAAATAAAAATAATATTAAAACATTTTTACAAAAAAAAATATTTAAATCAAATTAATAAAAAAACTGTCCTTGCACATCCTGTGGGGCGCAAATTCTGTGGGGCGCACATCCTGCGGCGCACATCCTGCTGCGCACATAAATAAAAAAAATATTAAAAACAAATTACAATTTTTATTTTTAAATCAAATTAATAAAAAAACTGTCCTTGCACATCCTGTGGGGCGCAAATTCTGTGGGGCGCACATCCTACTGCGCACATAAATAAAAATTAAATAAAACATTTTTACAAAAAAAAATATTTAAATCAAATTAATAAAAAAACTGTGCTTGCACATCCTGTGGGGCGCAAATTCTGTGGGGCGCACATCCTGCGGCGCACATCCTGCTGCGCACATACATAAAAATAATATTAAAGACAAATTACAATTTTTTTTTAAAAATCAAATTAATAAAAAAACTGTGCTTGAACATCCTGTGGGGCGCAAATTCTGTGGGGCGCACATCCTGCGGCGCACATCCTGCTGCGCACATAAATAAAAATAATATTAAAAACAATTTACAATTTTTTTTTTTAAATCAAATTAATAAACAAACTGTGCTTGCACATCCTGTGGGGCGCACATCCTGCGGCGCACATCCTGCTGCGCACATAAATAAAAATAATATTAAAAACAAATTACAATTTTTTTTTTAAATCAAATTAATAAAAAAACTGTCCTTGCACATCCTGTGGGGCGCAAATTCTGTGGGGCGCACATCCTGCGGCGCACATCCTGCTGCGCACATAAATAAAAATAATATTAAAAACAAATTACAATTTTTTTTTTAAATCAAATTAATAAAAAAACTGTCCTTGCACATCCTGTGGGGCGCAAATTCTGTGGGGCGCACATCCTGCGGCGCAAATCCTGCTGCGCACATGAATAAAAATAATATTAAAACATTTTTACAAAAAAAATATTTAAATCAAATTAATAAAAAAACTGTGCTTGCACATCCTGTGGGGCGCAAATTATGTGGGGCGCAAATTCTGTGGGGCGCACATCCTGCGGCGCACATCCTGCTGCGCACATGAATAAAAATGATATTAAAACATTTTTACAAAAAAAATATTTAAATCAAATTAATAAAAAAACTGTCCTTGCACATCCTGTGGGGCGCAAATTCTGTGGGGCGCACATCCTGCGGCGCACATCCTGCTGCGCACATGAATAAAAATAATATTAAAACATTTTTACAAAAAAAATATTTAAATCAAATTAATAAAAAAACTGTCCTTGCACATCCTGTGGGGCGCAAATTCTGTGGGGCGCACATCCTGCAGCACACATCCTGCTGCGCACATAAATAAAAATAATATTAGAAACAAATTACAATTTTTTTTTTTAATCCAATTAATAAAAAAACTGTGCTTGCACATCCTGTGGGGCGCAAATTCTGTGGGGCGCACATCCTGCGGCGCACATCCTGCTGCGCACATAAATAAAAATAATATTAAAACATTTTTACAAAAAAATATATTTAAATCAAATAAATAAAAAAACTGTGCTTGCACATCCTGTGGGGCGCAAATTCTGTGGGGCGCACATCCTGCGGCGCACATCCTGCTGGGCACAAAAATAAAAATAATATTAAAACATTTTTACAAAAAAAAATATTTAAATATAACTAATAAAAAACCTTGCTTGCACATCCTTTGGGGCGCAAATTATGTGGGGCGCACATCCTGCAGCGCACATCCTGCTGCGCAAATAAATAAAAATCAAATTAAAAAAAATTTACAATTTTTTTTTTTTAAATCAAATTAATAAAAAAAATGTGCTTGCACAAACTGTCCTTGCATATCCTGTGGGGCGCAAATTCTGTGGGGCGCACATCCTGCAGCACACATCCTGCTGCGCACATAAATAAAAATAATATTAAAAACAAATTACAATTTTTTTTTTTAATCCAATTAATAAAAAAACTGTGCTTGCACATCCTATGGGGCGCAAATTCTGTGGGGCGCACATCCTGCGGCGCACATCCTGCTGCGCACATTAATACAAATAATATTAAAACATTTTTACAAAAAAAACATATTTAAATCAAATTAATAAAAAAACTGTCCTTGCACATTCTGTGGGGCGCACATCTTGCGGCGCAAATCCTGCTGCGCACAAGAATAAAAATACTATTAAAACATTTTTACAAAAAAAAATATTTAAATATAACTAATAAAAAAACTGTGCTTGCACATCCTGTGGGGCGCAAATTCTGTGGGGCGCACATCCTGCTGCGCACATGAATAAAAATAATATTAAAACATTTTTACAAAAAAAAATATTTAAATCAAATTAATAAAAAAACTGTGCTTGCACATCCTGTGGGGCGCAAATTCTGTGGGGCGCACATCCTGCTGCGCACATAAATAAAAATAATATTAAAAACAAATTACAATTTTTTTTTTTTAAATCAAATTAATAAAAAAACTGTGCTTGCACATCCTGTGGGGCGCAAATTCTGTGGGGCGCACATCCTGCTAAGCACATAAATTAAAATAATATTAAAAAATGTTACAAATTTTTTTTTTTTAATCAAATTATTAAAAAAACTGTCCTTGCACATCCTGTGGGGCGCTAATCCTGCGGCGCAAATCCTGCTGCGCACATAAATAAAAATAATACTAAAACATTTTTTTCAAAAAAAAATATTTAAATCAAATTAATAAAAAAACTGTGCTTGCACATCCTGTGGGGCGCACATCCTGCGGCGCACATCCTGCTGCGCACATAAATGAAAATATTATTAAAACATTTTTACAAAAAAAAATATTTAAATCAAATTAATAAAAAAACTGTGCTTGCATATCCTGCGGCGCACATCCTGCTGCGCACATAAATAAAAATAATATTAAAAACAAATTACAATTTTTTTTTTTTAAATCAAATTAATAAAAAAACTGTCCTTGCACATCATGTGGGGCGCAAATTCTGTGGGGCGCACACCCTGCAGCGCACATCCTGCTGCGCACATAAATCAAAATAATATTAAAACATTTTTACAAAATTTTTTTTTTAAATCAAATTAATAAAAAAACTGTGCTTGCACATCCTGTGGGGCGCAAATTCTGTGGGGCGCACATCCTGCAGCACACATCCTGCTGCGCACATACATAAAAATAATATTAAAAACATATTACAATTTTTTTTTTTAAATCAAATTAATAAAAAAACTGTCCTTGCACATCCTGTGGGGCGCACATCCTGCGGCGCACATCCTGCTGCGCACATAAGTAAAAATAATATTAAAAACAAATTACAATTTTTTTTTTAAAATCAAATTAATAAAAAAACTGTCCTTGCACATCCTGTGGGGCGCAAATTCTGTGGGGCGCACATCCAGCTGCGCACATTAATAAAAATAATATTAAAAACAATTTACAATTTTTTTTTTTTTTAAATCAAATTAATAAAAAAACTGTCCTTGCACATCCTGTGGGGCGCAAATTCTGTGGGGCGCACATCCTGCGGCGCATATCCTGCTGCGCAGATAAATAAAAATAATATTAAAACATTTTTACAAAAAAAACTTTTTAAATCAATTTAATAGAAAAACTGTGCTTGCACATCCTGTGGGGCGCAAATTATGTGGGGCGCACATCCTGCAGCGCACATCCTGCTGCGCACATAAATAAAAATAATATTAAAACATTTTTACAAAAAAAAATATTTAAATATAACTAATAAAAAACCTTGCTTGCACATACCTGTGGGGCGCAAATTATGTGGGGCACATATTCTGTGGGGCACACATCCTGCGGCGCACATCCTGCTGCGCACATAAATAAAAATAATATTAAAAACAAATTACAATTTTTTTTTTTAAATCAAATTAATAAAAAAACTGTCCTTGCACATCCTGTGGGGCGCAAATTCTGTGGGGCGCACATGAATAAAAATAATATTAAAACATTTTTACAAAAAAAAAAATTTAAATATAACTAATAAAAAAACTGTGCTTGCACATCCTGTGGGGCGCAAATTATGTGGGGCGCACATCATGCGGCGCACATCCTGCTGCGCACATAAATAAAAATAATATTAAAAACAATTTACAATTTTTTTTTTTAAATCAAATTAATAAAAAAACTGTGCTTGCACATCCTGTGGGGCGCAAATTCTGTGGGGCGCACATGCTGCGGCGCACATCCTGCTGCACACATAAATAAAAATAATATTAAAAACAAATTACAATTTTTTTTTTTAAATCAAATTAATAAAAAAAATGTCCTTGCACATCCTGTGAGGCGCAAATTCTGTGGGGCGCACATCCTGCGGCGCACATCATGCTGCGCAAATAAATAAAAATAATATTAAAACATTTTTACAAAAAAAAATATTTAAATCAAATTAATAAAAAAATGTGCTTGCACATCCTGTGGGGCGCAAATTATGTGGGGCGCACATCCTGCGGCGCACATCCTGCTGCGCACATAAATAAAAATAATATTAAAACATTTTTACAAAAAAAAATATTTAAATCAAATTAATAAAAAAACTGTGCTTGCACATCCTGTGGGGCGCAAATTCTGTGGGGCGCACATCCTGCGGCGCACATCCTGCTGCGCACATAAATAAAAATAATATTAAAAACAAATTACAATTTTTTTTTTTAAATCAAATTAATGAAAAAACTGTCCTTGCACATCCTGTGGGGCGCAAATTCTGTGGGGCGCACATGAATAAAAATAATATTAAAACATTTTTACAAAAAAAAAATTTAAATATAACTAATAAAAAAACTGTGCTTGCACATCCTGTGGGGCGCAAATTATGTGGGGCGCACATCCTGCAGCGCACATCCTGCTGCGCAAATAAATACAAATAAAATTAAAAAAAATTTACAATTTTTTTTTTTTTAAATCAAATTAATAAAAAAAATGTGCTTGCACATCCTGTGGGGCGCAAATTTTGTGGGGCGCACATCCTGCGGCGCACATCCTAATGCGCATATAAATAAAAATAATATTAAAAACAAATTACAATTTTTTTTTTAAATCAAATCAATAAAAAAACTGTCCTTGCACATCCTTTAGGGCCCAAATTCTGTGGGGCGCACATGAATAAAAATAATATTAAAACATTTTTACAAAAAAAAATATTTAAATCAAATTAATAAAAAAACTGTGCTTGCACATCCTGTGGGGCGCAAATTCTGTGGGGCGCACATGAATAAAAATAATATTAAAACATTTTTACAAAAAAAAAAATTTAAATATAACTAATAAAAAAACTGTGCTTGCACATCCTGTGGGGCGCAAATTATGTGGGGCGCACATCATGCGGCGCACATCCTGCTTCGCACATGAATAAAAATAATATTAAAACATTTTTACAAAAAAAAATATTTAAATATAACTAATAAAAAACCTTGCTTGCACATACCTGTGGGGCGCAAATTATTTGGGGCGCACATCCTGCGGCGCACATCCTGCTGCGCACATAAATAAAAATAATATTAAAAACAATTTACAATTTTTTTTTTAAATCAAATTAATAAAAAAACTGTCCATGCACATCCTGTGGGGCGCAAATTCTGTGGGGCGCACATCCTGCGGCGCACATCCTGCTGCGCACATAAATAAAAATAATATTAAAAACAAATTACAATTTTTTTAAAAAAATCAAATTAATAAAAAAACTGTGCTTGCACATCCTGTGGGGCGCAAATTCTGTGGGGCGCACATCCTGCGGCGCACATCCTGCTGCGCACATAAATAAAAATAATATTAAAACATTTTTACAAAAAAAAATATTTAAATATAACTAATAAAAAACCTTGCTTGCACATCCTGTGGGGCGCAAATTATGTGGGGCGCACATCCTGCAGCGCACATCCTGCTGCGCAAATAAATAAAAATAATATTAAAAACAAATTACAATTTTTTTTTTAAAATCAAATTAATAAAAAAACTGTCCTTGCACATCCTGTGGGGCGCACATCCTGCGGCGCACATCCTGCTGCGCACATAAATAAAAATAAAATTAAAACATTTTTACAAAAAAAAATATTTAAATCAAATTAATAAAAAAACTGTGCTTGCACATCCTGTGGGGCGAAAATTCTGTGGGGCGCACATCCTGCGGCGCACATCCTGCTGTGCACATGAATAAAAATAATATTAAAACACTTTTACAAAAAAATATATTTAAATCAAATTAATAAAAAAACTGTGCTTGCACATCCTGTGGGGCGCAAATTATGTGGGGCGCACATCCTGCGGCGCACATCCTGCTGTGCACATAAATAAAAATAATATTAAAACATTTTTACAAAAAAAAATATTTAAATATAACTAATAAAAAACCTTGCTTGCACATACCTGTGGGGCGCAAATTATGTGGGGTGCACATCCCACGGAGCACATCCTGCTGCGCAAATAAATAAAAATAAAATTAAAAAAAATTTACAATTTTTTTTTTTCAAATCAAATTAATAAAAAAACTGTCCTTGCACATCCTGTGGGGCGCAAATTCTGTGGGGCGCACATGAATACAAATAATATTAAAACATTTTTACAAAAAAAAATATTTAAATCAAATTAATAAAAAAACTGTGGTTGCACATCCTGTGGGGCGCAAATTATGTGGGGCGCACATCCTGCAGCGCACATCCTGCTGCGCACATAAATAAAAATAAAATTAAAAAAAATTTACAATTCTTTTTTTTTAAATCAAATTAATAAAAAAACTGTGCTTGCACTTCCTGTGGGGCGCAAATTATGTGGGGCGCAAATTCTGTGGGGCGCACATGCTGCGGCGCACATCCTGCTGCACACATAAATAAAAATAATATTAAAAACAAATTACAATTTTTTTTTTTAAATCAAATTAATAAAAAAACTGTCCTTGCACATCCTGTGGGGCGCAAATTCTGTGGGGCGCACATCCTGCGGCGCACATCATGCTGCGCAAATAAATAAAAATAATATTAAAACATTTTTACAAAAAAAAATATTTAAATCAAATTAATAAAAAAATGTGCTTGCACATCCTGTGGGGCGCAAATTATGTGGGGCGCACATCCTGCTGCGCACATAAATAAAAATAATATTAAAACATTTTTACAAAAAAAAATATTTAAATATAACTAATAAAAAAACTGTGCTTGCACATCCTGTGGGGCGCAATTTATGTGGGGCGCACATCCTGCGGCGCACATCCTGCTGCGCATATAAATAAAAATAAAATTAAAAAAAATTTACAATTTTTTTTTTTTTAAATCAAATCAATAAAAAAACTGTCCTTGCACATCCTTTAGGGCCCAAATTCTGTGGGGCGCACATGAATAAAAATAATATTAAAACATTTTTACAAAAAAAAATATTTAAATCAAATTAATAAAAAAATGTGCTTGCACATCCTGTGGGGCGCAAATTATGTGGGGCGCACATCCTGCGGCGCACATCCTGCTGCGCACATAAATAAAAATAATATTAAAACATTTTTACAAAAAAAAATATTTAAATCAAATTAATAAAAAAACTGTGCTTGCACATCCTGTGGGGCGCAAATTCTGTGGGGCGCACATCCTGCGGCGCACATCCTGCTGCGCACATAAATAAAAATAATATTAAAAACAAATTACAATTTTTTTTTTTAAATCAAATTAATGAAAAAACTGTCCTTGCACATCCTGTGGGGCGCAAATTCTGTGGGGCGCACATGAATAAAAATAATATTAAAACATTTTTACAAAAAAAAAAATTTAAATATAACTAATAAAAAAACTGTGCTTGCACATCCTGTGGGGCGCAAATTATGTGGGGCGCACATCCTGCAGCGCACATCCTGCTGCGCAAATAAATACAAATAAAATTAAAAAAAATTTACAATTTTTTTTTTTTTAAATCAAATTAATAAAAAAAATGTGCTTGCACATCCTGTGGGGCGCAAATTTTGTGGGGCGCACATCCTGCGGCGCACATCCTGCTGCGCATATAAATAAAAATAATATTAAAAACAAATTACAATTTTTTTTTTAAATCAAATCAATAAAAAAACTGTCCTTGCACATCCTTTAGGGCCCAAATTCTGTGGGGCGCACATGAATAAAAATAATATTAAAACATTTTTACAAAAAAAAATATTTAAATCAAATTAATAAAAAAACTGTGCTTGCACATCCTGTGGGGTCCAAATTCTGTGGGGCGCACATCCTGCGGCGCACATCCTGTTGCGCACATAAATAAAAATAATATTAAAAACAAATTACAATTTTTTTTTAAAAATCAAATTAATAAAAAAACTGTCCTTGCACATCCTGTGGGGCGCAAATTCTGTGGGGCGCACATCCTGCGGCGCACATCCTGCTGTGCACATGAATAAAAATAATATTAAAACATTTTTACAAAAAAATATATTTAAATCAAATAAATAAAAAAACTGTCCTTGCACATCCTGTGGGGCGCAAATTCTGTGGGGCGCACATCCTGCGGCGCACATCCTGCTGCGCAGATAAATAAAAATAATATTAAAACATTTTTACAAAAAAAAATTTTTAAATCAATTTAATAGAAAAACTGTGCTTGCACATCCTGTGGGGCGCAAATTCTGTGGGGCGCACATCCTGCGGCGCACATCCTGCTGCGCATATAAATAAAAATAATATTAAAAACAAATTACAATTTTTCTTTTAAATCAAATTAATAAAAAAACTGTGCTTGCACATCCTGTGGGGCGCAAATTCTGTGGGGCGCACATGAATAAAAATAATATTAAAACATTTTTACAAAAAAAAAAATTTAAATATAACTAATAAAAAAACTGTGCTTGCACATCCTGTGGGACGCAAATTATGTGGGGCGCACATCATGCGGCGCACATCCTGCTTCGCACATGAATAAAAATAATATTAAAACATTTTTACAAAAAAAAATATTTAAATATAACTAATAAAAAACCTTGCTTGCACATACCTGTGGGGCGCAAATTATTTGGGGCGCACATCCTGCGGCGCACATCCTGCTGCGCACATAAATAAAAATAATATTAAAAACAATTTACAATTTTTTTTTTAAATCAAATTAATAAAAAAACTGTCCATGCACATCCTGTGGGGCGCAAATTCTGTGGGGCGCACATCCTGCGGCGCACATCCTGCTGCGCACATAAATAAAAATAATATTAAAAACAAATTACAATTTTTTTTAAAAAATCAAATTAATAAAAAAACTGTCCATGCACATCCTGTGGGGCGCAAATTATGTGGGGCGCACATCATGCGGCGCACATCCTGCTTTGCACATGAATAAAAATAATATTAAAACATTTTTACAAAAAAAAATATTTAAATATAACTAATAAAAAACCTTGCTTGCACATACCTGTGGGGCGCAAATTATTTGGGGCGCACATCCTGCGGTGCACATCCTGCTGCGCACATAAATAAAAATAATATTAAAACATTTTTACAAAAAAAATATTTAAATCAAATTAATAAAAAAACTGTCCTTGCACATCCTGTGGGGCGAAAAATTCTGTGGGGCGCACATCCTGCGGCGCACATCCTGCTGCGCAGATAAATAAAAATAATATTAAAACATTTTTACAAAAAAATTTTTTTAAATCAATTTAATAGAAAAACTGTGCTTGCACATCCTGTGGGGCGCAAATTCTGTGGGGCGCACATCCTGCGGCGCACATCCTGCGGCGCACATCCTGCTGCGCATATAAATAAAAATAATATTAAAAACAAATTACAATTTTTTTTTTAAATCAAATCAATAAAAAAACTGTCCTTGCACATCCTTTAGGGCCCAAATTCTGTGGGGCGCACATGAATAAAAATAATATTGAAACATTTTTACAAAAAAAAATATTTAAATCAAATTAATAAAAAAACTGTGCTTGCACATCCTGTGGGGCGCAAATTATGTGGGGCGCACATCATGCGGCGCACATCCTGCTTCGCACATGAATAAAAATAATATTAAAACATTTTTACAAAAAAAAATATTTAAATATAACTAATAAAAAACCTTGCTTGCACATACCTGTGGGGCGCAAATTATTTGGGGCGCACATCCTGCGGCGCACATCCTGCTGCGCACATAAATAAAAATAATATTAAAAACAATTTACAATTTTTTTTTTAAATCAAATTAATAAAAAAACTGTCCATGCACATCCTGTGGGGCGCAAATTCTGTGGGGCGCACATCCTGCGGCACACATCCTGCTGCGCACATAAATAAAAATAATATTAAAACATTTTTACAAAAAAAAATATTTAAATCAAATTAATAAAAAAACTGTGCTTGCACATCCTGTGGGGCGCAAATTCTGTGGGTTGCACATCCTGCGGCGGACATCCTGCTGCGCACATAAATAAAAATAATATTAAAAACAATTTACAATTTTTTTTTTTTAAATCAAATTAATAAAAAAACTGTGCTTGCACATCCTGTGGGGCGCAAATTCTGTGGGGCGCACATCCTGCGGCGCACATCCTGCTGCGCACGTAAATAAAAATAATATTAAAACATTTTTACAAAAAAAAATATTTAAATCAAATTAATAAAAAAACTGTGCTTGCACATCCTGTGGGGCGCAAATTATGTGGGGCGCACATCCTGCTGCGCACATAAATAAAAATAATATTAAAAACAAATTACAATTTTTTTTTTAAATCAAATTAATAAAAAAACTGTCCTTGCACATCCTGTGGGGCGCAAATTCTGTGGGGCGCACATGAATAAAAATAATATTAAGACATTTTTACAAAAAAAAATATTTAAATCAAATTAATAAAAAAACTGTCCTTGCACATCCTGTGGGGCGCAAATTCTGTAGGGCGCACATCCTGCTGCGCACATGAATAAAAATAATATTAAAAACAAATTACAAAAAAAAATATTTAAATCAAATTAATAAAAAAACTGTGCTTGCACATCCTGTGGGGCGCAAATTCTGTGGGTTGCACATCCTGCGGCAAACATCCTGCTGCGCACATAAATACAAATAATATTAAAAACAATTTACAATTTTTTTTTTTTAAATCAAATTAATAAAAAAACTGTGCTTGCACATCCTGTGGGGCGCAAATTCTGTGGGGCGCACATCCTGCGGCGCACATCCTGCTGCGCACGTAAATAAAAATAATATTAAAAACAAATTACAATTTTTTTTTTAAATCAAATTAATAAAAAAACTGTCCTTGCACATCCTTTAGGGCCCAAATTCTGTGGGGCGCACATGAATAAAAATAATATTAAAACATTTTTACAAAAAAAAAAATTTAAATATAACTAATAAAAAAACTGTGCTTGCACATCCTGTGGGACGCAAATTATGTGGGGCGCACATCATGCGGCGCACATCCTGCTTCGCACATGAATAAAAATAATATTAAAACATTTTTACAAAAAAAAATATTTAAATATAACTAATAAAAAACCTTGCTTGCACATACCTGTGGGGCGCAAATTATTTGGGGCGCACATCCTGCGGCGCACATCCTGCTGCGCACATAAATAAAAATAATATTAAAAACAATTTACAATTTTTTTTTTAAATCAAATTAATAAAAAAACTGTCCATGCACATCCTGTGGGGCGCAAATTCTGTGGGGCGCACATCCTGCGGCGCACATCCTGCTGCGCACATAAATAAAAATAATATTAAAAACAAATTACAATTTTTTTTAAAAAATCAAATTAATAAAAAAACTGTGCTTGCACATCCTGTGGGGCGCAAATTCTGTGGGGCGCACATCCTGCGGCGCACATCCTGCGGCGCACATCCTGCTGCGCATATAAATAAAAATAATATTAAAAACAAATTACAATTTTTTTTTTAAATCAAATCAATAAAAAAACTGTCCTTGCACATCCTTTAGGGCCCAAATTCTGTGGGGCGCACATGAATAAAAATAATATTGAAACATTTTTACAAAAAAAAATATTTAAATCAAATTAATAAAAAAACTGTGCTTGCACATCCTGTGGGGCGCAAATTATGTGGGGCGCACATCATGCGGCGCACATCCTGCTTCGCACATGAATAAAAATAATATTAAAACATTTTTACAAAAAAAAATATTTAAATATAACTAATAAAAAACCTTGCTTGCACATACCTGTGGGGCGCAAATTATTTGGGGCGCACATCCTGCGGCGCACATCCTGCTGCGCACATAAATAAAAATAATATTAAAAACAATTTACAATTTTTTTTTTAAATCAAATTAATAAAAAAACTGTCCATGCACATCCTGTGGGGCGCAAATTCTGTGGGGCGCACATCCTGCGGCACACATCCTGCTGCGCACATAAATAAAAATAATATTAAAACATTTTTACAAAAAAAAATATTTAAATCAAATTAATAAAAAAACTGTGCTTGCACATCCTGTGGGGCGCAAATTCTGTGGGTTGCACATCCTGCGGCGCACATCCTGCTGCGCACATAAATAAAAATAATATTAAAAACAATTTACAATTTTTTTTTTTTAAATCAAATTAATAAAAAAACTGTGCTTGCACATCCTGTGGGGCGCAAATTCTGTGGGGCGCACATCCTGCGGCGCACATCCTGCTGCGCACGTAAATAAAAATAATATTAAAACATTTTTACAAAAAAAAATATTTAAATCAAATTAATAAAAAAACTGTGCTTGCACATCCTGTGGGGCGCAAATTATGTGGGGCGCACATCCTGCTGCGCACATAAATAAAAATAATATTAAAAACAAATTACAATTTTTTTTTTAAATCAAATTAATAAAAAAACTGTCCTTGCACATCCTGTGGGGCGCAAATTCTGTGGGGCGCACATGAATAAAAATAATATTAAGACATTTTTACAAAAAAAAATATTTAAATCAAATTAATAAAAAAACTGTCCTTGCACATCCTGTGGGGCGCAAATTCTGTAGGGCGCACATCCTGCTGCGCACATGAATAAAAATAATATTAAAAACAAATTACAAAAAAAAATATTTAAATCAAATTAATAAAAAAACTGTGCTTGCACATCCTGTGGGGCGCAAATTCTGTGGGTTGCACATCCTGCGGCAAACATCCTGCTGCGCACATAAATACAAATAATATTAAAAACAATTTACAATTTTTTTTTTTTAAATCAAATTAATAAAAAAACTGTGCTTGCACATCCTGTGGGGCGCAAATTCTGTGGGGCGCACATCCTGCGGCGCACATCCTGCTGCGCACGTAAATAAAAATAATATTAAAAACAAATTACAATTTTTTTTTTAAATCAAATTAATAAAAAAACTGTCCTTGCACATCCTTTAGGGCCCAAATTCTGTGGGGCGCACATGAATAAAAATAATATTGAAACATTTTTACAAAAAAAAATATTTAAATCAAATTAATAAAAAAACTGTGCTTGCACATCCTGTGGGGCGCAAATTCTGTGGGGCGCACATCCTGCGGCACACATCCTGCTGCGCACATAAATAAAAATAAAATAAAACATTTTTACAAAAAAAAATATTTAAATCAAATTAATAAAAAAACTGTGCTTGCACATCCTGTGGGGCGCAAATTCTGTCGGTTGCACATCCCGCGGCGCACATCCTGCTGCGCACAAAAATAAAAATAATATTAAAAACAATTTACAATTTTTTTTTTTTAAATCAAATTAATAAAAAAACTGTGCTTGCACATCCTGTGGGGCGCAAATTCTGTGGGGCGCAAATTCTGTGGGGCGCACATCCTGCGGCGCAAATCCTGCTGCGCACATAAATAAAAATAATATTAAAACATTTTTACAAAAAAAATATTTAAATCAAATTAATAAAAAAACTGTGTTTGCACATCCTGTGGGGCGCAAATTATGTGGGGCGCACATCCTGCGGCGCACATCCTGCTGCGCACATAAATAAAAATAATATTAAAAACAAATTACAATTTTTTTTTTAAATCAAATTAATAAAAAAACTGTCCTTGCACATCCTGTGGGGCGCAAATTCTGTGGGGCGCACATGAATAAAAATAATATTAAGACATTTTTACAAAAAAAAATATTTAAATCAAATTAATAAAAAAACTGTCCTTGCACATCCTGTGGGGCGCAAATTCTGTAGGGCGCACATCCTGCTGCGCACATGAATAAAAATAATATTAAAAACAAATTACAAAAAAAAATATTTAAATCAAATTAATAAAAAAACTGTGCTTGCACATCCTGTGGGGCGCAAATTCTGTGGGTTGCACATCCTGCGGCAAACATCCTGCTGCGCACATAAATACAAATAATATTAAAAACAATTTACAATTTTTTTTTTTTAAATCAAATTAATAAAAAAACTGTGCTTGCACATCCTGTGGGGCGCAAATTCTGTGGGGCGCACATCCTGCGGCGCACATCCTGCTGCGCACGTAAATAAAAATAATATTAAAAACAAATTACAATTTTTTTTTTAAATCAAATTAATAAAAAAACTGTCCTTGCACATCCTTTAGGGCCCAAATTCTGTGGGGCGCACATGAATAAAAATAATATTGAAACATTTTTACAAAAAAAAATATTTAAATCAAATTAATAAAAAAACTGTGCTTGCACATCCTGTGGGGCGCAAATTCTGTGGGGCGCACATGAATAAAAATAATATTAAAACATTTTTACAAAAAAAAAAATTTAAATATAACTAATAAAAAAACTGTGCTTGCACATCCTGTGGGGCGCAAATTATGTGGGGCGCACATCATGCGGCGCACATCCTGCTTCGCACATGAATAAAAATAATATTAAAACATTTTTACAAAAAAAAATATTTAAATATAACTAATAAAAAACCTTGCTTGCACATACCTGTGGGGCGCAAATTATTTGGGGCGCACATCCTGCGGCGCACATCCTGCTGCGCACATAAATAAAAATAATATTAAAAACAATTTACAATTTTTTTTTTAAATCAAATTAATAAAAAAACTGTCCATGCACATCCTGTGGGGCGCAAATTCTGTGGGGCGCACATCCTGCGGCACACATCCTGCTGCGCACATAAATAAAAATAAAATAAAACATTTTTACAAAAAAAAATATTTAAATCAAATTAATAAAAAAACTGTGCTTGCACATCCTGTGGGGCGCAAATTCTGTCGGTTGCACATCCCGCGGCGCACATCCTGCTGCGCACAAAAATAAAAATAATATTAAAAACAATTTACAATTTTTTTTTTTTAAATCAAATTAATAAAAAAACTGTGCTTGCACATCCTGCGGCACACATCCTGCTGCGCACATAAATAAAAATAAAATAAAACATTTTTACAAAAAAAAATATTTAAATCAAATTAATAAAAAAACTGTGCTTGCACATCCTGTGGGGCGCAAATTCTGTGGGGCGCACATCCTGCGGCGCACATCCTGCTGCGCACATAAATAAAAATAATATTAAAAACAAATTACAATTTTTTTTAAAAAATCAAATTAATAAAAAAACTGTGCTTGCACATCCTGTGGGGCGCAAATTATGTGGGGCGCACATCCTGCAGCGCACATCCTGCTGCGCAAATAAATACAAATAAAATTAAAAACAAATTACAATTTTTTTTAAAAAATCAAATTAATAAAAAAACTGTGCTTGCACATCCTGTGGGGCGCAAATTATGTGGGGCGCACATCCTGCAGCGCACATCCTGCTGCGCAAATAAATACAAATAAAATTAAAAAAAATTTACAATTTTTTTTTTTTTAAATCAAATTAATAAAAAAAATGTGCTTGCACATCCTGTGGGGCGCAAATTATGTGGGGCGCACATCATGCGGCGCACATCCTGCTTTGCACATGAATAAAAATAATATTAAAACATTTTTACAAAAAAAAATATTTAAATATAACTAATAAAAAACCTTGCTTGCACATCCTGTGGGGCGCAAATTATGTGGGGCGCACATCCTGCAGCGCACATCCTGCTGCGCAAATAAATAAAAATAAAATTAAAAAAAATTTACAATATTTTTTTTTTAAATCAAATTAATAAAAAAACTGTCCATGCACATCCTGTGGGGCGCAAATTCTGTGGGGCGCACATCCTGCGGCGCAAATCCTGCTGCGCACATGAATAAAAATAATATTAAAAACAAATTACAAAAAAAAATATTTAAATCAAATTAATAAAAAAACTGTCCTTGCACATCCTGTGGGGCGAAAAATTCTGTGGGGCGCACATCCTGCGGCGCACATCCTGCTGCGCAGATAAATAAAAATAATATTAAAACATTTTTACAAAAAAATTTTTTTAAATCAATTTAATAGAAAAACTGTGCTTGCACATCCTGTGGGGCGCAAATTCTGTGGGGCGCACATCCTGCGGCGCACATCCTGCGGCGCACATCCTGCTGCGCATATAAATAAAAATAATATTAAAAACAAATTACAATTTTTTTTTTAAATCAAATCAATAAAAAAACTGTGCTTGCACATCCTGTGGGGCGCAAATTCTGTGGGGCGCACATAAATAAAAATAATATTAAAACATTTTTACAAAAAAAAAAATTTAAATATAACTAATAAAAAAACTGTGCTTGCACATCCTGTGGGGCGCAAATTATGTGGGGCGCACATCATGCGGCGCACATCCTGCTTCGCACATGAATAAAAATAATATTAAAACATTTTTATAAAAAAATATATTTAAATAAAATTAATAAAAAAACTGTGCTTGCACATCCTGTGGGGCGCAAATTCTGTGGGGCGCACATCCTGCGGCGCACATCCTGCTGCGCACATAAATAAAAATAATATTAAAAACAAATTACAATTTTTTTTAAAAAATCAAATTAATAAAAAAACTGTGCTTGCACATCCTGTGGGGCGCAAATTATGTGGGGCGCACATCCTGCAGCGCACATCCTGCTGCGCATATAAATACAAATAAAATTAAAAAAAATTTACAATTTTTTTTTTTTTAAATCAAATTAATAAAAAAAATGTGCTTGCACATCCTGTGGGGCGCAAATTATGTGGGGCGCACATCATGCGGCGCACATCCTGCTTTGCACATGAATAAAAATAATATTAAAACATTTTTACAAAAAAAAATATTTAAATATAACTAATAAAAAACCTTGCTTGCACATCCTGTGGGGCGCAAATTATGTGGGGCGCACATCCTGCGGCGCACATCCTGCTGCGCACATAAATAAAAATAATATTAAAAACAAATTACAATTTTTTTTTTAAATCAAATTAATAAAAAAACTGTCCTTGCACATCCTGTGGGGCGCACATCCTGCGGCTCACATCCTGCTGCGCACATGAATAAAAATAATATTAAAACATTTTTATAAAAAAATATATTTAAATCAAATTAATAAAAAAACTGTGCTTGCACATCCTGTGGGGCGCACATCCTGCGGCGCACATCCTGCTGCGCACATAAATAAAAATAATATTAAAACATTTTTACAAAAAAAAATATTTAAATCAAATTAATAAAAAAACTGTGCTTGCACATCCTGTGGGGCGCAAATTATGTGGGGCGCACATCCTGCGGCGCACATCCTGCTGCGCACATAAATAAAAATAATATTAAAAACAATTTACAATTATTTTTTTTTAAATCAAATTAATAAAAAAACTGTGCTTGCACATCCTGTGGGGCGCAAATTCTGTGGGGCGCACATCCTGCTGCGCACATAAATAAAAATAATATTAAAAACAATTTACAATTATTTTTTTTTAAATCAAATTAATAAAAAAACTGTGCTTGCACATCCTGTGGGGTGCAAATTCTGTGGGGCGCAAATTCTGTGGGGCGCACATCCTGCGGCGCACATCCTGCTGCGCACATAAATAAAAATAATATTAAAAACAAATTACAATTTTTTTTTTAAATCAAATTAATAAAAAAACTGTCCTTGCACATCCTGTGTGGCGCAAATTCTGTGGGGCGCACATCCTGTGGCGCAAATCCTGCTGCGCACATAGATAAAAATAATATTAAAACATCTTTACAAAAAAATTATTTAAAACAATTAATAAAAAAACTTTGCTTGCTCATCCTCTGGGGCGCAAATTATGTGGGGCGCACATCCTGAAGCGCACATCCTGCTGCGCACATGAAATAAAAATAATATTAAAATATTTTTACAAAAAAAAATATTTAAATCAAATTAATAAAAAAACTGTGCTTGCACATCCTGTGGGGCGCAAATTCTGTGGGGCGCACATCCTGCGGCGCACATCCTGCTGCGCACATAAATAAAAATAATATTAAAAACAAATTACAATTTTTTTTTTTTAAATCAAATTAATAAAAAAAATGTCCTTGCACATCCTGTGTGGCGCAAATTCTGTGGGGCGCACATCCTGCGGCGCACATCCTGCTGCGCACATAAATAAAAATAATATTAAAAACAAATTACAATTTTTTTTTTTAAATCAAATTAATAAACAAACTGTGCTTGCACATCCTGTGGGGCGCAAATTCTGTGGGGCGCACATCCTGCTGCGCACATAAATAAAAATAATATTAAAACATTTTTACAAAAAAAAATAATTAAAATCAAATTAATAAAAAAACTGTGCTTGCACATCCTCTGGGGCGCAAATTCTGTGGGGCGCACATCCTGCGGCACACATCCTGCTGCGCACATAAATAAAAATAATATTAAAAACAAATTTCAATTTTTTTTTTAAATCAAATTAATAAAAAAACTGTGCTTGCACATCCTGTGGGGCGCAAATTCTGTGGGGCGCACATCCTGCGGCGCACATCCTGCTGCGCACATATATAAAAATAATATTAAAAACAAATTACAACTTTTTTTTTAAATCAAATTAATAAACAAACTGTGCTTGCACATCCTGTGGGGCGCAAATTCTGTGGGGCGCACATCCTGCGGCGCACATAAATAAATATAATATTAAAACATTTTTACAAAAAAAAATATTTAAATCAAATTAATAAAAAAACTGTGCTTGCACATCCTGTGGGGCGCAAATTCTGTGGGGCGCAAATTC
Organism: Pleuronectes platessa; assembly: GCF_947347685.1. Taxonomy (NCBI): domain Eukaryota; kingdom Metazoa; phylum Chordata; class Actinopteri; order Pleuronectiformes; family Pleuronectidae; genus Pleuronectes; species Pleuronectes platessa. The sequence continues at coordinate 812,231 of NW_026519116.1, read as the reverse complement.
TGTGGGGCGCACATCCTGCGGCGCAAATCCTGCTGCGCACATAAATAAAAATAATATTAAAAACAAATTACAATTTATTTTTTTTAAATCAAATTAATAAAAAAACTGTGCTTGCACATCCTGTGGGGCGCAAATTATGTGGGGCGCAAATCCTGCGGCGCACATCCTGCTGCGCACATAAATAAAAATAATATTAAAACATTTTTACAAAAAAAAATATTTAAATATAACTAATAAAAAACCTTGCTTGCACATCCTGTGGGGCACAAATTATGTGGGGTGCACATCCTGCAGCGCACATCCTGCTGCGAAAATAAATAAAAATAAAATTAAAAAAAATTTACAATTTTTTTTTTTTAAATCAAATTAATAAAAAAACTGTGCTTGCACTTCCTGTGGGGCGCAAATTATGTGGGGCGCAAATTCTGTGGTGCGCACATCCTGTGGCGCACATCCTGCTGCGCACATAAATAAAAATAATATTAAAACATTTTTACAAAAAAAATTTTTTAAATCAATTTAATAGAAAAACTGTGCTTGCACATCCTGTGGGGCGCAAATTCTGTGGGGCGCACATCCTGCGGCGCACATCCTGCTGCGCATATAAATAAAAATAATATTAAAAACAAATTACAATTTTTTTTTTAAATCAAATCAATAAAAAAACTGTCCTTGCACATCCTTTAGGGCCCAAATTCTGTGGGGCGCACATGAATAAAAATAATATTAAAACATTTTTACAAAAAAAAATATTTAAATCAAATTAATAAAAAAACTGTGCTTGCACATCCTGTGGGGCGCAAATTCTGTGGGGCGCACATCCTGCGGCGCACATCCTGCTGCGCACGTAAATAAAAATAATATTAAAAACAAATTACAATTTTTTTTTTAAATCAAATTAATAAAAAAACTGTCCTTGCACATCCTGTGGGGCGCACATCCTGCGGCTCACATCCTGCTGCGCACAAAAATAAAAATAATATTAAAAACAAATTACAATTTATTTTTTTTAAATCAAATTAATAAAAAAACTGTGTTTGCACATCCTGTGGGGCGCAAATTCTGTGGGGCGCACATCCTGCGGCGCAAATCCTGCTGCGCACATGAATAAAAATAATATTAAAAACAAATTACAAAAAAAAATATTTAAATCAAATTAATAAATAAAAAACTGTGCTTGCACATCCTGTGGGGCGCAAATTCTGTGGGTTGCACATCCTGCGGCGCACATCCTGCTGCGCACATAAATAAAAATAATATTAAAAACAATTTTTTTTTTTTAAATCAAATTAATAAAAAAACTGTGCTTGCACATCCTGTGGGGCGCAAATTCTGTGGGTTGCACATCCCGCGGCGCACATCCTGCTGCGCACATAAATAAAAATAATATTAAAAACAATTTACAATTTTTTTTTTTTAAATCAAATTAATAAAAAAACTGTGCTTGCACATCCTGTGGGGCGCAAATTCTGTGGGGCGCACATCCTGCGGCGCAAATCCTGCTGCGCACATAAATAAAAATAATATTAAAACATTTTTACAAAAAAAATATTTAAATCAAATTAATAAAAAAACTGTCCTTGCACATCCTGTGGGGCGCAAATTATGTGGGGCGCACATCCTGCGGCGCACATCCTGCTGCGCACATAAATAAAAATAATATTAAAACATTTTTACAAAAAAAAATATTTAAATCAAATTAATAAAAAAACTGTGCTTGCACATCCTGTGGGGCGCAAATTCTGTGGGGCGCAAATTCTGTGGGGCGCACATCCTGCGGCGCAAATCCTGCTGCGCACATAAATAAAAATAATATTAAAACATTTTTACAAAAAAAATATTTAAATCAAATTAATAAAAAAACTGTGCTTGCACATCCTGTGGGGCGCAAATTCTGTGGGGCGCACATCCTGCGGCGCACATCCTGCTGCGCACATAAATAAAAATAATATTAAAACATTTTTACAAAAAAAATATTTAAATCAAATTAATAAAAAAACTGTGCTTGCACATCCTGTGGGGCGCAAATTCTGTGGGGCGCACATCCTGCGGCGCACATCCTGCTGCGCACATAAATAAAAATAATATTAAAAACAAATTACAATTTTTTTTTTTAAATCAAATTAATAAAAAAACTGTCCTTGCACATCCTGTGGGGCGCAAATTCTGTGGGGCGCACATCCTGTGGCGCACATCCTGCTGCGCACATAAATAAAAATAATATTAAAACTTTTTTACAAAAAAAAATATTTAAACCAAATTAATAAAAAAACTGTGCTTGCACATCCTGTGGGGCGCAAATTCTGTGGGGCGCACATCCTGCAGCGCACATCCTGCTGCGCAAATGAATAAAAATAAAATTAAAAAAAATTTACAATTTTTTTTTTTTAAATCAAATTAATAAAAAAAATGTGCTTGCACATCCTGTGGGGCGAAAAATCTGTGGGGCGCACATCCTGCGGCGCACATCCTGCTGCGCACATAAATGAAAATAATATTAAAACATTTTTACAAAAAAAAATATTTAAGTCAAATTAAAAAAAAAACTGTGCTTGCACATCCTGTGGGGCGCAAATTCTGTGGGGCGCACATGAATAAAAATAATATTAAAACATTTTTACAAAAGAAAAAATTTAAATATAATTAATAAAAAAATGTGCTTGCACATCCTGTGGGGCGCACATCCTGCGGCTCACATCCTGCTGCGCACATAAATAAAAATAATATTAAAAACAAATTACAATTTTTTTTTTAAATCAAATTAATAAAAAAACTGTCCTTGCACATCCTGTGGGGCGCATATCCTGCGGCTCACATCCTGCTGCGCACATAAATAAAAATAATATTAAAAACAAATTACAATTTTTTTTTTAAATCAAATTAATAAAAAAACTGTCCTTGCACATCCTGTGGGGCGCAAATTCTGTGGGGCGCACATGAATAAAAATAATATTAAAACATTTTTACAAAAAAAAATATTTAAATCAAATTAATAAAAAAACTGTGCTTGCACATCCTGTGGGGCGCAAATTCTGTGGGGCGCACATCCTGCGGCGCACATCCTGTTGCGCACATAAATAAAAATAATATTAAAACATTTTTACAAAAAAAATATTTAAATCAAATTAATAAAAAAACTGTCCTTGCACATCCTGTGGGGCGCAAATTCTGTGGGGCGCACATCCTGCGGCGCACATCCTGCTGCGCACATACATAAAAATAATATTAGAAACAAATTACAATTTTTTTTTTAAATCAAATTAATAAAAAAACTGTCCTTGCACATCCTGTGGGGCGCAAATTCTGTGGGGCGCACATCCTGCGGCGCACATCCTGCTGCGCACATAAATAAAAATAATATTAAAACATTTTTACAAAAAAAAATATTTAAATCAAATTAATAAAAAAACTGTGCTTGCACATCCTGTGGGGCGCAAATTCTGTGGGGCGCACATCCTGCGGCGCACATCCTGCTGCGCACATAAATAAAAATAATATTAAAAACAAATTACAATTTTTTTTTTAAATCAAATTAATAAAAAAACTGTCCTTGCACATCCTGTGGGGCGCAAATTATGTGGGGCGCACATCCTGCAGCGCACATCCTGCTGCGCAAATAAATAAAAATAAAATAAAAAAAAATTTACAATTTTTTTTTTTTAAATCAAATTAATAAAAAAACTGTGCTTGCACTTCCTGTGGGGCGCAAATTATGTGGGGCGCACATCCTGCTGCGCACATAAATAAAAATAATATTAAAACATTTTTACAAAAAAAATATTTAAATCAAATTAATCAAAAAACTGTCCTTGCACATCCTGTGGGGCGCAAATTCTGTGGGGCGCACATCATGCGGTGCACATCCTGCAGCGCACATCCTGCTGCGCAAATAAATACAAATAAAACTAAAAAAATTTTACAATTTTTTTTTTTTTAAATCAAATTAATAAAAAAACCTTGCTTGCACATACCTGTGGGGCGCAAATTATGTGGGGCGCACATCCTGCGGCGCACATCCAGCTGCGCACATTAATACAAATAATATTAAAACATTTTTACAAAAAAATTTTTTTAAATCAAATTAATAAAAAAACTGTCCTTGCACATCCTGTGGGGCGCAAATTCTGTGGGGCGCAAATCCTGCTGCGCACATGAATAAAAATAATATTAAAACATTTTTACAAAAAAAAATATTTAAATCAAATTAATAAAAAAACTGTGCTTGCACATTCTGTGGGGCGCAAATTCTGTGGGCCGCAAATCCTGCGGCGCTTATCCTGCTGCGCACATAAATAAAAATAATATTAAAAACAAATTACAATTTTTTTTTTTAAATCAAATTAATAAAAAAACTGTCCTTGCACATCCTGTGGGGCGCAAATTCTGTGGGGCGCACATCCTGCGGCGCACATCCTGCTGCGCACGTAAATAAAAATAATATTAAAAACAAATTACAATTTTTTTTTTAAATCAAATTAATAAAAAAACTGTCCTTGCACATCCTGTGGGGCGCACATCCTGCGGCTCACATCCTGCTGCGCACAAAAATAAAAATAATATTAAAAACAAATTACAATTTATTTTTTTTAAATCAAATTAATAAAAAAACTGTGTTTGCACATCCTGTGGGGCGCAAATTCTGTGGGGCGCACATCCTGCGGCGCAAATCCTGCTGCGCACATGAATAAAAATAATATTAAAAACAAATTACAAAAAAAAATATTTAAATCAAATTAATAAATAAAAAACTGTGCTTGCACATCCTGTGGGGCGCAAATTCTGTGGGTTGCACATCCTGCGGCGCACATCCTGCTGCGCACATAAATGAAAATAATATTAAAACATTTTTACAAAAAAAAATATTTAAGTCAAATTAAAAAAAAAACTGTGCTTGCACATCCTGTGGGGCGCACATGAATAAAAATAATATTAAAACATTTTTACAAAAGAAAAAATTTAAATATAATTAATAAAAAAATGTGCTTGCACATCCTGTGGGGCGTACATCCTGCGGCTCACATCCTGCTGCGCACATAAATAAAAATAATATTAAAAACAAATTACAATTTTTTTTTTAAATCAAATTAATAAAAAAACTGTCCTTGCACATCCTGTGGGGCGCACATCCTGCGGCGCACATCCTGCTGCGCACATGAATAAAAATTATATTAAAAACAAATTACAATTTTTTTTTTAAAATCAAATTAATAAAAAAACTGTCCTTGCACATCCTGTGGGGCGCAAATTCTGTGGGGCGCACATCCTGCAGCGCACATCCTGCTGCGCAAATAAATAAAAATAAAATAAAAAAAAATTTACAATTTTTTTTTTTTAAATCAAATTAATAAAAAAACTGTGCTTGCACTTCCTGTGGGGCGCAAATTATGTGGGGCGCACATCCTGCTGCGCACATAAATAAAAATAATATTAAAACATTTTTACAAAAAAAATATTTAAATCAAATTAATCAAAAAACTGTCCTTGCACATCCTGTGGGGCGCAAATTCTGTGGGGCGCACATCATGCGGTGCACATCCTGCAGCGCACATCCTGCTGCGCACATGAATAAAAATAATATTAAAACATTTTTATAAAAAAATATATTTAAATCAAATTAATAAAAAAACTGTGCTTGCACATCCTGTGGGGCGCACATCCTGCGGCGCACATCCTGCTGCGCACATAAACAAAAATAAAATTAAAAAAAATTTACAATTTTTTTTTTTTAAATCAAATTAATAAAAAAACTGTGCTTGCACTTCCTGTGGGGCGCAAATTCTGTGGGGCGCAAATTCTGTGGGGCTCACATGAATAAAAATAATATTAAAACATTTTTACAAAAAAAAATATTTAAATCAAATTAATAAAAAAACTGTCCTTGCACATCCTGTGGGGCGCAAATTCTGTGGGGCGCACATCCTGCGGCGCACATCCTGCTGTGCACATACATAAAAATAATATTATAAACAAATTACAATTTTTTTTTAAATCAAATTAATAAAAAAACTGTCCTTGCACATCCTGTGGGGCGCAAATTCTGTGGGGCGCACATCCTGCGGCGCACATCCTGCTGCGCACATAAATAAAAATAATATTAAAACATTTTTACAAAAAAAAATATTTAAATCAAATTAATAAAAAAACTGTGCTTGCACATCCTGTGGGGCGCAAATTCTGTGGGGCGCACATCCTGCGGCGCACATCCTGCTGCGCACATAAATAAAAATAATATTAAAAACAAATTACAATTTTTTTTTTAAATCAAATTAATAAAAAAACTGTCCTTGCACATCCTGTGTGGCGCAAATTCTGTGGGGCGCACATCCTGCTGCGCACATAAATAAAAATAATATTGAAACAAATTTACAATTTTTTTTTTTTAAATCAAATTAATAAAAAAACTGTGCTTGCACATCCTGTGGGGCGCAAATTATGTGGGGCGCACATCATGCGGCGCACATCCTGCTGCGCACATAAATAAAAATAATATTAAAAACAAATTACAATTTTTTTTTTTTTAAATATAACTAATAAAAAAACTCTGCTTGCACATCCTGTGGGGCGCAAATTCTGTGGGGCGCACAGACTGCGGCGCACATCCTGCTGCGCACATAGATAAAAATAATATTAAAAACAAATTACAATTTTTTTTTTTTTAAATCAAATTAATAAAAAAACTGTGCTTGCACATCCTGTGGGGCGAAAATTCTGTGGGGCTCACATCCTGCGTCGCAAATCCTGCTGCGCACATGAATAAAAATAATATTAAAACATTTTTACAAAAAAAAATATTTAAATCAAATTAAAAAAAAACTGTGCTTGCACATCCTGTGGGGCGCAAATTAAGTGGGGCGCACATCCTGCTGCGCACATAAATAAAAATAATATTAAAACATTTTTACAAAAAAAGTATTTAAATCAAATTAATAAAAAAACTGTCCTTGCACATCCTATGGGGCGCAAATTCTGTGGGGCGCACATCATGCGGCACACATCCTGCTGCGCACATAAATAAAAATAATATTGAAACAAATTTACAAGTTTTTTTTTTAAAATAAATTAATAAAAAAACTGTGCTTGCAAATCCTGTGGGGCGCAAATTATGTGGGGTGCACATCCTGCGGCGCACATCCTGCTCTGCACATAAATAAAAATAATATTAAAACATTTTTACAAAAAAAAATATTTAAATCAAATTAATAAAAAAATTGTGCTTGCACATCCTGCGGCGCACATCCTGCTGCGCACATAAATAAAAATAATATTAAAACATTTTTACAAAAAAAAATATTTAAATCAAATTAATAAAAAAACTGTGCTTGCACATCCTGTGGGGCGCAAATTCTGTGGGGCGCACATCCTTCGGCGCACATCCTGCTGCGCACATAAATACAAATAATATTAAAACATTTTTACAAAAAAAATATTTAAATCAAATTAATAAAAAAACTGTCCTTGCACATCCTGTGGGGCGCATATTCTATGGGGCGCACATCCTGCGGCGCAAATCCTGCTGCGCACATAAATAAAAATAATATTAAAACATTTTTACAAAAAAAAATATTTAAATCAAATTAATAAAAAAACTGTGCTTGCACATCCTGTGGGGCGCAAATTATGTGGGGCGCACATCCTGCGGCAGACATCCTGCTGCGCACATAAATAAAAATAATATTAAAAACAAATTACAATTTATTTTTTTGTAAATCAAATTAATAAAAAAACTGTCCTTGCACATCCTGTGGGGCGAAAAATTATGTGGGGCGCACATCCACCATTGCACATCCTGCTGCGCACATAAATAAAAAAATATTAAAAAATTAAAAAAAAAGAAATATAAAAATAAAATTAATAAAAAAACTGTGCTTGCACATCCTGTGGGGCGCAAATTCTGTGGGGCGCACATCCTGCTGCGCACATGAATAAAAATAATATTAAAAACAAATTACAATTTTTTTTTTAAATCAAATTAATAAAAAAACTGTCCTTGCACATCCTTTGGGTCGCAAATTCTGTGGGGCGCACATCCTGCGGCGCAAATCCTGCTGCGCACATGAATAAAAATAATATTAAAACATTTTTACAAAAAAAATATTTAAATCAAATTAATAAAAAAACTGTGCCTGCACATCCTGTGGGGCGCAAATTCTGTGGGGCGCACATCCTGCGGCGCACATCCTGCTGCGCACATAAATAAAAATAATATTAAAAACAAATTACAATTTATTTTTTTGTAAATCAAATTAATAAAAAAACTGTCCTTGCACATCCTGTGGGGCGCAAATTCTGTGGGGCGCACATCCTGCGGCGCACATCCTGCTGCGCACATAAATAAAAATAATATTAAAAACAAATTACAATTTATTTTTCTGTAAATCAAATTAATAAAAAAACTGTCCTTGCACATCCTGTGGGGCGCAAATTCTGTGGGGCGCACATCCTGCGGCGCACATCCTGCTGCGCACATAAATACTAATAATATTAAAACATTTTTACAAAAAAAATATTTAAATCAAATTAATAAAAAAACTGTCCTTGCACATCCTGTGGGGCGCAAATTATGTGGGGCGCACATCCTGCTGTGCACATAAATAAAAATAATATTAAAACATTTTTACAAAAAAAATATTTAAATCAAATTAATAAAAAAACTGTGCTTGCACATCCTGTGGGGCGCAAATTCTGTGGGGCGCACATCCTGCGGCGCAAATCCTGCTGCGCACATGAATAAAAATAATATTAAAACATTTTTACAAAAAAAAATATTTAAATCAAATTAATAAAAAACTGTGCTTGCACATTCTGTGGGGCGCAAATTCTGTGGGCCGCAAATCCTGCGGCGCATATCCTGCTGCGCACATAAATAAAAATAATATTAAAAACAAATTACAATTTTTTTTTTTTAAATCAAATTAATAAAAAAACTGTCCTTGCACATCCTGTGGGGCGCAAATTCTGTGGGGCTCACATCCTGCGGCGCAAATCCTGCTGCGCACATGAATAAAAATAATATTAAAACATTTTTACAAAAAAAAATATTTAAATCAAATTAATAAAAAAACTGTGCTTGAACATCCTGTGGGGCGCAAATTCTGTGGGGCGCACATCCTGCGGCGCACATCAAGCTGCGCACATTAATACAAATAATATTAAAACATTTTTACAAAAAAAAATATTTAAATCAAATTAAAAAAAAACTGTGCTTGCACATCCTGTGGGGCGCAAATTAAGTGGGGCGCACATTCTGCTGCGCACATCCTGCTGCGCACATAAATAAAAATAATATTAAAAACAATTTACAATTTTTTTTTTTAAATCAAATTAATAAAAAAACTGTCCTTGCACATCCTGTGGGGCGCAAATTCTGTGGGGCGCACATCCTGCGGCGCACATCCTGCTGCGCACATAAATAAAAATAATATTAAAAACAAATTACAATTTTTTTTTTAAATCAAATTAATAAAAAAAATGTGCTTGCACATCCTGTGGGGCGCAAATTATGTGGGGCGCACATCCTGCTGCGCACATGAATAAAAATAATATTAAAACATTTTTACAAAAAAAAATATTTAAATCAAATTAATAAAAAAACTGTGCTTGCACATTCTGTGGGGCGCAAATTCTGTGGGCCGCAAATCCTGTGGCGCATATCCTGCTGCGCACATAAATAAAAATAACATTAAAAACAAATTACAATTTTTTTTTTTTTAAATCAAATTAATAAAAAAACTGTCCTTGCACATCCTGTGGGGCGCAAATTATGTGGGGCGCACATCCTGCGGCGCAAATCCTGCTGCGCACATGAATAAAAATAATATTAAAACATTTTTACAAAAAAAAATATTTAAATCAAATTAATAAAAAAACTGTGCTTGCACATCCTGTGGGGCGCAAATTAAGTGGGGCGCACATCCTGCTGCGCACATCCTGCTGCGCACATAAATAAAAATAATATTAAAACATTTTTACAAAAAAAAATATTTACATCAAATTATTAAAAAAACTGTGCTTGAACATCCTGTGGGGCGCAAATTCTGTGGGGCGCACATCCTGTGGCGCACATCCTGCTGCGCACATAAATAAAAATAATATTAAAAACAAATCACAATTTTTTTTTTTAAATCAAATTAATAAAAAAACTGTCCTTGCACATCCTGTGGGGCGCAAATTCTGTGGGGCGCACATCCTGCGGCGCACATCCTGCTGCGCAAATAAATAAAAATAATATTAAAACATTTTTACAAAAAAAAATATTTAAATCAAATTAATAAAAAAATGTGCTTGCACATCCTGTGGGGCGCAAATTATGTGGGGCGCACATCCTGCAGCGCACATCCTGCTGCGCACATAAATAAAAATAATATTAAAAACAAATTACAATTTTTTTTTTTTAAATCAAATTAATAAAAAAATTGTCTATAGCGTCCGTTTTCCTATAAAAGGCCGCTAAGAGGCTTAAGTGGGCTCCAGGCTGTTACGCGTCGTACAATGAATCCAAGTCCGGTGATGAATATAGTTTGAGAATTTTATTGCTGTAGACCGAATGACAATTGATGAATGCAAACATGGTTGTTTGACGATGACGACGACGACGACGACGACGACGCTAAACAGAAAATATAATCAGGTGCGCCACTAACCCCCTTTCTCCCCCTCCGCTGATCTGACTGCCCAGGTATATAGATTAAGCCACACCCATGTGTCAATCAAACGGAAGTGACATGCTCCAAAACAGTGTGACTAACCTTTCAAAATAAACAATAAACAAACAGACCAAATATGCATTTTGGCCCCTACAATTCCGGCCCCTAATTATTATGTTTCAAATAATAATTACAAATTTGACATAACAATCAACATAGTATGTAAATATATTTTCTTTCTTCATTATTTGTAATCCGATATACGTTGTCCAAGGAAAGAGTGATTAATCAAAGTCAAGTGTTCAGGAACAAAGTCAAGGGGTCAAAAGTCAGTTTGCGTCAGTCAATGATCCGCTGCCTCCAGTAGTAGGCAGACTTTGGTGATGGGCCTGGTCAGAAATCCGGTCTTTGACTTGATCCGAAGCTGACGTACAAGTCCCTTTTTGTCCATAATGGTCTCCACAATCCCTCCAGTCAACCAGGAGTTGCGAGGCGCTGAATCATCCACAATGATGACGATGTCTCCTGGTGTGAAGTTGCGTCTTATGTTGGACCATTTCTGTCGTTCTTGCAGTTGGGGAAGATACTCCTTAATCCACCTTTTCCAAATCCTTTCCTCCTGTTGCTTCTTTTCTTGATCCTGTAGTTTCCTCTTTGCCTCACATTCTTCCACCTCCCGTCTTCTCACTTTCTCTTCCTCAATTATTCTTTCTTCTTCCTTTCTCTTTTCCTAGGCTAACCTACACTCTTCCTCTTGTCTCCTGATACTCTCTTCTCTCCTCCTGTCTTCCTGGACCCTCTCTTCCTCCATCCTAATCCTTTCCTCCTCAACTCTCTTTCTTTCTTGTTCCTCTCGTCTCTTCTTTTCCTCCTCTAGTCTCTCACGCTGTTGTTGTTCTTCTCTCCTAACCTGCTCCTCCTCTTCTTGTCTCTTCCTCAAAATCATTTGCTCTTCCTCCCGTCTAACTTTCTCTTCTTCTTCAATCCTTTTTCTTTCTTCAGCCTGTCTCCGCTTCTCCTCAGCCAACCTCTCAAGAGCTTCTTCTTGGCTCCTCAACCTCTGCTCTTCCTCTCGTCTAACCTTCTCTTCTTCAATCCTTTTTCTTTCTTCCTCATCTTGTCTTCTTTTCTGCTCAGCCAGTCTCTCAACAGCTTCTTCTGGTTTCCTTTCATCTTCTTTTCTTCCCAGAGGTCCGTTAACTGTCCAGCCGAGCATTGTTTTGACGGCATATGGTCCATCTCCCACACTCCTGATGACTTGAAGTGGTTCCAGAGCCTTTGGTACATCGGAGCCAATCAGCAACTCAATCTCACAGTCCAGTTCAGGTAAGTGAATATTCTTTAAATGATGCCACTGATTGATGTCATTTTGATGTGGGATGTTCCCTTTGTGCACAGGCATAGTCTTCTGAGTGTACACACATGGGAGATCACAGAAATCAGTGCCATGAAGTCCTGTAACCTCTAGGCCTGAAACAATGCTGGTTTCAACGACCTTCTTTTGACCCATTGTTCTCAGAAGAATATTTGATTTTCTTCCCTGGAGATTGAGCTTATTCATTAGCCCCAATGTGCAAAATGACGCAGTGCTTCCCGGGTCAAGGAATGCATATGTATGCACTGTTGTATTCCCCTTCTTGGCCTTTACTTTCACAGGCACTATGGAGAGTTTGCAATTGTCTTCACCGGCCCCAGTAAGACCACTTGTCTGTACCGAGGCTATGGCTCTGATGTCAGCTTCTTCCTTTGTTTGAGGATGATGTTTGTCCATTTCAAATCTTCTTTGGTGGATATGCAGCATCTGAGGATGCTTCAAATTGCATATGTTGCAGCTGAGTCGCTTCCTGCAGTCCTTGCTCATGTGTCCTTTCTGCAGACAACCAAAGCAGGCTCCATTTTCTTTAAGGAAAGTGATTTTCTCATGATGTGCTTTCTTTTCCAATAGGAAACACACCTCCAAAGCATGTCCACCTCCACAGAACAAACACCTTTTTACAGCCGGCCAACTCTCCATTTTCCTAGGTCCATTTCCATTTTTCTCATGTGCAACTGTCACAGTGGTTGCAAATGTACTTCCTTTGATTTTTGGATGAGGTGGTTTTGACATAAAACCTCTTCCATCCTTGCTTGGTGTGGGAGTGTCTCTGATGTCTCCAAATACTGGATCAGTTGCAATCCTCACTTGTTTTTCAAGGTAATTTACCAGATCCCTGAAGGTAGCTCTTTGGTTGTACCTTTCCTGAAAATCACATGCCACAGATCTCCATTTATCCCTCAGTCGATATGGCAGCTTCTTAATTATAATTAGCAGGTTAGCAGACATGTTGAGCTCTTGCATGTTGTTGACATCTTCCATGGCATTGCAACATCCTCTTAGAAACAGAGTGTATGCTTGTAGTGTTTTTGTGTCATCTGGTTTAATTGACGACCATGAAAGAGCCTTCTCCATGTAGGCTGTAGCAATTTTATGCTCGTTGCCAAAGTGCTCCTGCAGTAAGGATTTTGCCTTCCTGAATCCTCTATCTGCGGTCATATGAAGGCAGCTCCTCACCATTTCTCTTGGTTGTGCTTCGGTATATTGTTCCAGATAATAAAGACAATCTGTGGGGTTTGGGTTCTTGCTTTCGATGTTGTGTTCAAAGGATTTTATGAATGTTTGAAATTGAAGTGGGTCACCATCAAAACGACGAATCTCCTTCTTGGGCATTAAAGAGAGAGAGACTGTTGTTGAATCATTAATGCAGTGATGTCATTTTGCTTTTCCATGATGTTAAGCATGTTGCTCTGTTCACCATTGCTTGGAGCAGGCAATGTTGTTGGTATTGTAACATGTGCATCCATAGTTAATGTATTTGACTGAATTGTCACTGGCACTGTGGAGAGAGATTGGGTTTGATTAATGTCTCCGTCAGCAGTGGCAATCATTTGTGTTTTCTTTTCACGTTGTTTTTTCTCCATATACGAGTTCATACCATCTGACACTCTTGATCTGTGGCTACGCACACCAGATCTACTTGAGGCTCCAAGAATCTTCATTTTTGCCATTGTAGCAGCAAGATTCCCATCCAGCTCCAGTTGCTCCTTTTTCCTCCTTAGCTCCTCCTCTTGTGCTTCTATGGCATGTTTATCTTTTAGCATTTGTTGTATTACAATAAGAGCAGCCATTTCAGCCTCAGCCTTGATGCATGCAGATGAGGTGGTGGAAAATCTTGAGCATGAAGAATGTGATTTGTGACTCCTGTTGGTAATATTTGACACACTGTCACTTGGCTTTATTTCATCCTGCATGTCAGATATTGCTTTATTCTGTTGGGAAGGAATGGCAGCTGGAACATCAGAGTGTGGTATATTTTCCTTTAATTCAACAGGTGCAACAGGTGCTCCCTCTTCAGGTGGAATGGGAGAGATGACTGATTGTGCAGCAAACACATCTTCAGTCACCTTTCTTGCTTGTTGAAAGTGTCTTTCAATCTCAGAGAGCCATGTCTTTACATCATCAATGAAGTCTGTGTTGTGTTTTATTATGCGTCCAAACCACTCCTTTTGGGTTACCTTTTCCTCTTTGGGAAGTAAAACAATCACTGACTCATGTGCTGCATTTGCATTTTCATACAGTTGTTTGAGTTCATTCAGTTTGAATTGCACTTTCTTTGCATTTTCATCATTTTTCATGAGCCCTTTAATTTCACGTGAGAGCTCTTTCATTTTTTTCACATTTGATTGACATTGCTTTTGAAGAGTTTCCATTCTGCAAGCCAGCGCTTTGGCTGTAAGCTTGACCGTTCTCTTCTCCGTAATTTCCATTTCATTTGAGTCACTCATTATGTGAACTTTCAACGTGCACAATTCACCAAAGCACAGAGCAACACACACAATGCAATCCGCAATGACATTGATTCAGTCACAATGCGATTTCCAACACAACAGCACAGTACAGCAAACGGCGGCCACTGCTCATCACGCAGTCCTCCAATCAGCCCAAACAATTGCCGATCGCGACAAACCAAGCACGCGCAACACAAGCCCAAACAAACAGTCCCCAATGGACAAAACGGCAGCCTTTCCAAACTGTGTTCAACTTCAAACAACTACACAGAAGGATTAACAAACATACCGATTCTGATGGCTGTGATGCGCTGCTGTCACTTCCGCGTTACACCGCTGCTGCAGTCAATTATGTGTCTCTGATTCCAGGCGTCCGCAGAAGAGTCCCCTGTTGCATAGTTCGTTCCGTCCAAAACATCGAGATCCAAGCGATAAGAGCAACGTTGACTCCCGTGGTGTTTTTGGATTATTTCTGTTTACTAAATATAGCGTCCGTTTTCCTATAAAAGGCCGCTAAGAGGCTTAAGTGGGCTCCAGGCTGTTACGCGTCGTACAATGAATCCAAGTCCGGTGATGAATATAGTTTGAGAATTTTATTGCTGTAGACCGAATGACAATTGATGAATGCAAACATGGTTGTTTGACGATGACGACGACGACGACGACGACGACGCTAAACAGAAAATATAATCAGGTGCGCCACTAACCCCCTTTCTCCCCCTCCGCTGATCTGACTGCCCAGGTATATAGATTAAGCCACACCCATGTGTCAATCAAACGGAAGTGACATGCTCCAAAACAGTGTGACTAACCTTTCAAAATAAACAATAAACAAACGGACCAAATATGCATTTTGGCCCCTACACTGTCCTTGCACATCCTGTGGGGCGCAAATTCTGTGGGGCGCACATGCTGCGGCGCACATCCTGCTGAGCACATAAATAAAAATAATATTAAAAACAAATTACAATTTTTTTTTTTAAATCAAATTAATAAAAAAACTGTGGTTGCACATCCTGTGGGGCGCAAATTCTGTGGGGCGCACATCCAGCTGCGCACATTAATAAAAATAATATTAAAAACAATTTACAATTTTTTTTTTTTTTAAATCAAATTAATAAAAAAACTGTGCTTGCACATCCTGTGGGGCGCAAATTATGTGGGGCGCACATCCTGCAGCGCACATCCTGCTGTGCACATAAATAAAAATAATATTAAAAACAAATTACAATTTTTTTTTTTTAAGTCAAATTAATATAAAAACTGTGCTTGCACATCCTGTCGGGCGCAAATTCTGTGGGGCGCACATCCTGCGGCGCACATCCTGCTGCGCACATAAATAAAAATAATATTAAAACATTTTGACAAAAAAAAATATTTAAATATAACTAATAAGAAACCTTGCTTGCACATCCTGTGGGGCGCAAATTATGTGGTGCGCACATCCTGCAGCGCACATCCTGCTGCGCAAATAAATAAAAATAAAATTAAAAAAAATTTACAATTTTTTTTTTTAAATCAAATTAATAAAAAAACTGTGCTTGCACATCCTGTGGGGCGCAAATTCTGTGGGACGCACATCCTGCTGCGCACATAAATAAAAATAATATTAAAACATTTTTACAAAAAAAAATATTTAAATCAAATTAATAAAAAAACTGTGCTTGCACATCCTGTGGGGCGCAAATTCTGTGGGACGCACATCCTGCTGCGCACATAAATAAAAATAATATTAAAACATTTTTACAAAAAAAAATATTTAAATCAAATTAATAAAAAAACTGTGCTTGCACATCCTGTGGGGCGCAAATTCTGTGGGGCGCACATGCTGCAGCGCACATCCTGCTGCGCACATAAATAAAAATAATATTAAAAACAAATTACAATTTTTTTTTTTTAAATCAAATTAATAAAAAAACTGTGGTTGCACATCCTGTGGGGCGCAAATTCTGTGGGGCGCACATCCAGCTGCGCACATTAATAAAAATAGTATTAAAAACAATTTACAATTTTTTTTTTTTTTAAATCAAATTAATAAAAAAACTGTGCTTGCACATCCTGTGGGGCGCAAATTCTGTGGGGCGCACATCCTGCGGCGCACATCCTGCTGCGCACATAAATAAAAATAAAATAAAACATTTTTACAAAAAAAAATATTTAAATCAAATTAATAAAAAAACTGTGCTTGCACATCCTGTGGGGCGCAAATTCTGTGGGACGCACATCCTGCTGCGCACATAAATAAAAATAATGTTAAAACATTTTTACAAAAAAAAATATTTAAATCAAATTAATAAAAAAACTGTGCTTGCACATCCTGTGGGGCGCAAATTCTGTGGGGCGCACATGCTGCAGCGCACATCCTGCTGCGCACATAAATAAAAATAATATTAAAACATTTTTACAAAAAAAAATATTTAAATCAAATTAATAAAAAAACTGTGCTTGCACATCCTGTGGGGCGCAAATTCTGTGGGACGCACATCCTGCTGCGCACATAAATAAAAATAATATTAAAACATTTTTACAAAAAAAAATATTTAAATCAAATTAATAAAAAAACTGTGCTTGCACATCCCGTGGGGCGCAAATTCTGTGGGGCGCACATGCTGCAGCGCACATCCTGCTGCGCACATAAATAAAAATAATATTAAAAACAAATTACAATTTTTTTTTTTTAAATCAAATTAATAAAAAAACTGTGGTTGCACATCCTGTGGGGCGCAAATTCTGTGGGGCGCACATCCAGCTGCGCACATTAATAAAAATAGTATTAAAAACAATTTACAATTTTTTTTTTTTTAAATCAAATTAATAAAAAAACTGTGCTTGCACATCCTGTGGGGCGCAAATTCTGTGGGGCGCACATCCTGCGGCGCACATCCTGCTGCGCACATAAATAAAAATAATATTAAAACATTTTTACAAAAAAAAATATTTACATCAAATTATTAAAAAAACTGTCCTTGCACATCCTGTGGGGCCTAAATTCTGTGGGGCGCACATCCTGCAGCGCACATCCTGCTGCGCACATAAATAAAAATAATATTAAAACATTTTTACAAAAAAAAATATTTAAATATAACTAATAAAAAACCTTGCTTGCACATCCTGTGGGGCGCAAATTATGTGGTGCGCACATCCTGCAGCGCACATCCTGCTGCGCAAATAAATAAAAATAAAATTAAAAAAAATTTACAATTTTTTTTTTTAAATCAAATTAATAAAAAAACTGTGCTTGCACATCCTGTGGGGCGCAAATTCTGTGGGACGCACATCCTGCTGCGCACATAAATAAAAATAATATTAAAACATTTTTACAAAAAAAAATATTTAAATCAAATTAATAAAAAAACTGTGCTTGCACATCCTGTGGGGCGCAAATTCTGTGGGACGCACATCCTGCTGCGCACATAAATAAAAATAATATTAAAACATTTTTACAAAAAAAAATATTTAAATCAAATTAATAAAAAAACTGTGCTTGCACATCCTGTGGGGCGCAAATTCTGTGGGGCGCACATGCTGCAGCGCACATCCTGCTGCGCACATAAATAAAAATAATATTAAAAACAAATTACAATTTTTTTTTTTTAAATCAAATTAATAAAAAAACTGTGGTTGCACATCCTGTGGGGCGCAAATTCTGTGGGGCGCACATCCAGCTGCGCACATTAATAAAAATAGTATTAAAAACAATTTACAATTTTTTTTTTTTTTAAATCAAATTAATAAAAAAACTGTGCTTGCACATCCTGTGGGGCGCAAATTCTGTGGGGCGCACATCCTGCGGCGCACATCCTGCTGCGCACATAAATAAAAATAATATTAAAACATTTTTACAAAAAAAAATATTTAAATCAAATTATTAAAAAAACTGTCCTTGCACATCCTGTGGGGCCTAAATTCTGTGGGGCGCACATCCTGCAGCGCACATCCTGCTGCGCACATAAATAAAAATAATATTAAAACATTTTTACAAAAAAGATATATTTAAATTAAATCAATAAAAAAACTGTGCTTGCACATCCTGTGGGGCGCAAATTCTGTGGGGCGCACATCCTGCAGCGCACATCCTGCTGCGCAAATAAATGAAATAAAATTAAAAAAAATTTACAATTTTTTTTTTTTAAATAAAATTAATAAAAAAAATGTGCTTGCACATCCTGTGGGGCGCAAATTTTGTGGGGCGCACATCCTTCAGCGCACATCCAGCTGCGCACATCCTGCTGCGCACATGAATAAAAATAATAGTAAAACATTTTTACAAAAAAAAATATTTAAATCAAATTAATAAAAAAACTGTGCTTGCACATCCTGTGGGGCGCAAATTATGTGGGGCGCACATCCTGCTGCGCACTTAGATAAAAATAATATTAAAAACAAATTACAATTTTTTTTAAAAATCAAATTAATAAAAAAACTGTCCTTGCACATCCTGTGGGGCGCAAATTATGTGGGGCACACATCCTGCGGCGCACATCCTGCTGCGCACATAAATAAAAATAATATTAAAAACAATTTACAATTTTTTTTTTTTTTAAATCAAATTGATAAAAAAACTGTGCTTGCACATCCTGTGGGGCGCAAATTCTGTGGGGCGCACATCCTGCGGCGCACATCCTGCTGCGCACATAAATAAAAATAAAATAAAACATTTTTACAAAAAAAAATATTTAATTCAAATTAATAAAAAAACTGTGCTTGCACATCCTGTGGGGCGCACATCCTGCGGCGCACATCCTGCTGCGCACATTAATAAAAATAATATTAAAAACAAATTACAATTTTTTTTAAAAAATCAAATTAATTAAAAAACTGTGCTTGCACATCCTGTGGGGCGCAAATTCTGTGGGGCGCACATCCTGCGGCGCACATCCTGCTGTGCACATGAATAAAAATAATATTAAAACATTTTTACAAAAAAATATATGTAAATCAAATAAATAAAAAAACTGTGCTTGCACATCCTGTGGGGCGCAAATTCTGTGGGGCGCACATCCTGCGGCGCACATCCTGCTGTGCACATGAATAAAAATATTAAAACATTTTCACAAAAAAATATATTTAAATCAAATAAATAAAAAAACTGTGCTTGCACATCCTGTCGGGCGCAAATTCTGTGGGGCGCACATCCTGCGGCGCACATCCTGCTGCGCACATAAATAAAAATAATATTAAAACATTTTTACGAAAAAAAATATTTACATCAAATTATTAAAAAAACTGTGCTTGAACATCCTGTGGGGCGCAAATTCTGTGGGGCGCACATCCTGTGGCGCACATAAATAAAAATAATATTAAAACATTTTTACAAAAAAAAATTTAAATCAAATTAATAAAAAAACTGTGCTTGCACATCCTGTGGGGCGCAAATTATGTGGGGCGCACATCCTGCAGCGCACATCCTGCTGTGCACATAAATAAAAATAATATTAAAAACAAATTACAATTTTTTTTTTTTAAATCAAATTAATAAAAAAACTGTGCTTGCACATCCTGTGGGGCGCAAATTCTGTGGGGCGCACATGCTGCGGCGCACATCCTGCTGCGCACATAAATAAAAATAATATTAAAAACAAATTACAATTTTTTTTTTAAAATCAAATTAATAAAAAAACTGTCCTTGCACATCCTGTGGGGCGCAAATTCTGTGGGGCGCACATCCAGCTGCGCACATTAATAAAAATAATATTAAAAACAATTTACAATTTTTTTTTTTTTTAAATCAAATTAATAAAAAAACTGTGCTTGCACATCCTCTGGGGCGCAAATTCTGTGGGGCGCACATCCTGTGGCGCACATCCTGCTGCGCACATAAATAAAAATGATATTAAAACATTTTTACAAAAAAAATATTTAAATCAAATTAATAAAAAAACTGTGCTTGCACATCCTGTGGGGCGCAAATTCTGTGGGGCGCACATCCTGCGGCGCACATCCTGCTGCGCACATAAATAAAAATAATATTAAAACATTTTAACAAAAAAAAATATTTAAATCAAATTAATAAAAAAACTGTGCTTGCACATCCTGTGGGGCGCAAATTCTGTGGGGCGCACATCCTGATGCGCACATCCTGCTGCGCACATAAATAAAAATAATATTAAAAACAATTTACAATTTTTTTTTTTTTAAATCATATTAATAAAAAAACTGTGCTTGCACATCCTGTGGGGCGCAAATTCTGTGGGGCGCACATCCTGCGGCGCACATCCTGCTGCGCACATAAATAAAAATAATATTAAAACATTTTTACAAAAAAAATATTTAAATCAAATTAATAAAAAAACTGTGCTTGCACATACTGTGAGGCGCAAATTCTGTGGGGCGCACATCCTGCGGCGCACATCCTGCTGTGCACATAAATAAAAATAATATTAAAACATTTTTACAAAAAAAAATATTTAAATATAACTAATAAAAAACCTTGCTTGCACATCCTGTGGGGCGCACATCCTGCTGTGCACATAAATAAAAATAATATTAAAAAC
Organism: Pleuronectes platessa; assembly: GCF_947347685.1. Taxonomy (NCBI): domain Eukaryota; kingdom Metazoa; phylum Chordata; class Actinopteri; order Pleuronectiformes; family Pleuronectidae; genus Pleuronectes; species Pleuronectes platessa. Next base: position 791,269 of record NW_026519116.1, on the reverse strand, counting down.
AAAATACAATTTTTTTTTTTTTTAAATCAAATTAATAAAAAAACTGTGGTTGCACATCCTGTGGGGCGCAAATTCTGTGGGGCGCACATCCAGCTGCGCACATTAATAAAAATAATATTAAAAACAATTTACAATTTTTTTTTTTTTTAAATCAAATTAATAAAAAAACTGTGCTTGCACAACCTGTGGGGCGCAAATTCTGTGGGGCGCACATCCTGCGGCGCACATCCTGCTGCGCACATAAATAAAAATAAAATAAAACATTTTTACAAAAAAAAATATTTAATTCAAATTAATAAAAAAACTGTGCTTGCACATCCTGTGGGGCGCACATCCTGCGGCGCACATCCTGCTGCGCACATAAATAAAAATAATATTAAAAACAAATTACAATTTTTTTTAAAAAATCAAATTAATAAAAAAACTGTGCTTGCACATCCTGTGGGGCGCAAATTCTGTGGGGCGCACATCCTGCGGCGCACATCCTGCTGCGCACATAAATAAAAATAATGTTAAAAACAATTTACAATTTTTTTTTTTTTAAATCATATTAATAAAAAAACTGTGCTTGCACATCCTGTGGGGCGCAAATTCTGTGGGGCGCACATCCTGCGGCGCACATCCTGCTGCGCACATAAATAAAAATAATATTAAAACATTTTTACAAAAAAAATATTTAAATCAAATTAATAAAAAAACTGTGCTTGCACATCCTGTGAGGCGCAAATTCTGTGGGGCGCACATCCTGCGGCGCACATCCTGCTGTGCACATGAATAAAAATAATATTAAAACATTTTTACAAAAAAATATATGTAAATCAAATAAATAAAAAAACTGTGCTTGCACATCCTGTGGGGCGCAAATTCTGTGGGGCGCACATCCTGCGGCGCACATCCTGCTGTGCACATGAATAAAAATAATATTAAAACATTTTTACAAAAAAATATATGTAAATCAAATAAATAAAAAAACTGTGCTTGCACATCCTGTGGGGCGCACATTCTGTGGGGCGCACATCCTGCGGCGCACATCCTGCTGTGCACATGAATAAAAATAATATTAAAACATTTTTACATTTAAAATCAAATAAATAAAAAAACTGTGCTTGCACATCCTGTGGGGCGCAAATTCTGTGGGGCGCACATCCTGCGGCGCACATCCTGCTGCGCACATAAATAAAAATAATATTAAAACATTTTTACAAAAAAAAATATTTAAATATAACTAATAAAAAACCTTGCTTGCACATCCTGTGGGGCGCAAATTATGTGGGGCGCACATCCTGCAGCGCACATCCTGCTGCGCAAATAAATAAAAATAAAATTAAAAAAAATTTACAATATTTTTTTTTTAAATCAAATTAATAAAAAAACTGTGCTTGCACATCCTGTGGGGCGCACATCTTGCGGCGCACATCCTGCTGCGCACATCCTGCGGCGCACATCCTGCTGCGCACATAAAGAAAAATAATATTAAAACATTTTTACAAAAAAAAATATTTAAATCAAATTATTAAAAAAACTCTGCTTGAACCTCCTGTGGGGCGCAAATTATGTGGGGCGCACATCCTGTGGCGCACATCCTGCTGCGCACATAAATAAAAATAATATTGAAACAAATTTACAAGTTTTTTTTTTAAAATCAAATTAATAAAAAAACTGTGCTTGCACATCCTGTCGGGCGCAAATTCTGTGGGGCGCAAATTCTGTGGGGCGCACATTCTGCGGCGCACATCCTGCTGTGCACATAAATAAAAATAATATTAAAAACAAATTACAATTTTTTTTTTTAAATCAAATTAATAAAAAAACTGTCCTTGCAAATCCTGTGGGGCGCAAATTATGTGGGGCGCACATCCTGCGGCGCACATCCTGCTGCGCACATAAATAAAAATAATATTAAAACATTTTTACAAAAAAAAATATTTAAATCAAATTATTAAAAAAACTGTGCTTGAACCTCCTGTGGGGCGCAAATTATGTGGGGCGCACATCCTGCGGCGCACATCCTGCTGCGCACATAAATAAAAATAATATTAAAAACAAATTACAATTTTTTTTTTTTAAGTCAAATTAATAAAAAAACTGTCCTTGCACATCCTGTGGGGCGCAAATTCTGTGGAGCGCAAATTCTGTGGGGCGCACATCCTGCGGCACACATCCTGCTGCGCATATAAATAAAAATAATATTGAAACAAATTTACAAGTTTTTTTTTTTAAATCAAATTAATAAAAAAACTGTGCTTGCACATCCTGTGGGGCGCAAATTCTGTGGGGCGCACATCCTGCGGCGCACATCCTGCTGCGCACATAAATAAAAAAAATATTAAAAACAAATTACAATTTTTTTTTTTAAATCAAATTAATAAAAAAACTGTCCTTGCACATCCTGTGGGGCGCAAATTCTGTGGGGCGCACATCCTGCGGCGAACATCCTGCTGCGCAAATAAATAAAAATAATATTAAAAAATTTTTACAAAAAAAAATATTTAAATCAAATTAATAAAAAAACTGTGCTTGAACATCCTGTGGGGCACAAATTCTGTGGGGCGCACATCCTGCTGCGCACATAAATAAAAATAATATTAAAACATTTTTACAACAAAAAAATATTTAAATCAAATTAATAAAAAAAATGTGCTTGCACATCCTGTGGGGCGCAAATTATGTGGGGCGCACATCCTGCTGCGCACATAAATCAAAATAATATTAAAACATTTTTACAAAAAAAATATTTAAATCAAATTAATAAAAACACTGTGCTTGCACATCCTGTGGGGCGCAAATTCTGTGGGGCGCACATCCTGCGGCGCACATCCTGCTGCGCACATAAATAAAAATAATATTAAAACATTTTTACAAAAAAAAATATTTAAATCAAATTAATAAAAAAACTGTGCTTGCACATCCTGTGGGGCGCAAATTCTGTGGGGCGCACATCCTGCGGCGCACATCCTGCTGCGCACATAAATAAAAATAATATTAAAAACAAATTACAATTTTTTTTTTAAATCAAATTAATAAAAAAACTGTCCTTGCACATCCTGTGGGGCGCAAATTCTGTGGGGCGCACATCCTGCGGCGCAAATCCTGCTGCGCACATGAATAAAAATAATATTAAAACATTTTTACAAAAAAAAATATTTAAATCAAATTAATAAAAAAACTGTGTTTGCACATCCTGTGGGGCGCAAATTCTGTGGGGCGCACATCCTGCGGCGCACATTCTGCTGCGCACATGAATAAAAATGAAATTAAAAAAAATTTACAATTTTTTTTTTTTAAATCAAATTAATAAAAAAAATGTGCTTGCACATCCTGTGGGGCGCAAATTATGTGGGGCGCACATCCTGCGGCGCACATCATGCTGCGCACATAAATAGAAATAATATTAAAACAAATTTACAATTTTTTTTTTTTAAATCAAATTAATAAAAAAAATGTGCTTGCACATCCTGTGGGGCGCAAATTCTGTGGGGCGCACATCCTGCGGCGCACATCCTGCTGCGCACATAAATAAAAATAATATTAAAAACAAATTACAATTTTTTTTTTTAAATCAAATTAATAAAAAAACTGTCCTTGCACATCCTGTGGGGCGCAAATTATGTGGGGCGCACATCCTGCGGCGCAAATCCTGCTGCGCACATGAATAAAAATAATATTAAAACATTTTTACAAAAAAAAATATTTAAATCAAATTAATAAAAAAACTGTGTTTGCACATCCTGTGGGGCGCAAATTCTGTGGGGCGCACATCCTGCGGCGCACATCCTGCTGCGCACATAAATAAAAATAATATTAAAACATTTTTACAAAAAAAATATTTAAATCAAATTAATAAAAAAACTGTGCTTGCACATCCTGTGGGGCGCAAATTATGTGGGGCGCACATCCTGCGGCGCACATCCTGCTGCGCACATAAATAAAAATAATATTAAAAACAATTTACAATTATTTTTTTTTAAATCAAATTAATAAAAAAACTGTGCTTGCACATCCTGTGTGGCGCAAATTCTGTGTGGCGCACATCCTGCGGCGCACATCCAGCTGCGCACATTAATACAAATAATATTAAAACATTTTTAGAAAAAAAAATATTTAAATCAAATTAATAAAAAAACTGTGTTTGCACATCCTGTGGGGCGCAAATTCTGTGGGGCGCACATCCTGCGGCACACATCCTGCTGCGCCCATAAATAAAAATAATATTAAAACATTTTTACATTTTTTTTTTTTAAATCAAATTAATAAAAAAACTGTGCTTGCTCATCCTGTGGGGCGCAAATTATGTGGGGCGCACATCATGCGGCGCACATCCTGCTGTGCACATGAATAAAAATAATATTAAAACATTTTTACAAAAAAAAATATTTAAATCAAATTAATAAAAACACTGTGCTTGCACATCCTGTGGGGCGCAAATTCTGTGGGGCGCACATCCTGCGGCGCACATCCTGCTGCGCACATAAATAAAAATAATATTAAAAACAAATTACAATTTTTTTTTTTAAATCAAATTAATAAAAAAACTGTCCTTGCACATCCTGTGGGGCGCAAATTCTGTGGGACGCACATCCTGCTGCGCACATAAATAAAAATAATATTAAAACATTTTTACAAAAAAAATATTTAAATCAAATTAATAAAAAAACTGTGCTTGCACATCCTGTGGGGCGCAAATTCTGTGGGGCGCACATGCTGCAGCGCACATCCTGCTGCGCACATAAATAAAAATAATATTAAAAACAAATTACAATTTTTTTTTTTTAAATCAAATTAATAAAAAAACTGTGGTTGCACATTCTGTGGGGCGCAAATTCTTTGGGGCGCACATCCAGCTGCGCACATAAATAAAAATAATATTAAAAACAAATTACAATTTTTTTTTTAAAATCAAATTAATAAAAAAACTGTCCTTGCACATCCTGTGGGGCGCAAATTCTGTGGGGCGCACATCCAGCTGCGCACATTAATAAAAATAATATTAAAAACAATTTACAATTTTTTTTTTTTTTAAATCAAATTAATAAAAAAACTGTGCTTGCACATCCTCTGGGGCGCAAATTCTGTGGGGCGCACATCCTGTGGCGCACATCCTGCTGCGCACATAAATAAAAATGATATTAAAACATTTTTACAAAAAAAATATTTAAATCAAATTAATAAAAAAACTGTGCTTGCACATCCTGTGGGGCGCAAATTCTGTGGGGCGCACATCCTGCGGCGCACATCCTGCTGCGCACATAAATAAAAATAATATTAAAACATTTTAACAAAAAAAAATATTTAAATCAAATTAATAAAAAAACTGTGCTTGCACATCCTGTGGGGCGCAAATTCTGTGGGGCGCACATCCTGCGGCGCACATCCTGCTGCGCACATAAATAAAAATAATATTAAAACATTTTTACAAAAAAAATATTTAAATCAAATTAATAAAAAAACTGTGCTTGCACATCCTGTGAGGCGCAAATTCTGTGGGGCGCACATCCTGCGGCGCACATCCAGCTGCGCACATTAATAAAAATAATATTAAAAACAATTTACAATTTTTTTTTTTTTTAAATCAAATTAATAAAAACACTGTGCTTGCACATCCTGTGGGGCGCAAATTCTGTGGGGCGCACATCCTGTGGCGCACATCCTGCTGCGCACATAAATAAAAATAATATTAAAACATTTTTACAAAAAAAAATATTTAAATATAACTAATAAAAAACCTTGCTTGCACATCCTGTGGGGCGCACATCCTGCTGTGCACATAAATAAAAATAATATTAAAAACAAAATACAATTTTTTTTTTTTTAAATCAAATTAATAAAAAAACTGTGGTTGCATATCCTGTGGGGCGCAAATCCTGTGGGGCGCACATCCAGCTGCGCACATTAATAAAAATAATATTATAAACAATTTACAATTTTTTTTTTTTTTAAATCAAATTAATAAAAAAACTGTGCTTGCACATCCTGTGGGGCGCAAATTCTTTGGGGCGCACATCCTGCTGCGCACATAAATAAAAATAATATTAAAACATTTTTACAAAAAAAAATATTTAAATCAAATTATTAAAAAAACTGTGCTTGAACATCCTGTGGGGCGCAAATTATGTGGGGCGCACATCCTGTGGCGCACATCCTGCTGCGCACATAAATAAAAATAATATTAAAACATTTTTACAAAAAAAATATTTAAATCAAATTAATAAAAAAACTGTCCTTGCACATCCTGTGGGGCGCAAATTCTGTGGGGCGCACATCCTGCGGCGCACATCCTGCTGTGCACATGAATAAAAATAATATTAAAACATTTTTACAAAAAAAAATATTTAAATCAAATTAATAAAAAAACTGTGCTTGCACATCCTGTGGGGCGCACATCCTGCGGCGCACATCCTGCTGTGCACATGAATAAAAATAATATTAAAACATTTTTACATTTAAAATCAAATAAATAAAAAAACTGTGCTTGCACATCCTGTGGGGCGCAAATTCTGTGGGGCGCACATCCTGCGGCGCACATCCTGCTGCGCACATAAATAAAAATAATATTAAAACATTTTTACAAAAAAAAATATTTAAATATAACTAATAAAAAACCTTGCTTGCACATCCTGTGGGGCGCAAATTATGTGGGGCGCACATCCTGCAGCGCACATCCTGCTGCGCAAATAAATAAAAATAAAATTAAAAAAAATTTACAATATTTTTTTTTTAAATCAAATTAATAAAAAAACTGTGCTTGCACATCCTGTGGGGCGCACATCTTGCGGCGCACATCCTGCTGCGCACATCCTGCGGCGCACATCCTGCTGCGCACATAAAGAAAAATAATATTAAAACATTTTTACAAAAAAAAATATTTAAATCAAATTATTAAAAAAACTCTGCTTGAACCTCCTGTGGGGCGCAAATTATGTGGGGCGCACATCCTGTGGCGCACATCCTGCTGCGCACATAAATAAAAATAATATTGAAACAAATTTACAAGTTTTTTTTTTAAAATCAAATTAATAAAAAAACTGTGCTTGCACATCCTGTCGGGCGCAAATTCTGTGGGGCGCAAATTCTGTGGGGCGCACATTCTGCGGCGCACATCCTGCTGTGCACATAAATAAAAATAATATTAAAAACAAATTACAATTTTTTTTTTTAAATCAAATTAATAAAAAAACTGTCCTTGCACATCCTGTGGGGCGCAAATTATGTGGGGCGCACATCCTGCGGCGCACATCCTGCTGCGCACATAAATAAAAATAATATTAAAACATTTTTACAAAAAAAATATTTAAATCAAATTAATAAAAAAACTGTCCTTGCACATCCTGTGGGGCGCAAATTCTGTGGGGCGCACATCCTGCGGCGCACATCCTGCTGCGCACATAAATAAAAATAATATTAAAACATTTTTACAAAAAAAATATTTAAATCAAATTAATAAAAAAACTGTCCTTGCACATCCTGTGGGGCGCAAATTCTGTGGGGCGCACATCCTGCGGCGCACATCCTGCTGCGCACATAAATAAAAATAATATTAAAAACAAATTACAATTTTTTTTTTAAATCAAATTAATAAAAAAACTGTGCTTGCACATCCTGTGGGGCGCAAATTCTGTGGGGCGCACTTCCTGCGGCGCACATCCAGCTGCGCACATTAATACAAATAATATGAAAACATTTTTACAAAAAAAAATATTTAAATCAAATTATTAAAAAAACTGTGCTTGAACCTCCTGTGGGGCGCAAATTATGTGGGGCGCACATCCTGCGGCGCACATCCTGCTGCGCACATAAATAAAAATAATATTAAAAACAAATTACAATTTTTTTTTTTTAAGTCAAATTAATAAAAAAACTGTCCTTGCACATCCTGTGGGGCGCAAATTCTGTGGAGCGCAAATTCTGTTGGGCGCACATCCTGCGGCACACATCCTGCTGCGCATATAAATAAAAATAATATTGAAACAAATTTACAAGTTTTTTTTTTTAAATCAAATTAATAAAAAAACTGTGCTTGCACATCCTGTGGGGCGCAAATTCTGTGGGGCGCACATCCTGCGGCGCACATCCTGCTGCGCACATAAATAAAAAAAATATTAAAAACAAATTACAATTTTTTTTTTTAAATCAAATTAATAAAAAAACTGTCCTTGCACATCCTGTGGGGCGCAAATTCTGTGGGGCGCACATCCTGCGGCGAACATCCTGCTGCGCAAATAAATAAAAATAATATTAAAAAATTTTTACAAAAAAAAATATTTAAATCAAATTAATAAAAAAACTGTGCTTGAACATCCTGTGGGGCACAAATTCTGTGGGGCGCACATCCTGCTGCGCACATTAATAAAAATAATATTAAAAACAATTTACATTTTTTTTTTTTAAATCAAATTAATAAAAAAACTGTGCTTGCACATCCTGTGGGGCGCAAATTCTGTGGGGCGCACATCCTGCGGCGCACATCCAGCTGCGCACATTAATAAAAATAATATTAAAAACAAATTACAATTTTTTTTTTTAAATCAAATTAATAAAAAAACTGTCCTTGCACATCCAGTGGGGCGCAAATTCTGTGCGGCGCACATCCAGCTGCGCAAATTAATAAAAATAATATTAAAAACAATTTACAATTTTTTTTTTTTAAATCAAATTAATAAAAAAACTGTGCTTGCACATCCTGTGGGGCGCAAATTCTGAGGGGCGCACATCCTGCTGCGCACATAAATAAAAATAATATTAAAACATTTTTACAAAAAAAATATTTAAATCAAATTAATAAAAAAACTGTGCTTTCACATCCTGTGGGGCGCAAATTCTGTGGGGTGCACATCCTGCGGCGCACATCCTGCTGCGCACATAAATAAAAATAATATTAAAACATTTTTACAAAAAAAAATATTTAAATCAAATTAATAAAAAAACTGTGCTTGCACATCCTGTGGGGCGCAAATTATGTGGGGCGCACATCCTGCGGCGCACATCCTGCTGCGCACATAAATAAAAATAATATTAAAACATTTTTACAAAAAAAAATATTTAAATATAACTAATAAAAAAACTGTGCTTGCACATCCTGTGGGGCGCAAATTCTGTGGGGCGCACATCCTGCGGCACACATCCTGCTGCGCACATGAATAAAAATAATATTAAAACATTTTTACAAAAAAAATATTTAAATCAAATTAATAAAAAAACTGTGCTTGCACATCCTGTGGGGCGCAAATTCTGTGCGGCGCACATCCAGCTGCGCACATTAATAAAAATAATATTAAAAACAATTTACAATTTTTTTTTTTTTAAATGTAATTAATAAAAAAACTGTGCTTGCACATCCTGTGGGGCGCAAATTCTGTGGGGCGCACATCCTGCGGCGCACATAAATAAAAATAATATTAAAACATTTTTACAAAAAAAATATTTAAATCAAATTAATAAAAAAACTGTCCTTGCACATCCTGTGGGGCGCAAATTCTGTGGGGCGCACATCCTGCGGCGCACATCCTGCTGCGCACATAAATAAAAATAATATTAAAAACAATTTACAATTTTTTTTTTTTAAATCAAATTAATAAAAAAACTGTGCTTGCACATCCTGTGGGGCGCAAATTCTGTGGGGCACACGTCCTGCGGCGCACATCCTGCTGCGCACATGAATAAAAATAATATTAAAACATTTTTACAAAAAAAATATTTAAATCAAACTAATAAAAAAACTGTCCTTGCACATCCTGTGGGGCGCAAATTCTGTGGGGCGCACATCCTTCGGCGCACATCCTGCTGTGCACATAAATAAAAATAATATTACAACATTTTTACAAAAAAAAATATTTAAATCAAATTAATAAAAAAACTGTGCTTGCACATCCTGTGGGGCGCACATCCTGCGGCGCACATCCTGCTGCGCACATAAATAAAAATAAAATTTTTACAAAAAAAAATATTTAAATCAAATTAATAAAAAAACTGTCCTTGCACATCCTGTGGGGCGCAAATTCTGTGGGGCGCACATCCTGCGGCGCACATCCTGCTGCACACATAAATTAAAATAATATTAAAAACAAATTACAATTTTTTTTTAAAATCAAATTAATAAAAAAACTGTCCTTGCACATCCTGTGGGGCGCAAATTATGTAGGGCGCACATCCTGCAGTGCACATCCTGCTGCGCAAATAAATAAAAATAAAATTAAAAAGAATTTACAATTTTTTTTTTTTAAATCAAATTAATAAAAAAACTGTGCTTGCACTTCCTGTGGGGCGCAAATTATGTGGGGCGCAAATTCTGTGGGGCGCACATCCTGCGGCGCACATCCTGCTGCGCACATAAATAAAAATAATATTAAAACATTTTTACAAAAAAAATATTTAAATCAAACTAATAAAAAAACTGTGCTTGCACATCCTGTGGGGCGCACATCCTGCGGCGCACATCCTGCTGCGCACATAAATAAAAATAAAATTTTTACAAAAAAAAATATTTAAATCAAATTAATAAAAAAACTGTGCTTGCACATCCTGTGGGGCGCAAATTATGTGGGGCACAAATTCTGTGAGGCGCACATCCTGCGGCGCACATCCTGCTGCGCACATAAATAAAAATAATATTAAAACATTTTTACAAAAAAAATATTTAAATCAAATTAATAAAAAAACTGTGCTTGCACATCCTGTGGGGCGCACATCCTGCGGCGCACATCCTGCTGCGCACATAAATAAAAATAAAATTTTTACAAAAAAAAATATTTAAATCAAATTAATAAAAAAACTGTGCTTGCACATCCTGTGGGGCGCAAATTCTGTGGGGCGCACATCCTGCGGCGCACATCCTGCTGCACACATAAATTAAAATAATATTAAAAACAAATTACAATTTTTTTTTAAAATCAAATTAATAAAAAAACTGTCCTTGCACATCCTGTGGGGCGCAAATTCTGTGGGGCGCACATCCTGCGGCGCACATCCTGCTGCGCACATAAATAAAAATAATATTAAAACAAATTACAATTTTTTTTTTAAATCAAATTAATAAAAAAACTGTCCTTGCACATCCTGTGGGGCGCAAATTCTGTGCGGCGCACATCCAGCTGCGCACATTAATAAAAATAATATTAAAAACAATTTACAATTTTTTTTTTTTTAAATGTAATTAATAAAAAAACTGTGCTTGCACATCCTGTGGGGCGCAAATTCTGTGGGGTGCACATCCTGCGGCGCACATCCTGCTGCACACATAAATAAAAATAATATTAAAACATTTTTACAAAAAAAAATATTTAAATCAAATTAATAAAAAAACTGTGCTTGCACATCCTGTGGGGCGCAAATTATGTGGGGCGCACATCCTGCTGCGTACATAAATAAAAATAATATTAAAAACAATTTACAATTTTTTTTTTTTAAATCAAATTAATAAAAAAACTGTGCTTGCACATCCTGTGGGGCGCAAATTCTGTGGGGCACACATTCTGCGGCGCACATCCAGCTGCGCACATTAATAAAAATAATATTAAAAACAAATTACAATTTTCTTTTTTTTAAATCAAATTGATAAAAAAACTGTCCTTGCACATCCTGTGGGGCGCAAATTCTGTGGGGCGCACATCCTGCAGCGCACATCCTGCTGCGCACATGAATAAAAATAATATTAAAACATTTTTTTCAAAAAAAAATAATTAAATCAAATTAATAAAAAAACTGTGCTTGCACATTCTGTGGGGCGCAAATTATGTGGGGCGCACATCCTGCTGCGCACATAAATCAAAATAATATTAAAAACAATTTACAATTTATTTTTTTTTAAATCAAATTAATAAAAAAACTGTGCTTGCACATCCTGTGGGGCGCAAATTCTGTGCATCGCACATCGAGCTGCACACATTAATAAAAATAATATTAAAAACAATTTACAATTTTTTTTTAAAATCAAATTAACAAAAAAACTGTGCTTGCACATCCTGTGGGGCGCAAATTCTGTGGGGCGCACATCCTGCTGCGCACATTAATTAAAAATAATATTAAAAACAAATTACAATTTTTTTTTTTAAATCAAATTAATAAAAAAAGTGTCCTTGCACATCCTTTAGGGCGCAAATTCTGTGGGGCGCACATCCTGCGACGCACATCCTGCTGCGCACATAAATAAAAATAATATTAAAACATTTTTACAAAAAAAATATTTAAATCAAATTAATAAAAAAACTGTCCTCGCACATCCTGTGGGGCGCAAATTCTTTGCGGCGCACATCCAGCTGCGCACATAAATAAAAATAATATTAAAACATTTTTACAAAAAAAAATATTTAAATCAAATTAATAAAAAAACTGTGCTTGCACATCCTGTGGGGCGCAAATTCTGTGGGGTGCACACCCTGCGGCACACATCCAGCTGCGCACATCCTGCTGCGCACATAAATAAAAATAATATTAAAACATTTTTACAAAAAAAATATTTAAATCAAATTAATAAAAAAACTGTCCTTGCACATCCTGTGGGGCGCAAATTCTGTGGGGCGCACATCCTGCTGCGCACATAAATCAAAATAATATTAAAACATTTTTACAAAAAAAAATATTTAAATCAAATTTATAAAAAAACGGTGCTTGCACATCCTGTGGGGCGCAAATTCTGTGAGGCGCACATCCTGCTGCGCACATAAATAAAAATAATATTAAAACATTTTTACAAAAAAAAATATTTAAATCAAATTAATAAAAAAACTGTGCTAGCACATCCTGTGGGGAACAAATTCTGTGGGGCACACATCCTGCAGCGCACATCCTGCTGCGCACATAAATAAAAATAATGTTAAAAACAATTTACAATTTTTTTTTTTTAAATCAAATTAATAAAAAAACTGTGCTTGCACATCCTGTGGGGCGCAAATTCTGTGGGGCGCACATCCTGCTGCGCACATAAATAAAAATAATATTAAAACATTTTTACAAAAAAAAATATTTAAATCAAATTAATAAAAAAACTGTGCTAGCACATCCTGTGGGGAACAAATTCTGTGGGGCACACATCCTGCAGCGCACATCCTGCTGCGCACATAAATAAAAATAATATTAAAACATTTTTACAAAAAAAAATATTTAAATCAAATTAATAAAAAAACTGTGCTTGCACATCCTGTGGGGCGCAAATTCTGTGGGGCGCACATCCTGCTGCGCACATAAATAAAAATAATATTAAAACATTTTTACAAAAAAAAATATTTAAATCAAATTAATAAAAAAACTGTCCTTGCACATCCTGTGGGGCGCAAATTATGTGGGGCGCAGATCCTGCTGCGCACATAAATAAAAATAATGTTAAAAACAATTTACAATTTTTTTTTTTTAAATCAAATTAATAAAAAAACTGTGCTTGCACATCCTGTGGGGAACAAATTCTGTGGGGCACACATCCTGCAGCGCACATCCTGCTGCGCACATAAATAAAAATAATATTAAAAACAAATTAAAATTTTTTTTTTTAAATCAAATTAATAAAAAAACTGTCCTTGCACACCCTGCGGCACACATCCAGCTGCGCACATCCTGCTGCGCACATAAATAAAAATAATATTAAAAACAATTTACAATTTTTTTTTTTAAATCAAATTAATAAAAAAACTATGCTTGCACATCCTGTGGGGCGCAAATTCTGTGGGGCGCACATCCTGCGGCGCACATCCTGCTGCGCATATAAATAAAAATAATGTTAAAACATTTTTACAAAAAAAAATATTTAAATCCAATTAATAAAAAAACTGTCCTCGCACATCCTGCAGCGCACATCCTGCTGCGCACATAGATAAAAATAATATTAAAAAAAACTTACAATTTTGTTTTTAAATCAAATTAATAAAAAAACTGTCCTTGCACATCCTGTGGGGCGCCAATTCTGTGGGGCGCACATCCTGCGGCGCACATCCTGCTGCGCACATGAATAAAAATAATATTAAAAACAATTTACAATTATTTTTTTTTAAATCAAATTAATAAAAAAACTGTCCTTGCACATCCTGTGGGGCGCAAATTCTGTGGGGCGCACATCCTGTGGCGCACATCCAGCTGCGCACATTAATAAAAATAATATTAAAAACAATTTACAATTTTTTTTTTAAATCAAATTAATAAAAAAACTGTGCTTGCACATCCTGTGGGGCGCAAATTCTGTGGGGCACACATCCTGCGGCGCACATCCAGCTGCGCACATAAATTAAAATAATATTAAAACATTTTTACAAAAAAAAATATTTAAATCAAATTAATAAAAAAACTGTGCTTGCACATCCTGTGGGGCGCAAATTCTGTGGGGCGCACATCCTGCTGCGCACATAAATAAAAATAATATTAAAACATTTTTACAAAAAAAAATATTTAAATCAAATTAATAAAAAAACTGTGCTAGCACATCCTGTGGGGAACAAATTCTGTGGGGCACACATCCTGCAGCGCACATCCTGCTGCGCACATAAATAAAAATAATATTAAAAACAATTTACAATTTTTTTTTTTAAATCAAATTAATAAAAAAACTGTGCTTGCACATCCTGTGGGGCGCAAATTCTGTGGGGCGCACATCCTGCGGCGCACATAAATAAAAATAATGTTAAAAACAATTTACAATTTTTTTTTTTTAAATCCAATTAATAAAAAAACTGTGCTTGCACATCCTGTGGGACGCAAATTCTGTGGGGCGCACATCCTGCGGCGCACATCCTGCTAAGCACATAAATTAAAATAATATTAAAAAATTTTACATATTTTTTTTTTTAATCAAATTAATAAAAAAACTGTGCTTGCACATCCTGTGGGGCGCAAATTATGTGGGGCGCACATCCTGCGGCGCACATCCAGCTGCGCATATTAATAAAAATAATATCAAAACATTTTTACAAAAAAAAATATTTAAATCAAATTAATAAAAAAACTGTGCTTGCACATCCTGTGGGGCGCAAATTCTGTGGGGCGCACATCCTGCTGCGCACATAAATGAAAATAATATTAAAACATTTTTACAAAAAAAAATATTCAAATCAAATTAATAAAAAAACTGTGCTTGCACATCCTGTGGGGCGCAAATTATGTGGGGCGCACATCCTGCAGCGCACATCCTGATGCGCACATAAATGAAAATAATATTAAAACTTTTTTACAAAAAAAAATATTTAAATCAAATTAATAAAAAAACTGTCCTTGCACATCCTGTGGGGCGCAAATTATGTGGGGCGCACATCCTGCAGCGCACATCCTGCTGCGCACATAGATAAAAATAATATTAAAAAAAACTTACAATTTTGTTTTTAAATCAAATTAATAAAAAAACTGTCCTTGCAAATCCTGTGGGGCGCCAATTCTGTGGGGCGCACATCCTGCGGCGCACATCCTGCGGCGCACATCCTGCTGCGCACATAAATAAAAATAATATTAAAACATTTTTACAAAAAAGAATATTTAAATCAAATTAATAAAAAAACTGTGCTTGCACATCCTTTGGGGCGTAAATTATGTGGGGCGCACATCCTGCGGCGCACATCCAGCTGCGCACATTAATAAAAATAATATTAAAACAAATTTACAATTTTTTTTTTTTTAATCAAATTAATAAAAAAACTGTTCTTGCACATCCTGTGGGGCGCAAATTATGTGGGGCGCACATCCTGCAGCGCAAATCCTGCTGCGCACATGAATAAAAAAAATATTAAAACATTTTTACAAAAAAAAATATTTAAATCATATTAATAAAAAAACTGTGCTTGCACATTCTGTGGGGCGCAAATTCTGTGGGGCGCACATCCTGCGGCGCACATCCTGCTGCGCACATGAATGAAAATAATATTAAAACATTTTTACAAAAAAAATATTTAAATCAAATTAATAAAAAACTGTGCTTGCACATCCTGTGGGGCGCACATCCTGCAGCGCAAATCCTGCAGCGCACATCCTGCTGCGCACATTAATAAAAATATTATTAAAAACAATTTACAAGTTTTTTTTTAAATCAAATTAATAAAAAAACTGTGCTTGCACATCCTCTGGGGCGCAAATTCTGTGGGGCGCACATCCTGCAGCACACATCCTGCTGCGCACATAAATAAAAATAATATTAAAAACAAATTACAATTTTTTTTTTTTTAAATCAAATTAATAAAAAAACTGTGCTTGCACATCCTGTGGGGCGCAAATTATGTGGGGCGCACATCCTGCAGCACACATCCTGCTGCGCACATAACTAAAAATAATATTAAAAACAAACTACAATTTTTTTTTTTTAAATAAAATTAATAAAAAAACTGTGCTTGCACATCCTGTGGGGCGCAAATTCTGTGGGGCGCACATCCTGCGTCGCACATCCTGCTGCGCACATAAATAAAAATAATATTAAAATCAAATTACAATTTTTTTTTTAAATCAAATTAATAAAAAAACTGTCCTTGCACATCCTGTGGGGCGCACATCCTGCGGCGCACATCCTGCTGCGCACATAAATAAAAATGATATTAAAACATTTTTACAAAAAAATATATTTAATTCAAATTAATAAAAAACCTTGCTTGCACATCCTGTGGGGCGCAAATTATGTGGGGCGCACATCCTACAGCGCACATCCTGCTGCGCAAATGAATAAAAATAAAATTAAAAAAAATTTACAATTTTTTTTTTTTAAATCAAATTAATAAAAAAACTGTCCTTGCACATCCTGTGGGGCGCACATCCTGCGGCGCACATCCTGCTGCGCACATAAATAAAAATAATATTAAAACATTTTTACAAAAAAAAATATTTAAATCAAATTATTAAAAAAACTGTGCTTGAACATCCTGTGGGGCGCAAATTATGTGGGGCGCACATCCTGCGGCGCACATCCTGCTGCGCACATAAATAAAAATAAAATAAAACATTTTTACAAAAAAAAATATTTAAATCAAATTAATAAAAAAACTGTGCTTGCACATCCTGTGGGGCGCAAATTCTGTGGGGCGCACATCCTGCGGCGCACATCCTGCTGCGCACATAAATAAAAATAATATTAAAAACAAATTACAATTTTTTTTTTAAAATCAAATTAATAAAAAAACTGTCCTTGCACATCCTGTGGGGCGCAAATTCTGTGGGGCGCACATCCTGCGGTGCACATCCTGCTGCGCACATAAATAAAAATAATATTAAAACATTATTACAAAAAAAATATTTAAATCAAATTCATAAAAAAAATGTGCTTGCACATCCTGTGGGGCGCAAATTCTGTGGGGCGCACATCCTGCTGCGCACATAAATAAAAATAATATTAAAAACAAATTACAATTTTTTTTTTAAAATCAAATTAATAAAAAAACTGTCCTTGCACATCCTGTGGGGCGCAAATTCTGTGGGGCGCACATGAATAAAAATAATATTAAAAAATTTTTACAAAAAAAAATATTTAAATCAAATTAATAAAAAAACTGTGCTTGCACATCCTGTGGGGCGCAAATTATGTGGGGCGCACATCCTGCAGCGCAAATCCTGCTGCGCACATGAATAAAAAAAATATTAAAACATTTTTACAAAAAAAAATATTTAAATCATATTAATAAAAAAACTGTGCTTGCACATTCTGTGGGGCGCAAATTCTGTGGGGCGCACATCCTGCGGCGCACATCCTGCTGCGCACATGAATGAAAATAATATTAAAACATTTTTACAAAAAAAATATTTAAATCAAATTAATAAAAAACTGTGCTTGCACATCCTGTGGGGCGCACATCCTGCAGCGCAAATCCTGCAGCGCACATCCTGCTGCGCACATTAATAAAAATATTATTAAAAACAATTTACAAGTTTTTTTTTAAATCAAATTAATAAAAAAACTGTGCTTGCACATCCTCTGGGGCGCAAATTCTGTGGGGCGCACATCCTGCAGCACACATCCTGCTGCGCACATAAATAAAAATAATATTAAAAACAAATTACAATTTTTTTTTTTTTAAATCAAATTAATAAAAAAACTGTGCTTGCACATCCTGTGGGGCGCAAATTATGTGGGGCGCACATCCTGCAGCACACATCCTGCTGCGCACATAACTAAAAATAATATTAAAAACAAACTACAATTTTTTTTTTTTAAATCAAATTAATAAAAAAACTGTGCTTGCACATCCTCTGGGGCGCAAATTCTGTGGGGCGCACATCCTGCAGCACACATCCTGCTGCGCACATAAATAAAAATAATATTAAAAACAAATTACAATTTTTTTTTTTTTAAATCAAATTAATAAAAAAACTGTGCTTGCACATCCTGTGGGGCGCAAATTATGTGGGGCGCACATCCTGCAGCACACATCCTGCTGCGCACATAACTAAAAATAATATTAAAAACAAACTACAATTTTTTTTTTTTAAATCAAATTAATAAAAAAACTGTGCTTGCACATCCTGTGGGGCGCAAATTCTGTGGGGCGCACATCCTGCGTCGCACATCCTGCTGCGCACATAAATAAAAATAATATTAAAATCAAATTACAATTTTTTTTTTAAATCAAATTAATAAAAAAACTGTCCTTGCACATCCTGTGGGGCGCACATCCTGCGGCGCACATCCTGCTGCGCACATAAATAAAAATAATATTAAAAACAAATTACAATTTTTTTTTTTTAAATCAAATTAATAAAAAAACTGTCCTTGCACATCCTGTGGGGCGCAAATTATGTGGGGCGCACATCCTGCAGCACACATCCTGCTGCGCACATAACTAAAAATAATATTAAAAACAAACTACAATTTTTTTTTTTTAAATCAAATTAATAAAAAAACTGTGCTTGCACATCCTGTGGGGCGCAAATTCTGTGGGGCGCACATCCTGCGTCGCACATCCTGCTGCGCACATAAATAAAAATAATATTAAAATCAAATTACAATTTTTTTTTTAAATCAAATTAATAAAAAAACTGTCCTTGCACATCCTGTGGGGCGCACATCCTGCGGCGCACATCCTGCTGCGCACATAAATAAAAATAATATTAAAAACAAATTACAATTTTTTTTTTTTAAATCAAATTAATAAAAAAACTGTCCTTGCACATCCTGTGGGGCGCAAATTCTGTGGGGCGCACATCCTGCGGCGCACATCCTGCTGCGCACATAAATAAAAATAATATTAAAAACAAATTACAATTTTTTTTTTAAATCAAATTAATAAAAAAACTGTGCTTGCACATCCTGTGGGGCGCAAATTCTGTGGGGCGCACTTCCTGCGGCGCACATCCAGCTGTGCAAATTAATACAAATAATATGAAAACATTTTTACAAAAAAAAATATTTAAATCAAATTATTAAAAAAACTGTGCTTGAACCTCCTGTGGGGCGCAAATTATGTGGGGCGCACATCCTGCTGCGCACATAAATAAAAATAATATTAAAAACAAATTACAATTTTTTTTTTAAATCAAATTAATAAAAAAACTGTGCTTGCACATCCTGTGGGGCGCAAATTCTGTGGGGCGCACTTCCTGCGGCGCACATCCAGCTGCGCACATTAATACAAATAATATGAAAACATTTTTACAAAAAAAAATATTTAAATCAAATTATTAAAAAAACTGTGCTTGAACCTCCTGTGGGGCGCAAATTTTGTGGAGCGCAAATTCTGTGGGGCGCACATCCTGCGGCACACATCCTGCTGCGCATATAAATAAAAATAATATTGAAACAAATTTACAAGTTTTTTTTTTTAAATCAAATTAATAAAAAAAACTGTGCTTGCACATCCTGTGGGGCGCAAATTCTGTGGGGCGCACATCCTGCGGCGCACATCCTGCTGCGCACATAAATAAAAAAAATATTAAAAACAAATTACAATTTTTTTTTTTAAATCAAATTAATAAAAAAACTGTCCTTGCACATCCTGTCGGGCGCAAATTCTGTGGGGCGCACATCCTGCGGCGCACATCCTGCTGCGCACATAAATAAAAATAATATTAAAAACAAACTACAATTTTTTTTTAAAATCAAATTAATAAAAAAACTGTCCTCGCACATCCTGCTGCGCACATAAATAAAAATAATATTAAAAACAAATTACAATTTTTTTTTTTTAAGTCAAATTAATAAAAAAACTGTCCTTGCACATCCTGTGGCGCACATCCTGCTGTGCACATGAATAAAAATAATATTAAAACATTTTTACAAAAAAAAATATTTAAATCAAATTAATAAAAAAACTGTGCTTGCACATCCTGTGGGGCGCACATCCTGCGGCGCAAATCCTGCTGCGCACATACATAAAAATAATATTAAAAACAAATTACAATTTTTTTTTTTAAATCAAATTAATAAAAAAACTGTCCTTGCACATCCTGTGGGGCGCAAATTCTGTGGGGCGCACATCCTGCGGCGCACATCCTGCTGCGCAGATAAATAAAAATAATATTAAAACATTTTTACAAAAAAAAATATTTAAATCAAATTAATAGAAAAACTGTGCTTGCACATCCTGTGGGGCGCAAATTCTGTGGGGCGCACATCCTGCGGTTCACATCCTGTTGCGCACATAAATAAAAATAATATTAAAAACAAATTACAATTTTTTTTTTTTAAGTCAAATTAATAGAAAAACTGTCCTTGCACATCCTGTGGGGCGCAAATTCTGTGGGCCGCAAATCCTGCGGCGCACATCCTGCTGCGCACATGAATAAAAATAATATTAAAACATTTTTACAAAAAAAAATATTTAAATCAAATTAATAAAAAAACTGTGCTTGCACATCCTGTGGGGCGCAAATTCTGTGGGGCGCACATCCTGCGGCGCACATCCAGCTGCGCACATTAATACAAATAATATTAAAACATTTTTACAAAAAAAAATATTTAAATATAACTAATAAAAAACCTTGCTTGCACATCCTGTGGGGCGCAAATTCTGTGGGGCGCAAATTCTGTGGGGCGCACATCCTGCTGCGCACATAAATAAAAATAATATTAAAAACAAATTACAATTTTTTTTTTTAAAGTCAAATTAATAGAAAAACTGTCCTTGCACATCCTGTGTGGCGCAAATTCTGTGGGCCGCAAATCCTGCGGCGCACATCCTGCTGCGCACATAAATAAAAATAATATTAAAAACAATTTACAATTTTTTTTTAAATCAAATTAATAAAAAAACTGTCCTTGCACATCCTGTGGGGCGCAAATTCTGTGGGGCGCACATCCTGTGGCGCACATCCTGCTGCGCAAATAAATAAAAATAAAATTAAAAAAAATTTACAATTTTTTTTTTTTAAATCAAATTAATAAAAAAACTGTGCTTGCACATCCTTTGGGGCGCAAATTATGTGGGGCGCACATCCTGCAGCGCACATCCTGCTGCGCAAATAAATAAAAATAAAATTAAAAAAAATTTACAATTTTTTTTTTTTAAATCAAATTAATAAAAAAACTGTGCTTGCAAATCCTGTGGGGCGCAAATTCTGTGGGGCGCACATCCTGCGGCGCACATCCTGCTGCGCACATAAATAAAAATAATATTAAAAACAAATTACAATTTTCTTTTTTAAATCAAATTAATAAAAAAACTGTGCTTGCAAATCCTGTGGGGCGCACATCCTGCGGCGCACATCCTGCTGTGCACATGACTAAAAATAATATTAAAACATTTTTACAAAAAAAAATATTTAAATCAAATTAATAAAAAAACTGTACTTGCACATCCTGTGGGGCGCAAATTCTGTGGGGCGCACATCCTGCGGCGCACATCCTGCTGTGCACATGACTAAAAATAATATTAAAACATTTTTACAAAAAAAAATATTTAAATCAAATTAATAAAAAAACTGTACTTGCAAATCCTGTGGGGCGCAAATTCTGTGGGGCGCACATCCTGCGGCGCACATCCTGCTGCGCAAATAAATAAAAATAATATTAAAAACAAATTACAATTTTTTTTTAAAAATCAAATTAATAAAAAAACTGTGCTTGCACATCCTGTGGGGCGAAAATTCTGTGGGGCGCACATCCTGCGGCGCACATCCTGCTGTGCACATGAATAAAAATAATATTAAAACACTTTTACAAAAAAATATATTTAAATCAAATTAATAAAAAAACTGTGCTTGCACATCCTGTGGGGCGCAAATTATGTGGGGCGCACATCCTGCTGCGCACATAAATAAAAATAATATTAAAACATTTTTACAAAAAAAAATATTTAAATCAAATTAATAAAAAAACTGTCCTTGCACATCCTGTGGGGCGCAAATTCTGTGGGGCGCACATGAATAAAAATAATATTAAAACATTTTTACAAAAAAAAAAATTTAAATATAACTAATAAAAAAACTGTGCTTGCACATCCTGTGGGGCGCAAATTATGTGGGGCGCACATCCTGCAGCGCACATCCTGCTGCGCAAATAAATACAAATAAAATTAAAAAAAATTTACAATTTTTTTTTTTTTAAATCAAATTAATAAAAAAACTGTGCTTGCACATCCTGTGGGGCGCAAATTATGTGGGGCGCACATCCTGCGGCGCACATCCTGCTGTGCACATGAATAAAAATAATATTAAAACATTTTTACAAAAAAATATATTAAAATCAAATTAATAAAAAAACTGTGCTTGCACATCCTGTGGGGCGCAAATTCTGTGGGGCGCACATCCTGCGGCGCACATCCTGTTGCGCACATAAATAAAAATAATATTAAAAACAAATTACAATTTTTTTTTTTAAATCAAATTAATAAAAAAACTGTCCTTGCACATCCTGTGGGGCGCAAATTCTGTGGGGCGCACATCCTGCGGCGCACACCCTGCTGCGCACATAAATAAAAATAATATTAAAAAATTTTTACAAAAAAAAATACTTAAATCAAATTAATAAAAAAACTGTGCTTGCACATCCTGTGGGGCGCAAATTCTGTGGGGCGCACATCCTGCGGCGCACATCCTGCTGCGCACATAAATAAAAATAATATTAAAAACAAATTACAATTTTTTTTTTAAATCAAATTAATAAAAAAACTGTCCTTGCACATCCTGTGGGGTGCAAATTCTGTGGGGCGCACATCCTGCTGCGCACATGAATAAAAATAATACTAAAAACAAATTACAATTTTTTTTTTTAAATCAAATTAATAAAAAAACTGTCCTTGCACATCCTGTGGAGCGCAAATTCTGTGGGGCGCACATCCTGCGGCGCACATCCTGCTGCGCACATGAATAAAAATAATACTAAAAACAAATTACAATTTTTTTTTTTAAATCAAATTAATAAAAAAACTGTCCTTGCACATCCTGTGGAGCGCAAATTCTGTGGGGCGCACATCCTGCGTCGCACATCCTGCTGCGCACATAAATAAAAATAATATTAAAACGTTTTTACAAAAAAAAATATTTAAATCAAATTAATAAAAAAACTGTGCTTGCACATCCTGTGGGGCGCAAATTCTGTGGGGCGCACATCCTGCGGCGCACATCCTGCTGCGCACATAAATAAAAATAATATTAAAACATTTTTACAAAAAAAAATATTTAAATCAAATTAATAAAAAAACTGTGCTTGCACATCCTGTGGGGTGCAAATTCTGTGGGGCGCACATCCTGCTGCGCACATAAATAAAAATAATATTAAAAACAAATTACAATTTTTTTTTTAAATCAAATTAATAAAAAAACTGTCCTTGCACATCCTGTGGGGCGCAAATTCTGTGGGGCGCACATCCTGTGGCGCAAATCCTGCTGCGCACAAGAATAAAAATAATATTAAAACATTTTTACAAAAAAAAATATTTAAATCAAATTAATAAAAAAACTGTGCTTGCACATCCTGTGGGGCGCAAATTCTGTGGGGCGCACATCCTGCAGCGCACATCCTGCTGTGCACATAAATAAAAATAATATTAAAAACAAATTACAATTTTTTTTTTTAAATCAAATTAATAAAAAAACTGTCCATGCACATCCTGTGGGGCGCAAATTCTGTGGGGCGCACATCCTGCGGCGCACATCCTGCTGCGCATATAAATAAAAATAATATTAAAACATTTTTACAAAAAAAAATATTTAAATCAAATTAATAAAAAAACTGTGCTTGCACATCCTGTGGGGCGCAAATTCTGTGGGGCGCACATCCTGCGGCGCACATCCTGCTGCGCACATAAATAAAAATAATATTAAAACATTTTTACAAAAAAAAATATTTAAATCAAATTAATAAAAAAACTGTGCTTGCACATCCTGTGGGGCATAAATTCTCTGGGGCGCACATCCTGCGGCGCACATCCTGCTGCGCATATAAATAAAAATAATATTAAAAACATATTACATTTTTTTTTTTAAATCAAATTAATAAAAAAACTGTCCTTGCACATCCTGTGGGGCGCAAATTATGTGGGGCGCACATCCTGCAGCGCACATCCTGCTGCGCACATAAATAAAAATAATATTAAAACAAATTTTCAAGTTTTTTTTTTTAAATCAAATTAATAAAAAAAGTGTGCTTGCACATCCTGTGGGGCGCAAATTCTGTGCGGCGCACATGAATAAAATAATATTAAAACATTTTTACAAAAAAAAATATTTAAATCAAATTAATAAAAAAACTGTGCTTGCACATCCTGTGGGGCATAAATTCTGTGGGGCGCACATCCTGCGGCGCACATCCTGCTGCGCACATAAATAAAAATAATATTAAAAACAAATTACAATTTTTTTTTTAAATCAAATTAATAAAAAAACTGTCCTTGCACATCCTGTGGGGCGCAAATTATGTGGGGCGCACATCCTGCGGCGCACATCCTGCTGCGCAAATAAATAAAAATAAAATTAAAAAAAATTAACAATTTTTTTTTTTAAATCAAATTAATAAAAAAACTGTCCTTGCACATCCTGTGGGGCGCAAATTCTGTGGGGCGCACATCCTGCGGCGCAAATCCTGCTGCGCACATAAATAAAAAAAATATTAAAAACAAATTACAATTTTTTTTTTTAAATCAAATTAATAAAAAAACTGTCCTTGCACATCCTGTGGGGCGCAAATTCTGTGGGGCGCACATCCTGCGGCGCACATCCTGCTGCGCACATAAATAAAAATAATATTAAAAACAAATTACAATTTTTTTTTTAAATCAAATTAATAAAAAAACTGTCCTTGCACATCCTGTGGGGCGCAAATTCTATGGGGCGCACATCCTGCTGCGCACATAAATAAAAATAATATTAAAACATTTTTACAAAAAAAAATATTTAAATCAAATTAATAAAAAAACTGTGCTTGCACATCCTGTGGGGCACAAATTCTGTGGGGCGCACATCCTGCGGCACACATCCTGCTGCGCACATAAATAAAAATAATATTGAAACAAATTTACAATTTTTTTTTTTTAAATCAAATTAATAAAAAAACTGTGCTTGCACATCCTGTGGGGCGCAAATTCTGAGGGGCGTACATTCTGCGGCGCACATCCTGCTGCGCACATAAATAAAAATGATATTAAAACATTTTTACAAAAAAAATATTTAAATAAAATTAATAAAAAAACTGTGGTTGCACATCCTGTGGGGCGCAAATTCTGTGGGGCGCATATCCTGCTGCGCACATAAATAAAAATAATATTAAAACATTTTTACAAAAAAAATATTTAAATCAAATTAATAAAAAAACTGTTTTTGCACATCCTGTGGGGCGCAAATTCTGTGGGGCGCACATCATGCGGCGCACATCCTGCTGCGCACATGAATAAAAATAATATTAAAACATTTTTACAGAAAAAAATATTTAAATATAACTAATAAAAAACCTTGCTTGCACATCCTGTGGGGCGCAAATTCTGTGGGGCGCACATCCTGCGGCGCACATCCTGCTGCGCACATAAACAAAAATAATATTAAAAACAAATTACAATTTTTTTTTTAAATCAAATTGATAAAAAAACTGTGCTTGCACATCCTGTGGGGCGCAAATTCTGTGGGGCGCACATCCTGTGAGGCACATCCTGCTGCGCACATAAATAAAAATAATTTAAAAAACAAATTACAATTTTTTTAAAAAAATCAAATTAATAAAAAAACTGTCCTTGCACATCCTGTGGGGCGCAAATTCTGTGGGTCGCACATCCTGCGGCGCAAATCCTGCTGCGCACATAAATAAAAATAATATTAAATCATTTTTACATTTTTTTTTTTTAAATCAAATTAATAAAAAAACTGTGCTTGCTCATCCTGTGGGGCGCAAATTATGTGGGGCGCACATCATGCGGCACACATCCTGCTGCGCACATAAATAAAAATAATATTAAAACATTTTTACAAAAAAAAATATTTAAATATAACTAATAAAAAAACTGTGCTTGCACATCCTGTGGGGCGCAAATTCTGTGGGGCGCACATCCTGCGGCACACATCCTGCTGCGCACATTAATAAAAATAATATTAAAACATTTTTACAAAAAAAAATATTTAAATCAAATTAATAAAAAAACTGTGCTTGCACATCCTGTGGGGCGCAAATTCTGTGGGGCGCACATCCTGCGGCACACATCCTGCTGCGCACATAAATAAAAATAATATTGAAACAAATTTACAATTTTTTTTTTTTAAATCAAATTAATAAAAAAACTGTGCTTGCACATCCTGTGGGGCGCAAATTATGTGGAGCGCACATCATGCGGCGCACATCCTGCTGCGCACATCCTGCTGCGCACATAAATAAAAATAATATTAAAACATTTTTACAAAAAAAAATATTTAAATCAAATTAATAAAAAAACTGTGCTTGCACATCCTGTGGGGTGCAAATTCTGTGGGGCGCACATCCTGCTGCGCACATAAATAAAAATAATATTAAAAACAAATTACAATTTTTTTTTTAAATCAAATTAATAAAAAAACTGTGCTTGCACATCCTGTGGGGCATAAATTCTCTGGGGCGCACATCCTGCGGCGCACATCCTGCTGCGCATATAAATAAAAATAATATTAAAAACAAATTACATTTTTTTTTTTAAATCAAATTAATAAAAAAACTGTCCTTGCACATCCTGTGGGGCGCAAATTATGTGGGGCGCACATCCTGCAGCGCACATCCTGCTGCGCACATAAATAAAAATAATATTAAAACAAATTTTCAAGTTTTTTTTTTTAAATCAAATTAATAAAAAAACTGTGCTTGCACATCCTGTGGGGCGCAAATTCTGTGGGGCGCACATGAATAAAAATAATATTAAAACATTTTTACAAAAAAAAATATTTAAATCAAATTAATAAAAAAACTGTGCTTGCACATCCTGTGGGGCATAAATTCTGTGGGGCGCACATCCTGCGGCGCACATCCTGCTGCGCACATAAATAAAAATAATATTAAAAACAAATTACAATTTTTTTTTTAAATCAAATTAATAAAAAAACTTTCCTTGCACATCCTGTGGGGCGCAAATTCTGTGGGGCGCACATCCTGCGGCGCAAATCCTGCTGCGCACATGAATAAAAATAATATTAAAACATTTTTACAAAAAAAAATATTTAAATCAGATTAATAAAAAAACTGTGCTTGCACATCCTGTGGGGCGCAAATTCTGTGGGGCGCACATCCTGCGGCGCACATCCTGCTGCGCACATAAATAAAAAAAATATTAAAAACAAATTACAATTTTTTTTTTAAAATCAAATTAATAAAAAAACTGTCCTTGCACATCCTGTGGGGCGCAAATTCTGAGGGGCGTACATTCTGCGGCGCACATCCTGCTGCGCACATAAATAAAAATGATATTAAAACATTTTTACAAAAAAAATATTTAAATCAAATTAATAAAAAAACTGTGGTTGCACATCCTGTGGGGCGCAAATTCTGTGGGGCGCATATCCTGCTGCGCACATAAATAAAAATAATATTAAAACATTTTTACAAAAAAAATATTTAAATCAAATTAATAAAAAAACTGTTTTTGCACATCCTGTGGGGCGCAAATTCTGTGGGGCGCACATCATGCGGCGCACATCCTGCTGCGCACATGAATAAAAATAATATTAAAACATTTTTACAGAAAAAAATATTTAAATATAACTAATAAAAAACCTTGCTTGCACATCCTGTGGGGCGCAAATTATGTGGGGCGCACAGACTGCGGCGCACATCCTGCTGCGCACATAAATAAAAATAATATTAAAAACAAATTACAATTTTTTTTTTAAATCAAATTGATAAAAAAACTGTGCTTGCACATCCTGTGGGGCGCAAATTCTTTGGGCCGCAAATCCTGCGGCGCACATCCTGCTGCGCACATAAATAAAAATAATATTAAAAACAAATTACAATTTTTTTTTTAAATCAAATTAATAAAAAAACTGTCCTTGCACATCCTGTGGGGCGCAAATTCTGTGGGGCGCACATCCTGCGGCACACATCCTGCTGCGCACATAAATAAAAATAATATTAAAACATTTTTACAAAAAAAAATATTTAAATCAAATTAATAAAAAAACTGTGCTTGCACATCCTGTGGGGCGCAAATTCTGTGGGGCGCACATCCTGCGGCGCACATCCTGCTGCGCACATAAATAAAAATAATATTAAAAACAAATTACAATTTTTTTTTTTAAATCAAATTAATAAAAAAACTGTGCTTGCACATCCTGTGGGGCGCAAATTCTGTGGGGCGCACATCCTGTGAGGCACATCCTGCTGGGCACATAAATAAAAATAATTTAAAAAACAAATTACAATTTTTTTTAAAAAATCAAATTAATAAAAAAACTGTCCTTGCACATCCTGTGGGGCGCAAATTCTGTGGGGCGCACATCCTTCGGCGCACATCCTGCTGCGCACATAAATACAAATAATATTAAATCATTTTTACAATTTTTTTTTTTAAATCAAATTAATAAAAAAACTGTGCTTGCTCATCCTGTGGGGCGCAAATTATGTGGGGCGCACATCATGCGGCACACATCCTGCTGCGCACATAAATAAAAATAATATTAAAACATTTTTACAAAAAAAAATATTTAAATATAACTAATAAAAAAACTGTGCTTGCACATCCTGTGGGGCGCAAATTCTGTGGGGCGCACATGAATAAAAATAATATTAAAACATTTTTACAAAAAAAAATATTTAAATCAAATTAATAAAAAAACTGTGCTTGCACATCCTGTGGGGCATAAATTCTGTGGGGCGCACATCCTGCGGCGCACATCCTGCTGCGCACATAAATAAAAATAATATTAAAAACAAATTACAATTTTTTTTTTAAATCAAATTAATAAAAAAACTGTCCTTGCACATCCTGTGGGGCGCAAATTATGTGGGGCGCACATCCTGCGGCGCACATCCTGCTGCGCAAATAAATAAAAATAAAATTAAAAAAAATTAACAATTTTTTTTTTTAAATCAAATTAATAAAAAAACTGTCCTTGCACATCCTGTGGGGCGCAAATTCTGTGGGGCGCACATCCTGCGGCGCAAATCCTGCTGCGCACATAAATAAAAAAAATATTAAAAACAAATTACAATTTTTTTTTTTAAATCAAATTAATAAAAAAACTGTCCTTGCACATCCTGTGGGGCGCAAATTCTGTGGGGCGCACATCCTGCGGCGCACATCCTGCTGTGCACATAAATAAAAATAATATTTAAACATTTTTACAAAAAAAATATTTAAATCAAATTAATAAAAAAACTGTCCTTGCACATCCTGTGGGGCGCAAATTCTGTGGGGCGCACATCCTGCGGCACACATCCTGCTGCGCACATAAATAAAAATAATATTAAAACATTTTTACAAAAAAAAATATTTAAATCAAATTAATAAAAAAACTGTGCTTGTACATCCTGTGGGGCGCAAATTCTGTGGGGCGCACATGAATAAAAATAATATTAAAACATTTTTACAAAAAAAAATATTTAAATCAAATTAATAAAAAAACTGTCCTTGCACATCCTGTGGGGCGCAAATTATGTGGGGCGCACATCCTGCGGCGCACATCCTGCTGCGCAAATAAATAAAAATAAAATTAAAAAAAATTAACAATTTTTTTTTTTAAATCAAATTAATAAAAAAACTGTCCTTGCACATCCTGTGGGGCGCAAATTCTGTGGGGCGCACATCCTGCGGCGCAAATCCTGCTGCGCACATAAATAAAAAAAATATTAAAAACAAATTACAATTTTTTTTTTTAAATCAAATTAATAAAAAAACTGTCCTTGCACATCCTGTGGGGCGCAAATTCTGTGGGGCGCACATCCTGCGGCGCACATCCTGCTGTGCACATAAATAAAAATAATATTTAAACATTTTTACAAAAAAAATATTTAAATCAAATTAATAAAAAAACTGTCCTTGCACATCCTGTGGGGCGCAAATTCTGTGGGGCGCACATCCTGCGGCACACATCCTGCTGCGCACATAAATAAAAATAATATTAAAACATTTTTACAAAAAAAAATATTTAAATCAAATTAATAAAAAAACTGTGCTTGCACATCCTGTGGGGCGCAAATTCTGTGGGGCGCACATGAATAAAAATAATATTAAAACATTTTTACAAAAAAAAATATTTAAATCAAATTAATAAAAAAACTGTGCTTGCACATCCTGTGGGGCATAAATTCTGTGGGGCGCACATCCTGCGGCGCACATCATGCTGCGCACATAAATAAAAATAATATAAAAAACAAATTACAATTTTTTTTTTAAATCAAATTAATAAAAAAACTGTCCTTGCACATCCTGTGGGGCGCAAATTCTATGGGGCGCACATCCTGCTGCGCACATAAATAAAAATAATATTAAAACATTTTTACAAAAAAAAATATTTAAATCAAATTAATAAAAAAACTGTGCTTGCACATCCTATGGGGCGCAAATTCTGTGGGGCACACATTCTGCAGCGCACATCCAGCTGCGCACATTAATAAAAATAATATTAAAACAAATTTACAAGTTGTTTTTTTTAAATCAAATTAATAAAAAAACTGTGCTTGCACATCCTGTGGGGCGCAACTTCTGTGGGGCGCACATCCTGCGGCGCACATCCAGCCTAGCACATTAATACAAATAATATTAAAACATTTTTACAAAAAAAAATATTTAAATCAAATTAATAAAAAACTGTGCTTGCACATCCTGTGGGGCGCAAATTCTGTGGGGCGCAAATTCTGTGGGGCGCACATCCTGCGGCGCACATCCTGCTGCGCACATAAAGAAAAATAATATTAAAACATTTTTACAAAAAAAAATATTTAAATCAAATTAATAAAAAACTGTGCTTGCACATCCTGTGGGGCGCAAATTATGTGGGGCGCACATCCTGCGGCGCACATCCAGCCTAGCACATTAATACAAATAATATTAAAACATTTTTACAAAAAAAAATATTAAAATCAAATTAATAAAAAACTGTGCTTGCACATCCTGTGGGGCGCACATCCTGCAGCGCACATCCTGCTGCGCACATAAATAAAAATAATATTAAAACATTTTTACAAAAAAAAATATTTAAATCAAATTAATAAAAAAACTGTGCTTGCACATCCTGTGGGGCGCAAATTCTGTGGGGCGCACATCCTGCGGCGCACATCCTGCTGCGCACATAAATAAAAATAATATTAAAACATTTTTACAAAAAAAAATATTTAAATCAAATTAATAAAAAAACTGTGCTTGCACATCCTGTGGGGCGCAAATTCTGTGGGGCGCACATCCTGCGGCGCACATCCTGCTGCGCACATAAATAAAAATAATATTAAAAACCAATTACAATTTTTTTTTTAAAATCAAATTAATAAAAAAACTGTCCTTGCACATCCTGTGGGGCGCAAATTCTGTGGGGCGCACATCCTGCGGCGCACATCTTGCTGGGCACATAAATAAAAATAATATTAAAAACAAATTACAATTTTTTTTTTTAAATCAAATTAATAAAAAAACTGTCCTTGCACATCCTGTGGGGCGCAAATTCTGTGGGGCGCACATCCTGCGGCGCACATCTTGCTGGGCACATAAATAAAAATAATATTAAAAACAAATTACAATTTTTTTTTTTAAATCAAATTAATAAAAAAACTGTCCTTGCACATCCTGTGGGGCGCAAATTCTGTGGGGCGCACATCCTGCTGCGCACATAAATAAAAATAATATTGAAACAAATTTACAAGTTGTTTTTTTTAAATCAAATTAATAAAAAAACTGTGCTTGCACATCCTGTGGGGCGCAACTTCTGTGGGGCGCACAACCTGCGGCGCACATCGAGCTGCACACATTAATAAAAATAATATTAAAAACAATTTACAATTTTTTTTTTTAAATCGAATTAACAAAAAAACTGTCCTTGCACATCCTGCGGCGCACTTCCTGCTGCGCACATGAATAAAAATAATATTAAAACATTTTTACAAAAAAAAATATTTAAATCAAATAATAAAAAACTGTGCTTGCACATCCTGTGGGGCGCACATCCTGCAGCGCACATCCTCCTGCGCATATAAATAAAAATAATATTAAAAACAAATTACAATTTTTTTTTTTTTAAATCAAATTAATAACAAAACTGTGCTTGCACATCCTGTGGGTCGCAAATTCTGTGGGGTGCACATCCTGCAGCGCACATCCTGCTGCGCACATAAATAAAAATAATATTAAAACATTTTTACAAAAAAAATATTTAAATCAAATTAATAAAAAAACTGTTTTTGCACATCCTGTGGGGCGCAAATTCTGTGGGGCGCACATCATGCGGCGCACATCCTGCTGCGCACATGAATAAAAATAATATTAAAACATTTTTACAGAAAAAAATATTTAAATATAACTAATAAAAAACCTTGCTTGCACATCCTGTGGGGCGCAAATTATGTGGGGCGCACAGACTGCGGCGCACATCCTGCTGCGCACATAGATAAAAATAATATTAAAACATCTTTACAAAAAAAATATTTAAAACAATTAATAAAAAAACTGTGCTTGCTCATCCTGTGGGGCGCAAATTATGTGGGGCGCACATCCTGCGGCGCACATCCTGCTGCGCACATAAATAAAAATAATATTAAAAACAAATTACAATTTTTTTTTTTAAATCAAATTGATAAAAAAACTGTGCTTGCACATCCTGTGGGGCGCAAATTCTGTGGGCCGCAAATCCTGCGGCGCACATCCTGCTGCGCACATAAATAAAAATAATATTAAAAACAAATTACAATTTTTTTTTTAAATCAAATTAATAAAAAAACTGTCCTTGCACATCCTGTGGGGCGCAAATTCTGTGGGGCGCACATCCTGCGGCACACATCCTGCTGCGCACATAAATAAAAATAATATTAAAACATTTTTACAAAAAAAAATATTTAAATCAAATTAATAAAAAAACTGTGCTTGCACATCCTGTGGGGCGCAAATTCTGTGGGGCGCACATCCTGCGGCGCACATCCTGCTGCGCACATAAATAAAAATAATATTAAAAACAAATTACAATTTTTTTTTTTTTAAATCAAATTAATAAAAAAACTGTCCTTGCACATCCTGTGTGGCGCAAATTCTGTGGGGCGCACATCCTGCGGCGCACATCCTGCTGCGCACATAAATAAAAATAATATTAAAAACAAATTACAATTTTTTTAAAAAAATCAAATTAATAAAAAAACTGTCCTTGCACATCCTGTGGGGCGCAAATTCTGTGGGGCGCACATCCTGCGGCGCAAATCCTGCTGCGCACATAAATAAAAATAATATTAAATCATTTTTACATTTTTTTTTTTTAAATCAAATTAATAAAAAAACTGTGCTTGCTCATCCTGTGGGGCGCAAATTATGTGGGGCGCACATCATGCGGCACACATCCTGCTGCGCACATAAATAAAAATAATATTAAAACATTTTTACAAAAAAAAATATTTAAATATAACTAATAAAAAAACTGTGCTTGCACATCCTGTGGGGCGCAAATTCTGTGGGGCGCACATCCT
This sequence comes from Pleuronectes platessa, assembly GCF_947347685.1. Classification (NCBI taxonomy): domain Eukaryota; kingdom Metazoa; phylum Chordata; class Actinopteri; order Pleuronectiformes; family Pleuronectidae; genus Pleuronectes; species Pleuronectes platessa. The sequence continues at coordinate 757,353 of NW_026519116.1, read as the reverse complement.
GCGGCACACATCCTGCTGCGCACATTAATAAAAATAATATTAAAACATTTTTACAAAAAAAAATATTTAAATCAAATTAATAAAAAAACTGTGCTTGCACATCCTGTGGGGCGCAAATTATGTGGAGCGCACATCATGCGGCGCACATCCTGCTGCGCACATAAATAAAAATAATATTAAAAACAATTTACAATTATTTTTTTTTAAATCAAATTAATAAAAAAACTGTGCTTGCACATCCTGTGGGTCGCACATCCTGCTGCGCACATAAATAAAAATAATATTAAAACATTTTTACAAAAAAAATATTTAAATCAAATTAATAAAAAAATGTCTTTGCACATCCTCTGGGGCGCAAATTCTGTGGGGCGCACATCCTGCGGCGCACATCCTGCTGCGCACATAAATAAAAATAATATCAAAACATTTTTACAAAAAAAAATATTTAAATCAAATTAATAAAAAAACTGTGCTTGCACATCCTGTGGGGCGCAAATTCTGTGGGGCGCACATCCTGCGGCACACATCCTGCTGCGCACATAAATAAAAATAATATTAAATACAAATTACAATTTTTTTTTTTAAATCAAATTAATAAAAAAACTGTCCTTGCACATCCTGTGGGGCGCAAATTATGTGGGGCGCACATCCTGCGGCGCACATAAATAAAAATAATATTAAAACATTTTTACAAAAAAAATATTTAAATCAAATTAATAAAAAAACTGTCCTTGCACATCCTGTGGGGCGCAAATTATGTGGGGCGCACATCCTGCAGCACACATCCTGCTGCGCACATACATAAAAATAATATTAAAAACAAATTACAATTTTTTTTTTAAAATCAAATTAATAAAAAAACTGTCCTTGCACATCCTGTGGGGCGCAAATTATGTGGGGCGCACATCCTGAAGCGCACATCCTGCTGCGCACATAAAATAAAAATAATATTAAAACATTTTTTCAAAAAAAAATATTTAAATCAAATTAATAAAAAAACTGTGCTTGCACATCCTGTGGGGCGCAAATTCTGTGGGGCGCACATCCAGCTGGGCAAATTAATAAAAATAATATTAAATTTTTTTTACAATTTTCTTTTTTTAAATCAAATTAATAAAAAAACTGTGCTTGCACATCCTGTGGGGCGCAAATTATGTGGGGCACAAATTCTGTGGGGCGCACATCCTGCGGCGCACATCCTGCTGCGCACATAAATAAAAATGATATTAAAACATTTTTACAAAAAAAATATTTAAATCAAATTAATAAAAAAACTGTCCTTGCACATCCTGTGGGGCGCAAATTCTGTGGGGCGCACATCCTGCGGCGCACATCCTGCTGCGCACATACATAAAAATAATATTAAAAACAAATTACAATTTTTTTTTTTAAATCAAATTAATAAAAAAACTGTCCTTGCACATCCTGTGGGGCGCAAATTCTGTGGGGCGCACATCCTGCGGCGCACATCCTGCTGCGCACATGAATAAAAATAATATTGAAAACAAATTACAATTTTTTTTTGTAAATCAAATTAATAAAAAAACTGTCCATGCACATCCTGTGGGGCGCAAATTCTGTGGGGCGCACATCCTGCGGCGCACATCCTGCTGCGCACATAAATAAAAATAATAATAAAAACAAATTACAATTTTTTTTTTTAAATCAAATTAATAAAAAAACTGTCCTTGCACATCCTGTGGGGCGCAAATTCTGTGGGTCGCACATCATGCGGCGCACATCCTGCAGCGCACATCCTGCTGCGCATATAAATAAAAATAATGTTAAAACATTTTTACAAAAAAAAATATTTAAATCAAATTAATAAAAAAACTGTGCTTGCACATAACTGTGGGGCGCAAATTATGTGGGGCGCACATCCCACGGCGCACATTCTGCTGCGCAAATAAATAAAAATAAAATTAAAAAAAATTTACAATTTTTTTTTTTCAAATCAAATTAATAAAAAAACTGTGCTTGCACATCCTGTGGGGCGCAAATTCTGTGGGGCGCACATCCTGCGGCGCACATCCTGCTGCGCACATAAATAAAAATAAAATAAAACATTTTTACAAAAAAAAATATTTAAATCAAATTAATAAAAAAACTGTGCTTGCACATCCTGTGGGGCGCACATCCTGCGGCGCACATCCTGCTGCGCACATAAATAAAAATAATATTAAAAACAAATTACAATTTTTTTTTTTAAATCAAATTAATAAAAAAACTGTCCTTGCACATCCTGTGGGGCGCAAATTATGTGGGGCGCACATCCTGCAGCACACATCCTGCTGCACACATACATAAAAATAATATTAAAAACAAATTACAATTTTTTTTTTTAAATCAAATTAATAAAAAAACTGTCCTTGCACATCCTGTGGGGCGCACATCCTGCGGCGCACATCCTGCTGCGCACATAAATAAAAATAATATTAAAAACAAATTACAATTTTTTTTTTTTAAATCAAATTAATAAAAAAACTGTCCTTGCACATCCTGTGGGGCGCAAATTCTGTGGGGCGCATATCCTGCTGCGCACATAAATAAAAATAATATTAAAACATTTTTACAAAAAAAATATTTAAATCAAATTAATAAAAAAACTGTGCTTGCACATCCTGTGGGGCATAAATTCTGTGGGGCGCACATCCTGCGGCGCACATCCTGCTGCGCACATAAATAAAAATAATATTAAAAACAAATTACAATTTTTTTTTTAAATCAAATTAATAAAAAAACTGTCCTTGCACATCCTGTGGGGCGCAAATTATGTGGGGCGCACATCCTGCGGCGCACATCCTGCTGCGCAAATAAATAAAAATAAAATTAAAAAAAATTAACAATTTTTTTTTTTAAATCAAATTAATAAAAAAACTGTCCTTGCACATCCTGTGGGGCGCAAATTCTGTGGGGCGCACATCCTGCGGCGCAAATCCTGCTGCGCACATAAATAAAAAAAATATTAAAAACAAATTACAATTTTTTTTTTTAAATCAAATTAATAAAAAAACTGTCCTTGCACATCCTGTGGGGCACAAATTCTGTGGGGCGCACATCCTGCGGCGCACATCCTGCTGTGCACATAAATAAAAATAATATTAAAACATTTTTACAAAAAAAATATTTAAATCAAATTAATAAAAAAACTGTCCTTGCACATCCTGTGGGGCGCAAATTCTGTGGGGCGCACATCCTGCGGCGCAAATCCTGCTGCGCACATGAATAAAAGTAATATTAAAACATTTTTACAAAAAAAAATATTTAAATCAAATTAATAAAAAAACTGTGCTTGCACATCCTGTGGGGCGCAAATTCTGTGGGGCGCACATCCTGCGGCGCACATCATGCTGCGCACATAAATAAAAATAATATAAAAAACAAATTACAATTTTTTTTTTAAATCAAATTAATAAAAAAACTGTCCTTGCACATCCTGTGGGGCGCAAATTCTATGGGGCGCACATCCTGCTGCGCACATAAATAAAAATAATATTAAAACATTTTTACAAAAAAAAATATTTAAATCAAATTAATAAAAAAACTGTGCTTGCACATCCTATGGGGCGCAAATTCTGTGGGGCACACATTCTGCAGCGCACATCCAGCTGCGCACATTAATAAAAATAATATTAAAACAAATTTACAAGTTGTTTTTTTTAAATCAAATTAATAAAAAAACTGTGCTTGCACATCCTGTGGGGCGCAACTTCTGTGGGGCGCACATCCTGCGGCGCACATCCAGCCTAGCACATTAATACAAATAATATTAAAACATTTTTACAAAAAAAAATATTTAAATCAAATTAATAAAAAACTGTGCTTGCACATCCTGTGGGGCGCAAATTCTGTGGGGCGCAAATTCTGTGGGGCGCACATCCTGCGGCGCACATCCTGCTGCGCACATAAAGAAAAATAATATTAAAACATTTTTACAAAAAAAAATATTTAAATCAAATTAATAAAAAACTGTGCTTGCACATCCTGTGGGGCGCAAATTATGTGGGGCGCACATCCTGCGGCGCACATCCAGCCTAGCACATTAATACAAATAATATTAAAACATTTTTACAAAAAAAATATTAAAATCAAATTAATAAAAAACTGTGCTTGCACATCCTGTGGGGCGCACATCCTGCAGCGCACATCCTGCTGCGCACATAAATAAAAATAATATTAAAACATTTTTACAAAAAAAAATATTTAAATCAAATTAATAAAAAAACTGTGCTTGCACATCCTGTGGGGCGCAAATTCTGTGGGGCGCACATCCTGCGGCGCACATCCTGCTGCGCACATAAATAAAAATAATATTAAAACATTTTTACAAAAAAAAATATTTAAATCAAATTAATAAAAAAACTGTGCTTGCACATCCTGTGGGGCGCAAATTCTGTGGGGCGCACATCCTGCGGCGCACATCCTGCTGCGCACATAAATAAAAATAATATTAAAAACCAATTACAATTTTTTTTTTAAAATCAAATTAATAAAAAAACTGTCCTTGCACATCCTGTGGGGCGCAAATTCTGTGGGGCGCACATCCTGCGGCGCACATCTTGCTGGGCACATAAATAAAAATAATATTAAAAACAAATTACAATTTTTTTTTTTAAATCAAATTAATAAAAAAACTGTCCTTGCACATCCTGTGGGGCGCAAATTCTGTGGGGCGCACATCCTGCGGCGCACATCTTGCTGGGCACATAAATAAAAATAATATTAAAAACAAATTACAATTTTTTTTTTTAAATCAAATTAATAAAAAAACTGTCCTTGCACATCCTGTGGGGCGCAAATTCTGTGGGGCGCACATCCTGCGGCGCACATCTTGCTGGGCACATAAATAAAAATAATATTAAAAACAAATTACAATTTTTTTTTTTAAATCGAATTAACAAAAAAACTGTCCTTGCACATCCTGCGGCGCACTTCCTGCTGCGCACATGAATAAAAATAATATTAAAACATTTTTACAAAAAAAAATATTTAAATCAAATAATAAAAAACTGTGCTTGCACATCCTGTGGGGCGCAAATTCTGTGGGGCGCACATCCTGCGGCACACATCCTGCTGCGCACATAAATAAAAATAATATTAAAACATTTTTACAAAAAAAAATATTTAAATCAAATTAATAAAAAAACTGTGCTTGCACATCCTGTGGGGCGCAAATTCTGTGGGGCGCACATCCTGCGGCGCACATCCTGCTGCGCACATAAATAAAAATAATATTAAAAACAAATTACAATTTTTTTTTTTTTAAATCAAATTAATAAAAAAACTGTCCTTGCACATCCTGTGGGGCGCAAATTCTGTGGGGCGCACATCCTGCGGCGCACATCCTGCTGCGCACATAAATAAAAATAATATTAAAAACAAATTACAATTTTTTTAAAAAAATCAAATTAATAAAAAAACTGTCCTTGCACATCCTGTGGGGCGCAAATTCTGTGGGGCGCACATCCTGCGGCGCAAATCCTGCTGCGCACATAAATAAAAATAATATTAAATCATTTTTACATTTTTTTTTTTTAAATCAAATTAATAAAAAAACTGTGCTTGCTCATCCTGTGGGGCGCAAATTATGTGGGGCGCACATCATGCGGCACACATCCTGCTGCGCACATAAATAAAAATAATATTAAAACATTTTTACAAAAAAAAATATTTAAATATAACTAATAAAAAAACTGTGCTTGCACATCCTGTGGGGCGCAAATTCTGTGGGGCGCACATCCTGCGGCACACATCCTGCTGCGCACATTAATAAAAATAATATTAAAACATTTTTACAAAAAAAAATATTTAAATCAAATTAATAAAAAAACTGTGCTTGCACATCCTGTGGGGCGCAAATTATGTGGAGCGCACATCATGCGGCGCACATCCTGCTGCGCACATAAATAAAAATAATATTAAAAACAATTTACAATTATTTTTTTTTAAATCAAATTAATAAAAAAACTGTGCTTGCACATCCTGTGGGTCGCACATCCTGCTGCGCACATAAATAAAAATAATATTAAAACATTTTTACAAAAAAAATATTTAAATCAAATTAATAAAAAAATGTCTTTGCACATCCTCTGGGGCGCAAATTCTGTGGGGCGCACATCCTGCGGCGCACATCCTGCTGCGCACATAAATAAAAATAATATCAAAACATTTTTACAAAAAAAAATATTTAAATCAAATTAATAAAAAAACTGTGCTTGCACATCCTGTGGGGCGCAAATTCTGTGGGGCGCACATCCTGCGGCACACATCCTGCTGCGCACATAAATAAAAATAATATTAAATACAAATTACAATTTTTTTTTTTAAATCAAATTAATAAAAAAACTGTCCTTGCACATCCTGTGGGGCGCAAATTATGTGGGGCGCACATCCTGCGGCGCACATAAATAAAAATAATATTAAAACATTTTTACAAAAAAAATATTTAAATCAAATTAATAAAAAAACTGTCCTTGCACATCCTGTGGGGCGCAAATTATGTGGGGCGCACATCCTGCAGCACACATCCTGCTGCGCACATACATAAAAATAATATTAAAAACAAATTACAATTTTTTTTTTAAAATCAAATTAATAAAAAAACTGTCCTTGCACATCCTGTGGGGCGCAAATTATGTGGGGCGCACATCCTGAAGCGCACATCCTGCTGCGCACATAAAATAAAAATAATATTAAAACATTTTTTCAAAAAAAAATATTTAAATCAAATTAATAAAAAAACTGTGCTTGCACATCCTGTGGGGCGCAAATTCTGTGGGGCGCACATCCAGCTGGGCAAATTAATAAAAATAATATTAAATTTTTTTTACAATTTTCTTTTTTTAAATCAAATTAATAAAAAAACTGTGCTTGCACATCCTGTGGGGCGCAAATTATGTGGGGCACAAATTCTGTGGGGCGCACATCCTGCGGCGCACATCCTGCTGCGCACATAAATAAAAATAATATTAAAACATTTTTACAAAAAAAATATTTATATCAAATTAATAAAAAAACTGTCCTTGCACATCCTGTGGGGCGCAAATTCTGTGGGGCGCACATCCTGCGGCGCACATCCTGCTGCGCACATACATAAAAATAATATTAAAAACAAATTACAATTTTTTTTTTTAAATCAAATTAATAAAAAAACTGTCCTTGCACATCCTGTGGGGCGCAAATTCTGTGGGGCGCACATCCTGCGGCGCACATCCTGCTGCGCACATGAATAAAAATAATATTGAAAACAAATTACAATTTTTTTTTGTAAATCAAATTAATAAAAAAACTGTCCATGCACATCCTGTGGGGCGCAAATTCTGTGGGGCGCACATCCTGCGGCGCACATCCTGCTGCGCACATAAATAAAAATAATAATAAAAACAAATTACAATTTTTTTTTTTAAATCAAATTAATAAAAAAACTGTCCTTGCACATCCTGTGGGGCGCAAATTCTGTGGGTCGCACATCATGCGGCGCACATCCTGCAGCGCACATCCTGCTGCGCATATAAATAAAAATAATGTTAAAACATTTTTACAAAAAAAAATATTTAAATCAAATTAATAAAAAAACTGTGCTTGCACATAACTGTGGGGCGCAAATTATGTGGGGCGCACATCCCACGGCGCACATCCTGCTGCGCAAATAAATAAAAATAAAATTAAAAAAAATTTACAATTTTTTTTTTTCAAATCAAATTAATAAAAAAACTGTGCTTGCACATCCTGTGGGGCGCAAATTCTGTGGGGCGCACATCCTGCGGCGCACATCCTGCTGCGCACATAAATAAAAATAAAATAAAACATTTTTACAAAAAAAAATATTTAAATCAAATTAATAAAAAAACTGTGCTTGCACATCCTGTGGGGCGCACATCCTGCGGCGCACATCCTGCTGCGCACATAAATAAAAATAATATTAAAAACAAATTACAATTTTTTTTTTTTAAATCAAATTAATAAAAAAACTGTCCTTGCACATCCTGTGGGGCGCAAATTCTGTGGGGCGCATATCCTGCTGCGCACATAAATAAAAATAATATTAAAACATTTTTACAAAAAAAATATTTAAATCAAATTAATAAAAAAACTGTCTTTGCACATCCTATGGGGCGCAAATTCTGTGGGGCGCACATCCTGCGGCGCACATCCTGCTGCGCACATAAATAAAAATAATATTAAAACATTTTTACAAAAAAAATATTTAAATCAAATTAATAAAAAAACTGTGCTTGCACATCCTGTGGGGCGCAAATTCTGTGGGGCGCACATCCTGCGGCACACATCCTGCTGCGCACATAAATAAAAATAATATTAAAACATTTTTACAAAAAAAAATATTTAAATATAACTAATAAAAAACCTTGCTTGCACATCCTGTGGGGCGCAAATTATGTGGGGCGCACATCCTGCTGCGCACATAAATAAAAATAATATTAAAACATTTTTACAAAAAAATATATTTAAATCAAATTAATAAAAAACTGTGGTTGCACATCCTGTGGGGCGCAAATTCTGTGGGGCGCACATCCTGCGGCTAACATCCTCCTGTGCACATAAATAAAAATAATATTAAAACATTTTTACAAAAAAAAATATTTAAATCAAATTAATAAAAAAACTGTGCTTGTACATCCTGTGGGGCGCAAATTCTGTGGGGCGCACATCCTGCGGCACACATCCTGCTGCGCACATAAATAAAAATAATATTGAAACAAATTTACAATTTTTTTTTTTTAAATCAAATTAATAAAAAAACTGTGCTTGCACATCCTGTGGGGCGCAAATTATGTGGGGCGCACATCATGCGGCGCACATCCTGCTGCGCACATAAATAAAAATAATATTAAAAACAAATCACAATTTTTTTAAAAAAATCAAATTAATAAAAAAACTGTCCTTGCACATCCTGTGGGGCGCAAATTCTGTGGGGCGCACATCCTGCGGCGCACATCCTGCTGCGCACATAAATAAAAATAATATTAAAACATTTTTACAGAAAAAAATATTTAAATCAAATTAATAAAAAACTGTGGTTGCACATCCTGTGGGGCGCAAATTATGTGGGGCGCACAGACTGCGGCGCACATCCTGCTGCGCACATTAATAATAATAATATTAAAACATTTTTACAAAAAAAAATATTTAAATCAAATTAATAAAAAAACTGTGCTTGCACATCCTGTAGGGAGCAAATTCTGTGGGGCGCACATCCTGAAGCGCACATCCTGCGGCGCACATCCTGCTGCGCACATAAATAAAAATAATATTAAAAACAAATTACAATTTTTTTTTTAAATCAAATTAATAAAAAAACTGTGCTTGCACAGCCTCTGGGGCGCAAATTCTGTGGGGCGCAAATTCTGTGGGGCGCACATCCTGCGGCGCACATCCTGCTGCGCACGTAAATAAAAATAATATTAAAAACAAATTACAATTTTTTTTTTTAAATCAAATTAATAAAAAAACTGTGCTTGCACATCCTGTGGGGCGCAAATTATGTGGGGCGCACATCCTGTGGCGCACATCCTGCTGCGCACATAAATAAAAATAATATTAAAAACAATTTACAATTATTTTTTTTTAAATCAAATTAATAAAAAAACTGTGCTTGCACATCCTGTGGGGCGCACATCCTGCTGCGCACATAAATAAAAATAATATTAAAACATTTTTACAAAAAAAATATTTAAATCAAATTAATAAAAAAATGTCTTTGCACATCCTCTGGGGCGCAAATTCTGTGGGGCGCACATCCTGCGGCGCACATCCTGCTGCGCACATAAATAAAAATAATATTAAAACATTTTTACAAAAAAAAATATTTAAATCAAATTAATAAAAAAACTGTGCTTGCACATCCTGTGGGGCGCAAATTATGTGGGGCGCACATCCTGCGGCGCACATCCTGCTGCGCACATAAATAAAAATAATATTAAAAACAATTTACAATTATTTTTTTTTAAATCAAATTAATAAAAAAACTGTGCTTGCACATCCTGTGGGGCGCAAATTCTGTGGGGCGCACATCCTGCTGCGCACATAAATAAAAATAATATTAAAACATTTTTACAAAAAAAATATTTAAATCAATTTAATAAAAAAATGTCTTTGCACATCCTCTGGGGCGCAAATTCTGTGGGGCGCACATCCTGCGGCGCACATCCTGCTGCGCACATAAATAAAAATAATATTAAAACATTTTTACAAAAAAAAATATTTAAATCAAATTAATAAAAAAACTGTGCTTGCACATCCTGTGGGGCGCAAATTCTGTGGGGCGCACATCCTGCGGCGCACATCCTGCTGCGCACATAAATACAAATTATATTAAAACATTTTTACAAAAAAAATATTTAAATCAAATTAATAAAAAAACTGTCCTTTCACATCCTGTGGGGCGCAAATTCTGTGGGGCGCACATCCTGCGGCGCACATCCTGCTGCGCACATAAATAAAAATAATATTAAAAACAAATTACAATTTTTTTTTTAAATCAAATTAATAAAAAAACTGTCCTTGCACATCCTGTGGGGCGCAAATTCTGTGGGGCGCACATCCTGTGGCGCACATCCTGCTGCGCACATAAATAAAAACAATATTAAAAACAAATTACAATTTTTAAAAAAAAATCAAATTAATAAAAAAATTGTCCTTGCACATCCTGTGGGGCGCAAATTCTGTGGGGCACACATCCTGCGGCGCACATCCTGCTGCGCACATAAATAAAAATAATATTAAAACATTTTTACAAAAAAAAATATTTAAATCAAATTAATAAAAAAACTGTGCTTGCACATCCTGTGGGGCGCAAATTCTGTGGGGCGCACATCCTGCGGCACACATCCTGCTGCGCACATAAATAAAAATAATATTGAAACAAATTTACAATTTTTTTTTTTTAAATCAAATTAATAAAAAAACTGTGCTTGCACATCCTGTGGGGCGAAAATTATGTGGGGCGCACATCATGCGGCGCACATCCTGCTGCGCACATAAATAAAAATAATATTAAAAACAAATTACAATTTTTTTAAAAAAATCAAATTAATAAAAAAACTGTCCTTGCACATCCTGTGGGGCGCAAATTCTGTGGGGCGCACATCCTGCGGCGCACATCCTGCTGCGCACATAAATAAAAATAATATTAAAACATTTTTACAGAAAAAAATATTTAAATCAAATTAATAAAAAACTGTGGTTGCACATCCTGTGGGGCGCAAATTATGTGGGGAGCACAGACTGCGGCGCACATCCTGCTGCGCACATAGATAAAAATAATATTAAAACATCTTTACAAAAAAAATATTTAAAACAATTAATAAAAAAACTGTGCTTGCTCATCCTGTGAGGCGCAAATTATGTGGGGCGCACATCATGCGGCCCACATCCAGCTGCGCACATTAATAATAATAATATTAAAACATTTTTACAAAAAAAAATATTTAAATCAAATTAATAAAAAAACTGTGCTTGCACATCCTGTAGGGCGCAAATTCTGTGGGGCGCACATCCTGAAGCGCACATCCTGCGGCGCACAACCTGCTGCGCACATAAATAAAAATAATATTAAAAACAAATTACAATTTTTTTTTTAAATCAAATTAATAAAAAAACTGTGCTTGCACATCCTGTGGGGCGCAAATTATGTGGGGCGCCCATCCTGTGGCGCACATCCTGCTGTGCACATAAATAAAAATAATATTAAAAACAATTTACAATTATTTTTTTTTAAATCAAATTAATAAAAAAACTGTGCTTGCACATCCTGTGGGGCGCACATCCTGCTGCGCACATAAATAAAAATAATATTAAAACATTTTTACAAAAAAAATATTTAAATCAAATTAATAAAAAAATGTCTTTGCACATCCTCTGGGGCGCAAATTCTGTGGGGCGCACATCCTGCGGCGCACATCCTGCTGCGCACATAAATAAAAATAATATTAAAAACAAATTACAATTTTTTTTTTTTAAATCAAATTAATAAAAAAACTGTCCTTGCACATCCTGTGGGGCGCAAATTCTGTGGGGGGCACATCCTGCGGCGCACATCCTGCTGCGCACATAAATAAAAATAATATTAAAAACAAATAACAATTTTTTTTTTAAATCAAATTAATAAAAAAACTGTGCTTGCACATCCTGTGGGGCGCAAATTCTGTGGGCCGCAAATCTTGCGGCGCACATCCTGCTGCGCACATAAATAAATATAATATTAAAAACAAATTACAATTTTTTTTTTAAATCAAATTAATAAAAAAACTGTCCTTGCACATCCTGTGGGGCGCAAATTCTGTGGGGCGCACATCCTGCGGCGCAAATCCTGATGCGCACATGAATAAAAATAATATTAAAACATTTTTACAAAAAAAAATATTTAAATTAAATTAATAAAAAAACTGTGCTTGCACATCCTGTGGGGCGCAAATTCTGTGGGGCGCACATCCTGTGGCGCACATCCTGCTGCGCACATAAATAAAAATAATATTAAAAACGTTTTTACAAAAAAAAATATTTAAATCAAATTAATAAAAAAACTGTGCTTGCACATCCTGTGGGGCGCAAATTATGTGGGGCGCACATCCCACGGCGCACATCCTGCTTCGCAAATAAATAAAAATGAAATTAAAACATTTTTACAAAAAAAATATTTAAATCAAATTAATAAAAAACTGTCCTTGCACATCCTGTGGGGCGCAAATTATGTGGGGCGCACATCCTGCGGCGCACATAAATAAAAATAATATTAAAACATTTTTACAAAAAAAATATTTAAATCAAATTAATAAAAAAACTGTGCTTGCACATCCTGTGGGGCGCAAATTCTGTGGGGCGCACATCCTGCGGCACACATCCTGCTGCGCACATAAATAAAAATAATATTAAAACATTTTTACAAAAAAAAATATTTAAATATAACTAATAAAAAACCTTGCTTGCACATCCTGTGGGGCGCAAATTATGTGGGGCGCACATCCTGCTGCGCACATAAATAAAAATAATATTAAAACATTTTTACAAAAAAAATATTTAAATCAAATTAATAAAAAAATGTCTTTGCACATCCTCTGGGGCGCAAATTCTGTGGGGCGCACATCCTGCGGCGCACATCCTGCTGCGCACATAAATAAAAATAATATTAAAACATTTTTACAAAAAAAAATATTTAAATCAAATTAATAAAAAAACTGTGCTTGCACATCCTGTGGGGCGCAAATTCTGTGGGGCGCAAATCCTGCGGCACACATCCTGCTGCGCACATAAATAAAAATAATATTAAAAACAAATTACAATTTTTTTTTTTAAATCAAATTAATAAAAAAACTGTCCTTGCACATCCTGTGGGGCGCAAATTATGTGGGGCGCACATCCTGCGGCGCACATAAATAAAAATAATATTAAAACATTTTTACAAAAAAAATATTTAAATCAAATTAATAAAAAAACTGTCCTTGCACATCCTGTGGGGCGCAAATTATGTGGGGCGCACATCCTGCAGCACACATCCTGCTGCGCACATACATAAAAATAATATTAAAAACAAATTACAATTTTTTTTTTAAAATCAAATTAATAAAAAAACTGTCGTTGCACATCCTGTGGGGCGCAAATTATGTGGGGCGCACATCCTGAAGCGCACATCCTGCTGCGCACATGAAATAAAAATAATATTAAAACATTTTTACAAAAAAAAATATTTAAATCAAATTAATAAAAAAACTGTGCTTGCACATCCTGTGGGGCGCAAATTCTGTGGGGCGCACATCCAGCTGGGCAAATTCATAAAAATAATATTAAATTTTTTTTACAATTTTCTTTTTTTAAATCAAATTAATAAAAAAACTGTGCTTGCACATCCTGTGGGGCGCAAATTATGTGGGGCACAAATTCTGTGGGGCGCACATCCTGCGGCGCACATCCTGCTGCGCACATAAATAAAAATAATATTAAAACATTTTTACAAAAAAAAATATTTAAATCAAATTAATAAAAAAACTGTGCTTGCACATCCTGTGGGGCGCAAATAATGTGGGGCCCACATCCTGCGGCGCACATCCTGCTGCGCACATAAATAAAAATAATATTAAAACATTATTACAAAAAAAAAATATTTAAATATAACTGATAAAAAAACTGTGCTTGCACATCCTGTGGGACGCAAATTATGTGGGGCGCACATCCTGCTGTGCAAATAAATAAAAATAATATTAAAAACAAATTACAATTTTTTTTTAAAATCAAATTAATAAACAAACTGTGCTTGCACATCCTGTGGGGCGCAAATTCTGTGGGGCGCACATCCTGCTGCGCACATCCTGCTGCGCACATAAATAAAAATAATATTAAAACATTTTTACAAAAAAAAATATTTAAATCAAATTAATAAAAAAACTGTGCTTGCACATCCTGTGGGGCGCAAATTCTGTGGGGCGCACATCCTGCTGCGCACATAAATAAAAATAATATTAAAAACAAATTACAATTTTTTTTTTTAAATCAAATTAATAAAAAAACTGTCCTTGCACATCCTGTGGGGCGCAAATTATGTGGGGCGCACATCCTGTGGCGCACATCCTGCTGCGCACATGAATAAAAATAATATTAAAAACAATTTACAATTTTTTTTTTTAAATCAAATTAATAAACAAACTGTGCTTCCACATCCTGTGGGGCGCAAATTCTGTGGGGCGCACATCCTGCGGCGCACATCCTGCTGCGCACATAAATAAAAATAATATTAAAACATTTTTATAAAAAAAATATTTAAATCAAATTAATAAAAAAACTGTCCTTGCAAATCCTGTGGGGCGCAAATTATGTGGGGCGCACACATCCTGCTGCGCAAATTAATAAAAAAACTGTCCTTGCACATCCTGTGGGGCGCAAATTCTGTGGGGCGCACATGAATAAAAATAATATTAAAACATTTTTAAAAAAAAAATATTTAAATCAAATTAATAAAAAAACTGTCCTTGCAAATCCTGTGGGGTGCAAATTATGTGGGGCGCACACATCCTGCTGCGCACATAAATAAAAATAATATTAAAACATTTTTACAAAAAAAAATATTTAAATCAAATTAATAAAAAAACTGTCCTTGCACATCCTGTGGGGCGCAAATTCTGTGGGGCGCACATGAATAAAAATAATATTAAAACATTTTTACAAAAAAAAATATTTAAATCAAATTAATAAAAAAACTGTCCTTGCAAATCCTGTGGGGTGCAAATTATGTGGGGCGCACACATCCTGCTGCGCACATAAATAAAAATAATATTAAAACATTTTTACAAAAAAAAATATTTAAATCAAATTAATAAAAAAACTGTGCTTGCACATCCTGTGGGGCATAAATTCTCTGGGGCGCACATCCTGCTGCGCACATAAATAAAAATAATATTAAAAACAAATTACAATTTTTTTTTTAAATCAAATTAATAAAAAAACTGTGCTTGCACATCCTGTGGGGCGCAAATTCTGTGGGGCGCACATCCTGCTGCGCACATAAATAAAAATAATATTAAAAACAAATTACAATTTTTTTTTTAAATCAAATTAATAAAAAAACTGTCCTTGCACATCCTGTGGGGCGCAAATTCTGTGGGGCGCACATGAATAAAAATAATATTAAAACATTTTTACAAAAAAAAATATTTAAATCAAATTAATAAAAAAACTGTCCTTGCAAATCCTGTGGGGTGCAAATTATGTGGGGCGCACACATCCTGCTGCGCACATAAATAAAAATAATATTAAAACATTTTTACAAAAAAAAATATTTAAATCAAATTAATAAAAAAACTGTCCTTGCACATCCTGTGGGGCGCAAATTCTGTGGGGCGCACATGAATAAAAATAATATTAAAACATTTTTACAAAAAAAAATATTTAAATCAAATTAATAAAAAAACTGTCCTTGCAAATCCTGTGGGGTGCAAATTATGTGGGGCGCACACATCCTGCTGCGCACATAAATAAAAATAATATTAAAACATTTTTACAAAAAAAAATATTTAAATCAAATTAATAAAAAAACTGTGCTTGCACATCCTGTGGGGCATAAATTCTCTGGGGCGCACATCCTGCTGCGCACATAAATAAAAATAATATTAAAAACAAATTACAATTTTTTTTTTAAATCAAATTAATAAAAAAACTGTGCTTGCACATCCTGTGGGGCGCAAATTCTGTGGGGCGCACATCCTGCTGCGCACATAAATAAAAATAATATTAAAAACAAATTACAATTTTTTTTTTAAATCAAATTAATAAAAAAACTGTCCTTGCACATCCTGTGGGGCGCAAATTCTGTGGGGCGCACATCCTGCGGCGCACATCCTTCGGCGCACATCCTGCTGCGCACATGAATAAAAATAATATTAAAAACAAATTCAATTTTTTTTTTAAATCAAATTTATAAACAAACTGTGCTTGCACATCTTGTGGGGCGCAAATTCTGTGGGGCGCACATCCTGCGGCGCACATCCTTCGGCGCACATCCTGCTGCGCACATGAATAAAAATAATATTAAAAACAAATTCAATTTTTTTTTTAAATCAAATTTATAAACAAACTGTGCTTGCACATCCTGTGGGGCGCAAATTCTGTGGGGCGCACATCCTGCGGCGCACATCCTGCTGCGCACATAAATAAAAATAATATTAAAACATTTTTACAAAAAAAAATATTTAAATCAAATTAATAAAAAAACTGTGCTTGCACATCCTGTGGGGCGCAAATTATGTGGGGCGCACATCCTGCGGCGCACATAAATAAAAATAATATTAAAACATTTTTACAAAAAAAAATATTTAAATCAAATTAATAAAAAAACTGTGCTTGCACATCCTGTGGGGCATAAATTCTCTGGGGCGCACATCCTGCTGCGCACATAAATAAAAATAATATTAAAAACAAATTACAATTTTTTTTTTAAATCAAATTAATAAAAAAACTGTGCTTGCACATCCTGTGGGGCGCAAATTCTGTGGGGCGCACATCCTGCTGCGCACATAAATAAAAATAATATTAAAAACAAATTACAATTTTTTTTTTAAATCAAATTAATAAAAAAACTGTCCTTGCACATCCTGTGGGGCGCAAATTCTGTGGGGCGCACATGAATAAAAATAATATTAAAACATTTTTACAAAAAAAAATATTTAAATCAAATTAATAAAAAAACTGTCCTTGCAAATCCTGTGGGGTGCAAATTATGTGGGGCGCACACATCCTGCTGCGCACATAAATAAAAATAATATTAAAACATTTTTACAAAAAAAAATATTTAAATCAAATTAATAAAAAAACTGTCCTTGCACATCCTGTGGGGCGCAAATTCTGTGGGGCGCACATGAATAAAAATAATATTAAAACATTTTTACAAAAAAAAATATTTAAATCAAATTAATAAAAAAACTGTCCTTGCAAATCCTGTGGGGTGCAAATTATGTGGGGCGCACACATCCTGCTGCGCACATAAATAAAAATAATATTAAAACATTTTTACAAAAAAAAATATTTAAATCAAATTAATAAAAAAACTGTGCTTGCACATCCTGTGGGGCATAAATTCTCTGGGGCGCACATCCTGCTGCGCACATAAATAAAAATAATATTAAAAACAAATTACAATTTTTTTTTTAAATCAAATTAATAAAAAAACTGTGCTTGCACATCCTGTGGGGCGCAAATTCTGTGGGGCGCACATCCTGCTGCGCACATAAATAAAAATAATATTAAAAACAAATTACAATTTTTTTTTTAAATCAAATTAATAAAAAAACTGTCCTTGCACATCCTGTGGGGCGCAAATTCTGTGGGGCGCACATCCTGCGGCGCACATCCTTCGGCGCACATCCTGCTGCGCACATGAATAAAAATAATATTAAAAACAAATTCAATTTTTTTTTTAAATCAAATTTATAAACAAACTGTGCTTGCACATCTTGTGGGGCGCAAATTCTGTGGGGCGCACATCCTGCGGCGCACATCCTTCGGCGCACATCCTGCTGCGCACATGAATAAAAATAATATTAAAAACAAATTCAATTTTTTTTTTAAATCAAATTTATAAACAAACTGTGCTTGCACATCCTGTGGGGCGCAAATTCTGTGGGGCGCACATCCTGCGGCGCACATCCTGCTGCGCACATAAATAAAAATAATATTAAAACATTTTTACAAAAAAAAATATTTAAATCAAATTAATAAAAAAACTGTGCTTGCACATCCTGTGGGGCGCAAATTATGTGGGGCGCACATCCTGCGGCGCACATCCTGCTGCGCACATAAATAAAAATAATATTAAAAACAAATTACAATTTTTTTTTAAAAATCGAATTAATAAAAAAACTGTCCTTTCATATCCTGTGGGGCGCACATCCTGCGGCGCACATCCTGCTGCGCACATAAATAAAAATAATATTAAAACATTTTTACAAAAAAAAATATTTAAATCAAATTAATAAAAAAACTGTGCTTGCACATCCTTCGGCGCACATCCTGCTGCGCACATAAATAAAAATAATATTAAAAACAAATTACAATTTTTTTTTTAAATCAAATTAATAAATAAACTGTCCTTGCACATCCTGTGGGGCGCAAATTCTGTGGGGCGCACATGAATAAAAATAATATTAAAACATTTTTACAAAAAAAAATATTTAAATCAAATTAATAAAAAAACTGTGCTTGCACATCCTGTGGGGCATAAATTCTCTGGGGCGCACATCCTGCGGCGCACATCCTGCTGCGCATATAAATAAAAATAATATTAAAAACAAATTACAATTTTTTTTTTAAATCAAATTAATAAAAAAACTGTGCTTGCACATCCTGTGGGGCGCAAGTTCTGTGGGGCGCACATCCTGCTGCGCACATAAATAAAAATAATATTAAAACATTTTTACAAAAAAAAATATTTAAATCAAATTAATAAAAAAACTGTGCTTGCACATCCTTCGGCGCACATCCTGCTGCGCACATAAATAAAAATAATATTAAAAACAAATTACAATTTTTTTTTTTAAATCAAATTAATAAATAAACTGTCCTTGCACATCCTGTGGGGCGCAAATTCTGTGGGGCGTACATCCTGCGGCGCACATCCTGCTGCGCACATGAATAAAAATAATATTAAAAACAAATTACAAACAAACTGTGCTTGCACATCCTGTGGGGCGCAAATTCTGTGGGGCGCACATCCTGCGGCGCACATCCTGCTGCGCACATAAATAAAAATAATATTAAAACATTTTTACAAAAAAAAATATTTAAATCAAATTAATAAAAAAACTGTGCTTGCACATCCTGTGGGGCATAAATTCTCTGGGGCGCACATCCTGCGGCGCACATCCTGCTGCGCATATAAATAAAAATAATATTAAAAACAAATTACAATTTTTTTTTTAAATCAAATTAATAAAAAAACTGTCCTTGCACATCCTGTGGGGCGCAAATTCTGTGGGGCGCACATCCTGCGGCGCACATCCTTCGGCGCACATCCTGCTGCGCACATGAATAAAAATAATATTAAAAACAAATTCAATTTTTTTTTTAAATCAAATTTATAAACAAACTGTGCTTGCACATCCTGTGGGGCGCAAATTCTGTGGGGCGCACATCCTGCGGCGCACATCCTGCTGCGCACATAAATAAAAATAATATTAAAAACAAATTACAATTTTTTTTTAAAAATCGAATTAATAAAAAAACTGTCCTTTCATATCCTGTGGGGCGCACATCCTGCGGCGCACATCCTGCTGCGCACATAAATAAAAATAATATTAAAAACAATTTACAATTTTTTTTTTTTAAATCAAATTAATAAACAAACTGTGCTTGCACATCCTGTGGGGCGCAAATTCTGTGGGGCGCACATCCTGCGGCGCACATCCTGCTGCGCACATAAATAAAAATAATATTAAAACATTTTTACAAAAAAAAATATTTAAATCAAATTAATAAAAAAACTGTGCTTGCACATCCTTCGGCGCACATCCTGCTGCGCACATAAATAAAAATAATATTAAAAACAAATTACAATTTTTTTTTTAAATCAAATTAATAAATAAACTGTCCTTGCACATCCTGTGGGGCGCAAATTCTGTGGGGCGTACATCCTGCGGCGCACATCCTGCGGCGCACATCCTGCTGCGCACATAAATAAAAATAATATTAAAACATTTTTACAAAAAAAAATATTTAAATATAACTAATAAAAAAACTGTGCTTGCACATCCTGTGGGGCGCAAATTCTGTGGGGCGCACATCCTGCGGCACACATCCTGCTGCGCACATAAATAAAAATAATATTGAAAACAAATTACAATTTTTTTTTTTAAATCGAATTAATAAAAAAACTGTCGTTTCATATCCTGTGGGGCGCACATCCTGCGGCGCACATCCTGCTGCGCACATAAATAAAAATAATATTAAAAACAATTTACAATTTTTTTTTTTTAAATCAAATTAATAAACAAACTGTGCTTGCACATCCTGTGGGGCGCAAATTCTGTGGGGCGCACATCCTGCGGCGCACATCCTGCTGCGCACATAAATAAGAATAATATTAAAAACAAATTACAATTTTTTTTTTTTAAATCAAATTAATAAAAAAACTGTGCTTGCACATCCTGTGGGGCGCAAATTCTGTGGAGCGCACATCCTACTGCGCACATAAATAAAAATAATATTAAAACATTTTTACAAAAAAAAATATTTAAATCAAATTAATAAAAAAACTGTGCTTGCACATCCTTTGGGGCGCAAATTATGTGGGGCACACATCCTGCGGCGCACATCCAGCTGCGCACATTAATAAAAATAATATTATAAAAAAATTACAATTTTTTTTTTTTTAAATCAAATTAATAAAAAAACTGTCCTTGCACATCCTGTGGGGCGCAAATTCTGTGGGGCGCACATGCTGCTGCGCACATACTGCTGCGCACTTAAATAAAAATAATATTAAAACATTTTTACAAAAAAATATATTTAAATCAAATTAATAAAAAAACTGTGCTTGCACATCCTGTGGGGCGCAAATTCTGTGGGGCGCACATTCTGCGGCGCACATCCTGCTGCGCACAAAAATAAAAATAATATTAATACTTTTTTACAAAAAAAAATATTTAAATCAAATTAATAAAAAAACTGTGCTTGCACATCCTTTGGGGCGCAAATTATGTGGGGCGCATATCCTGCGGCGCACATCCAGCTGCGCACATTAATAAAAATAATATTATAAAAAAATTACAATTTTCTTTTTTTAAATCAAATTAATAAAAAAACTGTCCTTGCACATCCTGTGGGGCGCAAATTCTGTGGGGCGCACATGCTGCTGCGCACATACTGCTGCGCACATAAATAAAAATAATATTAAAACATTTTTACAAAAAAATATATTTAAATCAAATTAATAAAAAAACTGTGCTAGCACATCCTGTGGGGCGCACATCCTGCTGCGCACATAAATAAAAATAATATTAAAACATTTTTACAAAAAAAAATATTTAAATCAAATTAATAAAAAAACTGTGCTTGCACATCCTGTGGGTCGCAAATTATGTGGGGCGCATATCCTGCAGCGCACATGCTGCTGCGCACATAAATAAAAATAATATTAAAAACAAATTACAATTTATTTTTTTTAAATCAAATTAATAAAAAAACTGTCCTTGCACATCCTGTGGGGCGCACATCCTGCGGCGCACATCCTGCTGCGCACATGAATAAAAATAATATTAAAAACAAATTACAATTTTTTTTTTAAATCAAATTAATAAAAAAACTGTCCTTGCACATCCTGTGGGGCGCAAATTCTGTGGGGCGCACATCCTGCGGCGCACATCCTGCTGCGCAAATAAATAAAAATAATATTAAAAACAAACTACAAAATTTTTTTTTTAAATCAAATTAATAAAAAAACTGTGCTTGCACATCCTGTGGGGCGCAAATTCTGTGGGGCGCACATCCTGCTGCAAACAAAAATCAAAATAATATTAAAACATTTTTTTCAAAAAAAAATATTTAAATCAAATTAATAAAAAAACTGTGCTTGCACATTCTGTGGGGCGCAAATTCTGTCGGGCGCACATCCTGCGGCACACATCCTGCTGCGCACATAAATAAAAATAATATTGAAACAAATTTACAAGTTTTTTTTTTTAAATCAAATTAATAAAAAAACTGTGCTTGCACATCCTGTGGGGCGCAAATTCTGTGGGGCGCACATCCTGCGGCGCACATCCTTCTGCGCACATAAATAAAAATAATATTAAAATCAAATTACAATTTTTTTTTTTAAATCAAATTAATAAAAAAACTGTCCTTGCACATCCTGTGGGGCGCACATCCTGCTGCGCACATGAATAAAAATGAAATTAAAAAAAATTTACAATTTTTTTTTTTTAAATCAAATTAATAAAAAAAATGTGCTTGCACATCCTGTGGGGAGCATATCCTGCGGCGCACATCCTGCTGCGCACATAAATCAAAATAATATTAAAACATTTTTACAAAAATTTTTTTTTAAATCAAATTAATAAAAAAAGCTGTCATTGCACATCTTGTGGGGCGCAAATTCTGTGGGGCGCACATCCTGCGGCGCACATCCTGCTGCGCACATAAATAAAAATAATATTAAAAAAAAATTACAATTTTTTTTTTTAAATCAAATTAATAAAAAAACTGTGCTTGCACATCCTGTGGGGCGCAAATTCTGTGGGGCGCACATCCTGCGGCGCACATCCTGCTGCGCACATAAGTAAAAATAATATTAAAAACAAACTACAAAATTTTTTTTTTAAATCAAATTAATAAAAAAACTGTGCTTGCACATCCTGTGGGGCGCAAATTCTGTGGGGCGCACATCCTGCTGCGCACATAAATAAAAATAATATTAAAAAAAAATTACAATTTTTTTTTTTAAATCAAATTAATAAAAAAACTGTGCTTGCACATCCTGTGGGGCGCAAATTCTGTGGGGCGCACATCCTGCGGCGCACATCCTGCTGCGCACATAAGTAAAAATAATATTAAAAACAAACTACAAAATTTTTTTTTTAAATCAAATTAATAAAAAAACTGTGCTTGCACATCCTGTGGGGCGCAAATTCTGTGGGGCGCACATCCTGCTGCGCACATAAATCAAAATAATATTAAAACATTTTTACAAAAAATTTTTTTAAATCAAATTAATAAAAAAACTGTGCTTGCACATCCTGTGGGGCGCAAATTCTGTGGAGCGCACATCCTACTGCGCACATAAATAAAAATAATATTAATACTTTTTTACAAAAAAAAATATTTAAATCAAATTAATAAAAAAACTGTGCTTGCACATCCTTTGGGGCGCAAATTATGTGGGGCGCATATCCTGCGGCGCACATCCAGCTGCGCACATTAATAAAAATAATATTATAAAAAAATTACAATTTTCTTTTTTTAAATCAAATTAATAAAAAAACTGTCCTTGCACATCCTGTGGGGCGCAAATTCTGTGGGGCGCACATGCTGCTGCGCACATACTGCTGCGCACATAAATAAAAATAATATTAAAACATTTTTACAAAAAAATATATTTAAATCAAATTAATAAAAAAACTGTGCTTGCACATCCTGTGGGGCGCAAATTATGTGGGGCGCATATCCTGCAGCGCACATGCTGCTGCGCACATAAATAAAAATAATATTAAAAACAAATTACAATTTATTTTTTTTAAATCAAATTAATAAAAAAACTGTCCTTGCACATCCTGTGGGGCGCACATCCTGCGGCGCACATCCTGCTGCGCACATGAATAAAAATAATATTAAAAACAAATTACAATTTTTTTTTTAAATCAAATTAATAAAAAAACTGTCCTTGCACATCCTGTGGGGCGCAAATTCTGTGGGGCGCACATCCTGCGGCGCACATCCTGCTGCGCAAATAAGTAAAAATAATATTAAAAACAAACTACAAAATTTTTTTTTTAAATCAAATTAATAAAAAAACTGTGCTTGCACATCCTGTGGGGCGCAAATTCTGTGGGGCACACATCCTGCGGCGCACATCCTGCTGCGCACATAAATAAAAATAATATTAAAACATTTTTACAAAAAAAAATATTTAAATCAAATTAATAAAAAAACTGTCCTTGCACATCCTGTGGGGCGCAAATTCTGTGGGGCGCACATGAATAAAAATAATATTAAAACATTTTTACAAAAAAAAATATTTAAATCAAATTAATAAAAAAACTGTCCTTGCAAATCCTGTGGGGTGCAAATTATGTGGGGCGCACACATCCTGCTGCGCACATAAATAAAAATAATATTAAAACATTTTTACAAAAAAAAATATTTAAATCAAATTAATAAAAAAACTGTGCTTGCACATCCTGTGGGGCATAAATTCTCTGGGGCGCACATCCTGCTGCGCACATAAATAAAAATAATATTAAAAACAAATTACAATTTTTTTTTTAAATCAAATTAATAAAAAAACTGTGCTTGCACATCCTGTGGGGCGCAAATTCTGTGGGGCGCACATCCTGCTGCGCACATAAATAAAAATAATATTAAAAACAAATTACAATTTTTTTTTTAAATCAAATTAATAAAAAAACTGTCCTTGCACATCCTGTGGGGCGCAAATTCTGTGGGGCGCACATCCTGCGGCGCACATCCTTCGGCGCACATCCTGCTGCGCACATGAATAAAAATAATATTAAAAACAAATTCAATTTTTTTTTTAAATCAAATTTATAAACAAACTGTGCTTGCACATCTTGTGGGGCGCAAATTCTGTGGGGCGCACATCCTGCGGCGCACATCCTTCGGCGCACATCCTGCTGCGCACATGAATAAAAATAATATTAAAAACAAATTCAATTTTTTTTTTAAATCAAATTTATAAACAAACTGTGCTTGCACATCCTGTGGGGCGCAAATTCTGTGGGGCGCACATCCTGCGGCGCACATCCTGCTGCGCACATAAATAAAAATAATATTAAAACATTTTTACAAAAAAAAATATTTAAATCAAATTAATAAAAAAACTGTGCTTGCACATCCTGTGGGGCGCAAATTATGTGGGGCGCACATCCTGCGGCGCACATCCTGCTGCGCACATAAATAAAAATAATATTAAAAACAAATTACAATTTTTTTTTAAAAATCGAATTAATAAAAAAACTGTCCTTTCATATCCTGTGGGGCGCACATCCTGCGGCGCACATCCTGCTGCGCACATAAATAAAAATAATATTAAAACATTTTTACAAAAAAAAATATTTAAATCAAATTAATAAAAAAACTGTGCTTGCACATCCTTCGGCGCACATCCTGCTGCGCACATAAATAAAAATAATATTAAAAACAAATTACAATTTTTTTTTTAAATCAAATTAATAAATAAACTGTCCTTGCACATCCTGTGGGGCGCAAATTCTGTGGGGCGCACATGAATAAAAATAATATTAAAACATTTTTACAAAAAAAAATATTTAAATCAAATTAATAAAAAAACTGTGCTTGCACATCCTGTGGGGCATAAATTCTCTGGGGCGCACATCCTGCGGCGCACATCCTGCTGCGCATATAAATAAAAATAATATTAAAAACAAATTACAATTTTTTTTTTAAATCAAATTAATAAAAAAACTGTGCTTGCACATCCTGTGGGGCGCAAGTTCTGTGGGGCGCACATCCTGCTGCGCACATAAATAAAAATAATATTAAAACATTTTTACAAAAAAAAATATTTAAATCAAATTAATAAAAAAACTGTGCTTGCACATCCTTCGGCGCACATCCTGCTGCGCACATAAATAAAAATAATATTAAAAACAAATTACAATTTTTTTTTTTAAATCAAATTAATAAATAAACTGTCCTTGCACATCCTGTGGGGCGCAAATTCTGTGGGGCGTACATCCTGCGGCGCACATCCTGCTGCGCACATGAATAAAAATAATATTAAAAACAAATTACAAACAAACTGTGCTTGCACATCCTGTGGGGCGCAAATTCTGTGGGGCGCACATCCTGCGGCGCACATCCTGCTGCGCACATAAATAAAAATAATATTAAAACATTTTTACAAAAAAAAATATTTAAATCAAATTAATAAAAAAACTGTGCTTGCACATCCTGTGGGGCATAAATTCTCTGGGGCGCACATCCTGCGGCGCACATCCTGCTGCGCATATAAATAAAAATAATATTAAAAACAAATTACAATTTTTTTTTTAAATCAAATTAATAAAAAAACTGTCCTTGCACATCCTGTGGGGCGCAAATTCTGTGGGGCGCACATCCTGCGGCGCACATCCTTCGGCGCACATCCTGCTGCGCACATGAATAAAAATAATATTAAAAACAAATTCAATTTTTTTTTTAAATCAAATTTATAAACAAACTGTGCTTGCACATCCTGTGGGGCGCAAATTCTGTGGGGCGCACATCCTGCGGCGCACATCCTGCTGCGCACATAAATAAAAATAATATTAAAAACAAATTACAATTTTTTTTTAAAAATCGAATTAATAAAAAAACTGTCCTTTCATATCCTGTGGGGCGCACATCCTGCGGCGCACATCCTGCTGCGCACATAAATAAAAATAATATTAAAAACAATTTACAATTTTTTTTTTTTAAATCAAATTAATAAACAAACTGTGCTTGCACATCCTGTGGGGCGCAAATTCTGTGGGGCGCACATCCTGCGGCGCACATCCTGCTGCGCACATAAATAAAAATAATATTAAAACATTTTTACAAAAAAAAATATTTAAATCAAATTAATAAAAAAACTGTGCTTGCACATCCTTCGGCGCACATCCTGCTGCGCACATAAATAAAAATAATATTAAAAACAAATTACAATTTTTTTTTTAAATCAAATTAATAAATAAACTGTCCTTGCACATCCTGTGGGGCGCAAATTCTGTGGGGCGTACATCCTGCGGCGCACATCCTGCGGCGCACATCCTGCTGCGCACATAAATAAAAATAATATTAAAACATTTTTACAAAAAAAAATATTTAAATATAACTAATAAAAAAACTGTGCTTGCACATCCTGTGGGGCGCAAATTCTGTGGGGCGCACATCCTGCGGCACACATCCTGCTGCGCACATAAATAAAAATAATATTGAAAACAAATTACAATTTTTTTTTTTAAATCGAATTAATAAAAAAACTGTCGTTTCATATCCTGTGGGGCGCACATCCTGCGGCGCACATCCTGCTGCGCACATAAATAAAAATAATATTAAAAACAATTTACAATTTTTTTTTTTTAAATCAAATTAATAAACAAACTGTGCTTGCACATCCTGTGGGGCGCAAATTCTGTGGGGCGCACATCCTGCGGCGCACATCCTGCTGCGCACATAAATAAGAATAATATTAAAAACAAATTACAATTTTTTTTTTTTAAATCAAATTAATAAAAAAACTGTGCTTGCACATCCTGTGGGGCGCAAATTCTGTGGAGCGCACATCCTACTGCGCACATAAATAAAAATAATATTAAAACATTTTTACAAAAAAAAATATTTAAATCAAATTAATAAAAAAACTGTGCTTGCACATCCTTTGGGGCGCAAATTATGTGGGGCACACATCCTGCGGCGCACATCCAGCTGCGCACATTAATAAAAATAATATTATAAAAAAATTACAATTTTTTTTTTTTTAAATCAAATTAATAAAAAAACTGTCCTTGCACATCCTGTGGGGCGCAAATTCTGTGGGGCGCACATGCTGCTGCGCACATACTGCTGCGCACTTAAATAAAAATAATATTAAAACATTTTTACAAAAAAATATATTTAAATCAAATTAATAAAAAAACTGTGCTTGCACATCCTGTGGGGCGCAAATTCTGTGGGGCGCACATTCTGCGGCGCACATCCTGCTGCGCACAAAAATAAAAATAATATTAATACTTTTTTACAAAAAAAAATATTTAAATCAAATTAATAAAAAAACTGTGCTTGCACATCCTTTGGGGCGCAAATTATGTGGGGCGCATATCCTGCGGCGCACATCCAGCTGCGCACATTAATAAAAATAATATTATAAAAAAATTACAATTTTCTTTTTTTAAATCAAATTAATAAAAAAACTGTCCTTGCACATCCTGTGGGGCGCAAATTCTGTGGGGCGCACATGCTGCTGCGCACATACTGCTGCGCACATAAATAAAAATAATATTAAAACATTTTTACAAAAAAATATATTTAAATCAAATTAATAAAAAAACTGTGCTAGCACATCCTGTGGGGCGCACATCCTGCTGCGCACATAAATAAAAATAATATTAAAACATTTTTACAAAAAAAAATATTTAAATCAAATTAATAAAAAAACTGTGCTTGCACATCCTGTGGGTCGCAAATTATGTGGGGCGCATATCCTGCAGCGCACATGCTGCTGCGCACATAAATAAAAATAATATTAAAAACAAATTACAATTTATTTTTTTTAAATCAAATTAATAAAAAAACTGTCCTTGCACATCCTGTGGGGCGCACATCCTGCGGCGCACATCCTGCTGCGCACATGAATAAAAATAATATTAAAAACAAATTACAATTTTTTTTTTAAATCAAATTAATAAAAAAACTGTCCTTGCACATCCTGTGGGGCGCAAATTCTGTGGGGCGCACATCCTGCGGCGCACATCCTGCTGCGCAAATAAATAAAAATAATATTAAAAACAAACTACAAAATTTTTTTTTTAAATCAAATTAATAAAAAAACTGTGCTTGCACATCCTGTGGGGCGCAAATTCTGTGGGGCGCACATCCTGCTGCAAACAAAAATCAAAATAATATTAAAACATTTTTTTCAAAAAAAAATATTTAAATCAAATTAATAAAAAAACTGTGCTTGCACATTCTGTGGGGCGCAAATTCTGTCGGGCGCACATCCTGCGGCACACATCCTGCTGCGCACATAAATAAAAATAATATTGAAACAAATTTACAAGTTTTTTTTTTTAAATCAAATTAATAAAAAAACTGTGCTTGCACATCCTGTGGGGCGCAAATTCTGTGGGGCGCACATCCTGCGGCGCACATCCTTCTGCGCACATAAATAAAAATAATATTAAAATCAAATTACAATTTTTTTTTTTAAATCAAATTAATAAAAAAACTGTCCTTGCACATCCTGTGGGGCGCACATCCTGCTGCGCACATGAATAAAAATGAAATTAAAAAAAATTTACAATTTTTTTTTTTTAAATCAAATTAATAAAAAAAATGTGCTTGCACATCCTGTGGGGAGCATATCCTGCGGCGCACATCCTGCTGCGCACATAAATCAAAATAATATTAAAACATTTTTACAAAAATTTTTTTTTAAATCAAATTAATAAAAAAAGCTGTCATTGCACATCTTGTGGGGCGCAAATTCTGTGGGGCGCACATCCTGCGGCGCACATCCTGCTGCGCACATAAATAAAAATAATATTAAAAAAAAATTACAATTTTTTTTTTTAAATCAAATTAATAAAAAAACTGTGCTTGCACATCCTGTGGGGCGCAAATTCTGTGGGGCGCACATCCTGCGGCGCACATCCTGCTGCGCACATAAGTAAAAATAATATTAAAAACAAACTACAAAATTTTTTTTTTAAATCAAATTAATAAAAAAACTGTGCTTGCACATCCTGTGGGGCGCAAATTCTGTGGGGCGCACATCCTGCTGCGCACATAAATAAAAATAATATTAAAAAAAAATTACAATTTTTTTTTTTAAATCAAATTAATAAAAAAACTGTGCTTGCACATCCTGTGGGGCGCAAATTCTGTGGGGCGCACATCCTGCGGCGCACATCCTGCTGCGCACATAAGTAAAAATAATATTAAAAACAAACTACAAAATTTTTTTTTTAAATCAAATTAATAAAAAAACTGTGCTTGCACATCCTGTGGGGCGCAAATTCTGTGGGGCGCACATCCTGCTGCGCACATAAATCAAAATAATATTAAAACATTTTTACAAAAAATTTTTTTAAATCAAATTAATAAAAAAACTGTGCTTGCACATCCTGTGGGGCGCAAATTCTGTGGAGCGCACATCCTACTGCGCACATAAATAAAAATAATATTAATACTTTTTTACAAAAAAAAATATTTAAATCAAATTAATAAAAAAACTGTGCTTGCACATCCTTTGGGGCGCAAATTATGTGGGGCGCATATCCTGCGGCGCACATCCAGCTGCGCACATTAATAAAAATAATATTATAAAAAAATTACAATTTTCTTTTTTTAAATCAAATTAATAAAAAAACTGTCCTTGCACATCCTGTGGGGCGCAAATTCTGTGGGGCGCACATGCTGCTGCGCACATACTGCTGCGCACATAAATAAAAATAATATTAAAACATTTTTACAAAAAAATATATTTAAATCAAATTAATAAAAAAACTGTGCTTGCACATCCTGTGGGGCGCAAATTATGTGGGGCGCATATCCTGCAGCGCACATGCTGCTGCGCACATAAATAAAAATAATATTAAAAACAAATTACAATTTATTTTTTTTAAATCAAATTAATAAAAAAACTGTCCTTGCACATCCTGTGGGGCGCACATCCTGCGGCGCACATCCTGCTGCGCACATGAATAAAAATAATATTAAAAACAAATTACAATTTTTTTTTTAAATCAAATTAATAAAAAAACTGTCCTTGCACATCCTGTGGGGCGCAAATTCTGTGGGGCGCACATCCTGCGGCGCACATCCTGCTGCGCAAATAAGTAAAAATAATATTAAAAACAAACTACAAAATTTTTTTTTTAAATCAAATTAATAAAAAAACTGTGCTTGCACATCCTGTGGGGCGCAAATTCTGTGGGGCACACATCCTGCGGCGCACATCCTGCTGCGCACATAAATAAAAATAATATTAAAACATTTTTACAAAAAAAAATATTTAAATCAAATTAATAAAAAAACTGTCCTTGCACATCCTGTGGGGCGCAAATTCTGTGGGGCGCACATGAATAAAAATAATATTAAAACATTTTTACAAAAAAAAATATTTAAATCAAATTAATAAAAAAACTGTCCTTGCAAATCCTGTGGGGTGCAAATTATGTGGGGCGCACACATCCTGCTGCGCACATAAATAAAAATAATATTAAAACATTTTTACAAAAAAAAATATTTAAATCAAATTAATAAAAAAACTGTGCTTGCACATCCTGTGGGGCATAAATTCTCTGGGGCGCACATCCTGCTGCGCACATAAATAAAAATAATATTAAAAACAAATTACAATTTTTTTTTTAAATCAAATTAATAAAAAAACTGTGCTTGCACATCCTGTGGGGCGCAAATTCTGTGGGGCGCACATCCTGCTGCGCACATAAATAAAAATAATATTAAAAACAAATTACAATTTTTTTTTTAAATCAAATTAATAAAAAAACTGTCCTTGCACATCCTGTGGGGCGCAAATTCTGTGGGGCGCACATCCTGCGGCGCACATCCTTCGGCGCACATCCTGCTGCGCACATGAATAAAAATAATATTAAAAACAAATTCAATTTTTTTTTTAAATCAAATTTATAAACAAACTGTGCTTGCACATCTTGTGGGGCGCAAATTCTGTGGGGCGCACATCCTGCGGCGCACATCCTTCGGCGCACATCCTGCTGCGCACATGAATAAAAATAATATTAAAAACAAATTCAATTTTTTTTTTAAATCAAATTTATAAACAAACTGTGCTTGCACATCCTGTGGGGCGCAAATTCTGTGGGGCGCACATCCTGCGGCGCACATCCTGCTGCGCACATAAATAAAAATAATATTAAAACATTTTTACAAAAAAAAATATTTAAATCAAATTAATAAAAAAACTGTGCTTGCACATCCTGTGGGGCGCAAATTATGTGGGGCGCACATCCTGCGGCGCACATCCTGCTGCGCACATAAATAAAAATAATATTAAAAACAAATTACAATTTTTTTTTAAAAATCGAATTAATAAAAAAACTGTCCTTTCATATCCTGTGGGGCGCACATCCTGCGGCGCACATCCTGCTGCGCACATAAATAAAAATAATATTAAAACATTTTTACAAAAAAAAATATTTAAATCAAATTAATAAAAAAACTGTGCTTGCACATCCTTCGGCGCACATCCTGCTGCGCACATAAATAAAAATAATATTAAAAACAAATTACAATTTTTTTTTTAAATCAAATTAATAAATAAACTGTCCTTGCACATCCTGTGGGGCGCAAATTCTGTGGGGCGCACATGAATAAAAATAATATTAAAACATTTTTACAAAAAAAAATATTTAAATCAAATTAATAAAAAAACTGTGCTTGCACATCCTGTGGGGCATAAATTCTCTGGGGCGCACATCCTGCGGCGCACATCCTGCTGCGCATATAAATAAAAATAATATTAAAAACAAATTACAATTTTTTTTTTAAATCAAATTAATAAAAAAACTGTGCTTGCACATCCTGTGGGGCGCAAGTTCTGTGGGGCGCACATCCTGCTGCGCACATAAATAAAAATAATATTAAAACATTTTTACAAAAAAAAATATTTAAATCAAATTAATAAAAAAACTGTGCTTGCACATCCTTCGGCGCACATCCTGCTGCGCACATAAATAAAAATAATATTAAAAACAAATTACAATTTTTTTTTTTAAATCAAATTAATAAATAAACTGTCCTTGCACATCCTGTGGGGCGCAAATTCTGTGGGGCGTACATCCTGCGGCGCACATCCTGCTGCGCACATGAATAAAAATAATATTAAAAACAAATTACAAACAAACTGTGCTTGCACATCCTGTGGGGCGCAAATTCTGTGGGGCGCACATCCTGCGGCGCACATCCTGCTGCGCACATAAATAAAAATAATATTAA
This sequence comes from Pleuronectes platessa, assembly GCF_947347685.1. Lineage (NCBI taxonomy): Eukaryota > Metazoa > Chordata > Actinopteri > Pleuronectiformes > Pleuronectidae > Pleuronectes > Pleuronectes platessa. Next base: position 724,440 of record NW_026519116.1, on the reverse strand, counting down.
AACATTTTTACAAAAAAAAATATTTAAATCAAATTAATAAAAAAACTGTGCTTGCACATCCTGTGGGGCATAAATTCTCTGGGGCGCACATCCTGCGGCGCACATCCTGCTGCGCATATAAATAAAAATAATATTAAAAACAAATTACAATTTTTTTTTTAAATCAAATTAATAAAAAAACTGTCCTTGCACATCCTGTGGGGCGCAAATTCTGTGGGGCGCACATCCTGCGGCGCACATCCTTCGGCGCACATCCTGCTGCGCACATGAATAAAAATAATATTAAAAACAAATTCAATTTTTTTTTTAAATCAAATTTATAAACAAACTGTGCTTGCACATCCTGTGGGGCGCAAATTCTGTGGGGCGCACATCCTGCGGCGCACATCCTGCTGCGCACATAAATAAAAATAATATTAAAAACAAATTACAATTTTTTTTTAAAAATCGAATTAATAAAAAAACTGTCCTTTCATATCCTGTGGGGCGCACATCCTGCGGCGCACATCCTGCTGCGCACATAAATAAAAATAATATTAAAAACAATTTACAATTTTTTTTTTTTAAATCAAATTAATAAACAAACTGTGCTTGCACATCCTGTGGGGCGCAAATTCTGTGGGGCGCACATCCTGCGGCGCACATCCTGCTGCGCACATAAATAAAAATAATATTAAAACATTTTTACAAAAAAAAATATTTAAATCAAATTAATAAAAAAACTGTGCTTGCACATCCTTCGGCGCACATCCTGCTGCGCACATAAATAAAAATAATATTAAAAACAAATTACAATTTTTTTTTTAAATCAAATTAATAAATAAACTGTCCTTGCACATCCTGTGGGGCGCAAATTCTGTGGGGCGTACATCCTGCGGCGCACATCCTGCGGCGCACATCCTGCTGCGCACATAAATAAAAATAATATTAAAACATTTTTACAAAAAAAAATATTTAAATATAACTAATAAAAAAACTGTGCTTGCACATCCTGTGGGGCGCAAATTCTGTGGGGCGCACATCCTGCGGCACACATCCTGCTGCGCACATAAATAAAAATAATATTGAAAACAAATTACAATTTTTTTTTTTAAATCGAATTAATAAAAAAACTGTCGTTTCATATCCTGTGGGGCGCACATCCTGCGGCGCACATCCTGCTGCGCACATAAATAAAAATAATATTAAAAACAATTTACAATTTTTTTTTTTTAAATCAAATTAATAAACAAACTGTGCTTGCACATCCTGTGGGGCGCAAATTCTGTGGGGCGCACATCCTGCGGCGCACATCCTGCTGCGCACATAAATAAGAATAATATTAAAAACAAATTACAATTTTTTTTTTTTAAATCAAATTAATAAAAAAACTGTGCTTGCACATCCTGTGGGGCGCAAATTCTGTGGAGCGCACATCCTACTGCGCACATAAATAAAAATAATATTAAAACATTTTTACAAAAAAAAATATTTAAATCAAATTAATAAAAAAACTGTGCTTGCACATCCTTTGGGGCGCAAATTATGTGGGGCACACATCCTGCGGCGCACATCCAGCTGCGCACATTAATAAAAATAATATTATAAAAAAATTACAATTTTTTTTTTTTTAAATCAAATTAATAAAAAAACTGTCCTTGCACATCCTGTGGGGCGCAAATTCTGTGGGGCGCACATGCTGCTGCGCACATACTGCTGCGCACTTAAATAAAAATAATATTAAAACATTTTTACAAAAAAATATATTTAAATCAAATTAATAAAAAAACTGTGCTTGCACATCCTGTGGGGCGCAAATTCTGTGGGGCGCACATTCTGCGGCGCACATCCTGCTGCGCACAAAAATAAAAATAATATTAATACTTTTTTACAAAAAAAAATATTTAAATCAAATTAATAAAAAAACTGTGCTTGCACATCCTTTGGGGCGCAAATTATGTGGGGCGCATATCCTGCGGCGCACATCCAGCTGCGCACATTAATAAAAATAATATTATAAAAAAATTACAATTTTCTTTTTTTAAATCAAATTAATAAAAAAACTGTCCTTGCACATCCTGTGGGGCGCAAATTCTGTGGGGCGCACATGCTGCTGCGCACATACTGCTGCGCACATAAATAAAAATAATATTAAAACATTTTTACAAAAAAATATATTTAAATCAAATTAATAAAAAAACTGTGCTAGCACATCCTGTGGGGCGCACATCCTGCTGCGCACATAAATAAAAATAATATTAAAACATTTTTACAAAAAAAAATATTTAAATCAAATTAATAAAAAAACTGTGCTTGCACATCCTGTGGGTCGCAAATTATGTGGGGCGCATATCCTGCAGCGCACATGCTGCTGCGCACATAAATAAAAATAATATTAAAAACAAATTACAATTTATTTTTTTTAAATCAAATTAATAAAAAAACTGTCCTTGCACATCCTGTGGGGCGCACATCCTGCGGCGCACATCCTGCTGCGCACATGAATAAAAATAATATTAAAAACAAATTACAATTTTTTTTTTAAATCAAATTAATAAAAAAACTGTCCTTGCACATCCTGTGGGGCGCAAATTCTGTGGGGCGCACATCCTGCGGCGCACATCCTGCTGCGCAAATAAATAAAAATAATATTAAAAACAAACTACAAAATTTTTTTTTTAAATCAAATTAATAAAAAAACTGTGCTTGCACATCCTGTGGGGCGCAAATTCTGTGGGGCGCACATCCTGCTGCAAACAAAAATCAAAATAATATTAAAACATTTTTTTCAAAAAAAAATATTTAAATCAAATTAATAAAAAAACTGTGCTTGCACATTCTGTGGGGCGCAAATTCTGTCGGGCGCACATCCTGCGGCACACATCCTGCTGCGCACATAAATAAAAATAATATTGAAACAAATTTACAAGTTTTTTTTTTTAAATCAAATTAATAAAAAAACTGTGCTTGCACATCCTGTGGGGCGCAAATTCTGTGGGGCGCACATCCTGCGGCGCACATCCTTCTGCGCACATAAATAAAAATAATATTAAAATCAAATTACAATTTTTTTTTTAAATCAAATTAATAAAAAAACTGTCCTTGCACATCCTGTGGGGCGCACATCCTGCTGCGCACATGAATAAAAATGAAATTAAAAAAAATTTACAATTTTTTTTTTTTAAATCAAATTAATAAAAAAAATGTGCTTGCACATCCTGTGGGGAGCATATCCTGCGGCGCACATCCTGCTGCGCACATAAATCAAAATAATATTAAAACATTTTTACAAAAATTTTTTTTTAAATCAAATTAATAAAAAAAGCTGTCATTGCACATCTTGTGGGGCGCAAATTCTGTGGGGCGCACATCCTGCGGCGCACATCCTGCTGCGCACATAAATAAAAATAATATTAAAAAAAAATTACAATTTTTTTTTTTAAATCAAATTAATAAAAAAACTGTGCTTGCACATCCTGTGGGGCGCAAATTCTGTGGGGCGCACATCCTGCGGCGCACATCCTGCTGCGCACATAAGTAAAAATAATATTAAAAACAAACTACAAAATTTTTTTTTTAAATCAAATTAATAAAAAAACTGTGCTTGCACATCCTGTGGGGCGCAAATTCTGTGGGGCGCACATCCTGCTGCGCACATAAATAAAAATAATATTAAAAAAAAATTACAATTTTTTTTTTTAAATCAAATTAATAAAAAAACTGTGCTTGCACATCCTGTGGGGCGCAAATTCTGTGGGGCGCACATCCTGCGGCGCACATCCTGCTGCGCACATAAGTAAAAATAATATTAAAAACAAACTACAAAATTTTTTTTTTAAATCAAATTAATAAAAAAACTGTGCTTGCACATCCTGTGGGGCGCAAATTCTGTGGGGCGCACATCCTGCTGCGCACATAAATCAAAATAATATTAAAACATTTTTACAAAAAATTTTTTTAAATCAAATTAATAAAAAAACTGTGCTTGCACATCCTGTGGGGCGCAAATTCTGTGGAGCGCACATCCTACTGCGCACATAAATAAAAATAATATTAATACTTTTTTACAAAAAAAAATATTTAAATCAAATTAATAAAAAAACTGTGCTTGCACATCCTTTGGGGCGCAAATTATGTGGGGCGCATATCCTGCGGCGCACATCCAGCTGCGCACATTAATAAAAATAATATTATAAAAAAATTACAATTTTCTTTTTTTAAATCAAATTAATAAAAAAACTGTCCTTGCACATCCTGTGGGGCGCAAATTCTGTGGGGCGCACATGCTGCTGCGCACATACTGCTGCGCACATAAATAAAAATAATATTAAAACATTTTTACAAAAAAATATATTTAAATCAAATTAATAAAAAAACTGTGCTTGCACATCCTGTGGGGCGCAAATTATGTGGGGCGCATATCCTGCAGCGCACATGCTGCTGCGCACATAAATAAAAATAATATTAAAAACAAATTACAATTTATTTTTTTTAAATCAAATTAATAAAAAAACTGTCCTTGCACATCCTGTGGGGCGCACATCCTGCGGCGCACATCCTGCTGCGCACATGAATAAAAATAATATTAAAAACAAATTACAATTTTTTTTTTAAATCAAATTAATAAAAAAACTGTCCTTGCACATCCTGTGGGGCGCAAATTCTGTGGGGCGCACATCCTGCGGCGCACATCCTGCTGCGCAAATAAGTAAAAATAATATTAAAAACAAACTACAAAATTTTTTTTTTAAATCAAATTAATAAAAAAACTGTGCTTGCACATCCTGTGGGGCGCAAATTCTGTGGGGCACACATCCTGCGGCGCACATCCTGCTGCGCACATAAATAAAAATAATATTAAAACATTTTTACAAAAAAAAATATTTAAATCAAATTAATAAAAAAACTGTGCTTGCACATCCTGTGGGGCGCAAATTCTGTGGGGCGCACATCCTGCGGCACACATCCTGCTGCGCACATAAATAAAAATAATATTGAAACAAATTTACAATTTTTTTTTTTTAAATCAAATTAATAAAAAAACTGTGCTTGCACATCCTGTGGGGCGAAAATTATGTGGGGCGCACATCATGCGGCGCACATCCTGCTGCGCACATAAATAAAAATAATATTAAAAACAAATTACAATTTTTTTAAAAAAATCAAATTAATAAAAAAACTGTCCTTGCACATCCTGTGGGGCGCAAATTCTGTGGGGCGCACATCCTGCGGCGCACATCCTGCTGCGCACATAAATAAAAATAATATTAAAACATTTTTACAGAAAAAAATATTTAAATCAAATTAATAAAAAACTGTGGTTGCACATCCTGTGGGGCGCAAATTATGTGGGGCGCACAGACTGCGGCGCACATCCTGCTGCGCACATAGATAAAAATAATATTAAAACATCTTTACAAAAAAAATATTTAAAACAATTAATAAAAAAACTGTGCTTGCTCATCCTGTGAGGCGCAAATTATGTGGGGCGCACATCATGCGGCCCACATCCAGCTGCGCACATTAATAATAATAATATTAAAACATTTTTACAAAAAAAAATATTTAAATCAAATTAATAAAAAAACTGTGCTTGCACATCCTGTAGGGCGCAAATTCTGTGGGGCGCACATCCTGAAGCGCACATCCTGCGGCGCACAACCTGCTGCGCACATAAATAAAAATAATATTAAAAACAAATTACAATTTTTTTTTTAAATCAAATTAATAAAAAAACTGTGCTTGCACATCCTGTGGGGCGCAAATTATGTGGGGCGCCCATCCTGTGGCGCACATCCTGCTGTGCACATAAATAAAAATAATATTAAAAACAATTTACAATTATTTTTTTTTAAATCAAATTAATAAAAAAACTGTGCTTGCACATCCTGTGGGGCGCACATCCTGCTGCGCACATAAATAAAAATAATATTAAAACATTTTTACAAAAAAAATATTTAAATCAAATTAATAAAAAAATGTCTTTGCACATCCTCTGGGGCGCAAATTCTGTGGGGCGCACATCCTGCGGCGCACATCCTGCTGCGCACATAAATAAAAATAATATTAAAAACAAATTACAATTTTTTTTTTTTAAATCGAATTAATAAAAAAACTGTCCTTGCACATCCTGTGGGGCGCAAATTCTGTGGGGGGCACATCCTGCGGCGCACATCCTGCTGCGCACATAAATAAAAATAATATTAAAAACAAATAACAATTTTTTTTTTAAATCAAATTAATAAAAAAACTGTGCTTGCACATCCTGTGGGGCGCAAATTCTGTGGGCCGCAAATCTTGCGGCGCACATCCTGCTGCGCACATAAATAAATATAATATTAAAAACAAATTACAATTTTTTTTTTAAATCAAATTAATAAAAAAACTGTCCTTGCACATCCTGTGGGGCGCAAATTCTGTGGGGCGCACATCCTGCGGCGCAAATCCTGATGCGCACATGAATAAAAATAATATTAAAACATTTTTACAAAAAAAAATATTTAAATTAAATTAATAAAAAAACTGTGCTTGCACATCCTGTGGGGCGCAAATTCTGTGGGGCGCACATCCTGTGGCGCACATCCTGCTGCGCACATAAATAAAAATAATATTAAAAACGTTTTTACAAAAAAAAATATTTAAATCAAATTAATAAAAAAACTGTGCTTGCACATCCTGTGGGGCGCAAATTATGTGGGGCGCACATCCCACGGCGCACATCCTGCTTCGCAAATAAATAAAAATGAAATTAAAACATTTTTACAAAAAAAATATTTAAATCAAATTAATAAAAAACTGTCCTTGCACATCCTGTGGGGCGCAAATTATGTGGGGCGCACATCCTGCGGCGCACATAAATAAAAATAATATTAAAACATTTTTACAAAAAAAATATTTAAATCAAATTAATAAAAAAACTGTGCTTGCACATCCTGTGGGGCGCAAATTCTGTGGGGCGCACATCCTGCGGCACACATCCTGCTGCGCACATAAATAAAAATAATATTAAAACATTTTTACAAAAAAAAATATTTAAATATAACTAATAAAAAACCTTGCTTGCACATCCTGTGGGGCGCAAATTATGTGGGGCGCACATCCTGCTGCGCACATAAATAAAAATAATATTAAAACATTTTTACAAAAAAAATATTTAAATCAAATTAATAAAAAAATGTCTTTGCACATCCTCTGGGGCGCAAATTCTGTGGGGCGCACATCCTGCGGCGCACATCCTGCTGCGCACATAAATAAAAATAATATTAAAACATTTTTACAAAAAAAAATATTTAAATCAAATTAATAAAAAAACTGTGCTTGCACATCCTGTGGGGCGCAAATTCTGTGGGGCGCAAATCCTGCGGCACACATCCTGCTGCGCACATAAATAAAAATAATATTAAAAACAAATTACAATTTTTTTTTTTAAATCAAATTAATAAAAAAACTGTCCTTGCACATCCTGTGGGGCGCAAATTATGTGGGGCGCACATCCTGCGGCGCACATAAATAAAAATAATATTAAAACATTTTTACAAAAAAAATATTTAAATCAAATTAATAAAAAAACTGTCCTTGCACATCCTGTGGGGCGCAAATTATGTGGGGCGCACATCCTGCAGCACACATCCTGCTGCGCACATACATAAAAATAATATTAAAAACAAATTACAATTTTTTTTTTAAAATCAAATTAATAAAAAAACTGTCGTTGCACATCCTGTGGGGCGCAAATTATGTGGGGCGCACATCCTGAAGCGCACATCCTGCTGCGCACATGAAATAAAAATAATATTAAAACATTTTTACAAAAAAAAATATTTAAATCAAATTAATAAAAAAACTGTGCTTGCACATCCTGTGGGGCGCAAATTCTGTGGGGCGCACATCCAGCTGGGCAAATTCATAAAAATAATATTAAATTTTTTTTACAATTTTCTTTTTTTAAATCAAATTAATAAAAAAACTGTGCTTGCACATCCTGTGGGGCGCAAATTATGTGGGGCACAAATTCTGTGGGGCGCACATCCTGCGGCGCACATCCTGCTGCGCACATAAATAAAAATAATATTAAAACATTTTTACAAAAAAAAATATTTAAATCAAATTAATAAAAAAACTGTGCTTGCACATCCTGTGGGGCGCAAATAATGTGGGGCCCACATCCTGCGGCGCACATCCTGCTGCGCACATAAATAAAAATAATATTAAAACATTATTACAAAAAAAAAATATTTAAATATAACTGATAAAAAAACTGTGCTTGCACATCCTGTGGGACGCAAATTATGTGGGGCGCACATCCTGCTGTGCAAATAAATAAAAATAATATTAAAAACAAATTACAATTTTTTTTTAAAATCAAATTAATAAACAAACTGTGCTTGCACATCCTGTGGGGCGCAAATTCTGTGGGGCGCACATCCTGCTGCGCACATCCTGCTGCGCACATAAATAAAAATAATATTAAAACATTTTTACAAAAAAAAATATTTAAATCAAATTAATAAAAAAACTGTGCTTGCACATCCTGTGGGGCGCAAATTCTGTGGGGCGCACATCCTGCTGCGCACATAAATAAAAATAATATTAAAAACAAATTACAATTTTTTTTTTTAAATCAAATTAATAAAAAAACTGTCCTTGCACATCCTGTGGGGCGCAAATTATGTGGGGCGCACATCCTGTGGCGCACATCCTGCTGCGCACATGAATAAAAATAATATTAAAAACAATTTACAATTTTTTTTTTTAAATCAAATTAATAAACAAACTGTGCTTCCACATCCTGTGGGGCGCAAATTCTGTGGGGCGCACATCCTGCGGCGCACATCCTGCTGCGCACATAAATAAAAATAATATTAAAACATTTTTATAAAAAAAATATTTAAATCAAATTAATAAAAAAACTGTCCTTGCAAATCCTGTGGGGCGCAAATTATGTGGGGCGCACACATCCTGCTGCGCAAATTAATAAAAAAACTGTCCTTGCACATCCTGTGGGGCGCAAATTCTGTGGGGCGCACATGAATAAAAATAATATTAAAACATTTTTACAAAAAAAAATATTTAAATCAAATTAATAAAAAAACTGTCCTTGCAAATCCTGTGGGGTGCAAATTATGTGGGGCGCACACATCCTGCTGCGCACATAAATAAAAATAATATTAAAACATTTTTACAAAAAAAAATATTTAAATCAAATTAATAAAAAAACTGTGCTTGCACATCCTGTGGGGCATAAATTCTCTGGGGCGCACATCCTGCTGCGCACATAAATAAAAATAATATTAAAAACAAATTACAATTTTTTTTTTAAATCAAATTAATAAAAAAACTGTGCTTGCACATCCTGTGGGGCGCAAATTCTGTGGGGCGCACATCCTGCTGCGCACATAAATAAAAATAATATTAAAAACAAATTACAATTTTTTTTTTAAATCAAATTAATAAAAAAACTGTCCTTGCACATCCTGTGGGGCGCAAATTCTGTGGGGCGCACATGAATAAAAATAATATTAAAACATTTTTACAAAAAAAAATATTTAAATCAAATTAATAAAAAAACTGTCCTTGCAAATCCTGTGGGGTGCAAATTATGTGGGGCGCACACATCCTGCTGCGCACATAAATAAAAATAATATTAAAACATTTTTACAAAAAAAAATATTTAAATCAAATTAATAAAAAAACTGTCCTTGCACATCCTGTGGGGCGCAAATTCTGTGGGGCGCACATGAATAAAAATAATATTAAAACATTTTTACAAAAAAAAATATTTAAATCAAATTAATAAAAAAACTGTCCTTGCAAATCCTGTGGGGTGCAAATTATGTGGGGCGCACACATCCTGCTGCGCACATAAATAAAAATAATATTAAAACATTTTTACAAAAAAAAATATTTAAATCAAATTAATAAAAAAACTGTGCTTGCACATCCTGTGGGGCATAAATTCTCTGGGGCGCACATCCTGCTGCGCACATAAATAAAAATAATATTAAAAACAAATTACAATTTTTTTTTTAAATCAAATTAATAAAAAAACTGTGCTTGCACATCCTGTGGGGCGCAAATTCTGTGGGGCGCACATCCTGCTGCGCACATAAATAAAAATAATATTAAAAACAAATTACAATTTTTTTTTTAAATCAAATTAATAAAAAAACTGTCCTTGCACATCCTGTGGGGCGCAAATTCTGTGGGGCGCACATCCTGCGGCGCACATCCTTCGGCGCACATCCTGCTGCGCACATGAATAAAAATAATATTAAAAACAAATTCAATTTTTTTTTTAAATCAAATTTATAAACAAACTGTGCTTGCACATCTTGTGGGGCGCAAATTCTGTGGGGCGCACATCCTGCGGCGCACATCCTTCGGCGCACATCCTGCTGCGCACATGAATAAAAATAATATTAAAAACAAATTCAATTTTTTTTTTAAATCAAATTTATAAACAAACTGTGCTTGCACATCCTGTGGGGCGCAAATTCTGTGGGGCGCACATCCTGCGGCGCACATCCTGCTGCGCACATAAATAAAAATAATATTAAAACATTTTTACAAAAAAAAATATTTAAATCAAATTAATAAAAAAACTGTGCTTGCACATCCTGTGGGGCGCAAATTATGTGGGGCGCACATCCTGCGGCGCACATCCTGCTGCGCACATAAATAAAAATAATATTAAAAACAAATTACAATTTTTTTTTAAAAATCGAATTAATAAAAAAACTGTCCTTTCATATCCTGTGGGGCGCACATCCTGCGGCGCACATCCTGCTGCGCACATAAATAAAAATAATATTAAAACATTTTTACAAAAAAAAATATTTAAATCAAATTAATAAAAAAACTGTGCTTGCACATCCTTCGGCGCACATCCTGCTGCGCACATAAATAAAAATAATATTAAAAACAAATTACAATTTTTTTTTTAAATCAAATTAATAAATAAACTGTCCTTGCACATCCTGTGGGGCGCAAATTCTGTGGGGCGCACATGAATAAAAATAATATTAAAACATTTTTACAAAAAAAAATATTTAAATCAAATTAATAAAAAAACTGTGCTTGCACATCCTGTGGGGCATAAATTCTCTGGGGCGCACATCCTGCGGCGCACATCCTGCTGCGCATATAAATAAAAATAATATTAAAAACAAATTACAATTTTTTTTTTAAATCAAATTAATAAAAAAACTGTGCTTGCACATCCTGTGGGGCGCAAGTTCTGTGGGGCGCACATCCTGCTGCGCACATAAATAAAAATAATATTAAAACATTTTTACAAAAAAAAATATTTAAATCAAATTAATAAAAAAACTGTGCTTGCACATCCTTCGGCGCACATCCTGCTGCGCACATAAATAAAAATAATATTAAAAACAAATTACAATTTTTTTTTTTAAATCAAATTAATAAATAAACTGTCCTTGCACATCCTGTGGGGCGCAAATTCTGTGGGGCGTACATCCTGCGGCGCACATCCTGCTGCGCACATGAATAAAAATAATATTAAAAACAAATTACAAACAAACTGTGCTTGCACATCCTGTGGGGCGCAAATTCTGTGGGGCGCACATCCTGCGGCGCACATCCTGCTGCGCACATAAATAAAAATAATATTAAAACATTTTTACAAAAAAAAATATTTAAATCAAATTAATAAAAAAACTGTGCTTGCACATCCTGTGGGGCATAAATTCTCTGGGGCGCACATCCTGCGGCGCACATCCTGCTGCGCATATAAATAAAAATAATATTAAAAACAAATTACAATTTTTTTTTTAAATCAAATTAATAAAAAAACTGTCCTTGCACATCCTGTGGGGCGCAAATTCTGTGGGGCGCACATCCTGCGGCGCACATCCTTCGGCGCACATCCTGCTGCGCACATGAATAAAAATAATATTAAAAACAAATTCAATTTTTTTTTTAAATCAAATTTATAAACAAACTGTGCTTGCACATCCTGTGGGGCGCAAATTCTGTGGGGCGCACATCCTGCGGCGCACATCCTGCTGCGCACATAAATAAAAATAATATTAAAAACAAATTACAATTTTTTTTTAAAAATCGAATTAATAAAAAAACTGTCCTTTCATATCCTGTGGGGCGCACATCCTGCGGCGCACATCCTGCTGCGCACATAAATAAAAATAATATTAAAAACAATTTACAATTTTTTTTTTTTAAATCAAATTAATAAACAAACTGTGCTTGCACATCCTGTGGGGCGCAAATTCTGTGGGGCGCACATCCTGCGGCGCACATCCTGCTGCGCACATAAATAAAAATAATATTAAAACATTTTTACAAAAAAAAATATTTAAATCAAATTAATAAAAAAACTGTGCTTGCACATCCTTCGGCGCACATCCTGCTGCGCACATAAATAAAAATAATATTAAAAACAAATTACAATTTTTTTTTTAAATCAAATTAATAAATAAACTGTCCTTGCACATCCTGTGGGGCGCAAATTCTGTGGGGCGTACATCCTGCGGCGCACATCCTGCGGCGCACATCCTGCTGCGCACATAAATAAAAATAATATTAAAACATTTTTACAAAAAAAAATATTTAAATATAACTAATAAAAAAACTGTGCTTGCACATCCTGTGGGGCGCAAATTCTGTGGGGCGCACATCCTGCGGCACACATCCTGCTGCGCACATAAATAAAAATAATATTGAAAACAAATTACAATTTTTTTTTTTAAATCGAATTAATAAAAAAACTGTCGTTTCATATCCTGTGGGGCGCACATCCTGCGGCGCACATCCTGCTGCGCACATAAATAAAAATAATATTAAAAACAATTTACAATTTTTTTTTTTTAAATCAAATTAATAAACAAACTGTGCTTGCACATCCTGTGGGGCGCAAATTCTGTGGGGCGCACATCCTGCGGCGCACATCCTGCTGCGCACATAAATAAGAATAATATTAAAAACAAATTACAATTTTTTTTTTTTAAATCAAATTAATAAAAAAACTGTGCTTGCACATCCTGTGGGGCGCAAATTCTGTGGAGCGCACATCCTACTGCGCACATAAATAAAAATAATATTAAAACATTTTTACAAAAAAAAATATTTAAATCAAATTAATAAAAAAACTGTGCTTGCACATCCTTTGGGGCGCAAATTATGTGGGGCACACATCCTGCGGCGCACATCCAGCTGCGCACATTAATAAAAATAATATTATAAAAAAATTACAATTTTTTTTTTTTTAAATCAAATTAATAAAAAAACTGTCCTTGCACATCCTGTGGGGCGCAAATTCTGTGGGGCGCACATGCTGCTGCGCACATACTGCTGCGCACTTAAATAAAAATAATATTAAAACATTTTTACAAAAAAATATATTTAAATCAAATTAATAAAAAAACTGTGCTTGCACATCCTGTGGGGCGCAAATTCTGTGGGGCGCACATTCTGCGGCGCACATCCTGCTGCGCACAAAAATAAAAATAATATTAATACTTTTTTACAAAAAAAAATATTTAAATCAAATTAATAAAAAAACTGTGCTTGCACATCCTTTGGGGCGCAAATTATGTGGGGCGCATATCCTGCGGCGCACATCCAGCTGCGCACATTAATAAAAATAATATTATAAAAAAATTACAATTTTCTTTTTTTAAATCAAATTAATAAAAAAACTGTCCTTGCACATCCTGTGGGGCGCAAATTCTGTGGGGCGCACATGCTGCTGCGCACATACTGCTGCGCACATAAATAAAAATAATATTAAAACATTTTTACAAAAAAATATATTTAAATCAAATTAATAAAAAAACTGTGCTAGCACATCCTGTGGGGCGCACATCCTGCTGCGCACATAAATAAAAATAATATTAAAACATTTTTACAAAAAAAAATATTTAAATCAAATTAATAAAAAAACTGTGCTTGCACATCCTGTGGGTCGCAAATTATGTGGGGCGCATATCCTGCAGCGCACATGCTGCTGCGCACATAAATAAAAATAATATTAAAAACAAATTACAATTTATTTTTTTTAAATCAAATTAATAAAAAAACTGTCCTTGCACATCCTGTGGGGCGCACATCCTGCGGCGCACATCCTGCTGCGCACATGAATAAAAATAATATTAAAAACAAATTACAATTTTTTTTTTAAATCAAATTAATAAAAAAACTGTCCTTGCACATCCTGTGGGGCGCAAATTCTGTGGGGCGCACATCCTGCGGCGCACATCCTGCTGCGCAAATAAATAAAAATAATATTAAAAACAAACTACAAAATTTTTTTTTTAAATCAAATTAATAAAAAAACTGTGCTTGCACATCCTGTGGGGCGCAAATTCTGTGGGGCGCACATCCTGCTGCAAACAAAAATCAAAATAATATTAAAACATTTTTTTCAAAAAAAAATATTTAAATCAAATTAATAAAAAAACTGTGCTTGCACATTCTGTGGGGCGCAAATTCTGTCGGGCGCACATCCTGCGGCACACATCCTGCTGCGCACATAAATAAAAATAATATTGAAACAAATTTACAAGTTTTTTTTTTTAAATCAAATTAATAAAAAAACTGTGCTTGCACATCCTGTGGGGCGCAAATTCTGTGGGGCGCACATCCTGCGGCGCACATCCTTCTGCGCACATAAATAAAAATAATATTAAAATCAAATTACAATTTTTTTTTTTAAATCAAATTAATAAAAAAACTGTCCTTGCACATCCTGTGGGGCGCACATCCTGCTGCGCACATGAATAAAAATGAAATTAAAAAAAATTTACAATTTTTTTTTTTTAAATCAAATTAATAAAAAAAATGTGCTTGCACATCCTGTGGGGAGCATATCCTGCGGCGCACATCCTGCTGCGCACATAAATCAAAATAATATTAAAACATTTTTACAAAAATTTTTTTTTAAATCAAATTAATAAAAAAAGCTGTCATTGCACATCTTGTGGGGCGCAAATTCTGTGGGGCGCACATCCTGCGGCGCACATCCTGCTGCGCACATAAATAAAAATAATATTAAAAAAAAATTACAATTTTTTTTTTTAAATCAAATTAATAAAAAAACTGTGCTTGCACATCCTGTGGGGCGCAAATTCTGTGGGGCGCACATCCTGCGGCGCACATCCTGCTGCGCACATAAGTAAAAATAATATTAAAAACAAACTACAAAATTTTTTTTTTAAATCAAATTAATAAAAAAACTGTGCTTGCACATCCTGTGGGGCGCAAATTCTGTGGGGCGCACATCCTGCTGCGCACATAAATAAAAATAATATTAAAAAAAAATTACAATTTTTTTTTTTAAATCAAATTAATAAAAAAACTGTGCTTGCACATCCTGTGGGGCGCAAATTCTGTGGGGCGCACATCCTGCGGCGCACATCCTGCTGCGCACATAAGTAAAAATAATATTAAAAACAAACTACAAAATTTTTTTTTTAAATCAAATTAATAAAAAAACTGTGCTTGCACATCCTGTGGGGCGCAAATTCTGTGGGGCGCACATCCTGCTGCGCACATAAATCAAAATAATATTAAAACATTTTTACAAAAAATTTTTTTAAATCAAATTAATAAAAAAACTGTGCTTGCACATCCTGTGGGGCGCAAATTCTGTGGAGCGCACATCCTACTGCGCACATAAATAAAAATAATATTAATACTTTTTTACAAAAAAAAATATTTAAATCAAATTAATAAAAAAACTGTGCTTGCACATCCTTTGGGGCGCAAATTATGTGGGGCGCATATCCTGCGGCGCACATCCAGCTGCGCACATTAATAAAAATAATATTATAAAAAAATTACAATTTTCTTTTTTTAAATCAAATTAATAAAAAAACTGTCCTTGCACATCCTGTGGGGCGCAAATTCTGTGGGGCGCACATGCTGCTGCGCACATACTGCTGCGCACATAAATAAAAATAATATTAAAACATTTTTACAAAAAAATATATTTAAATCAAATTAATAAAAAAACTGTGCTTGCACATCCTGTGGGGCGCAAATTATGTGGGGCGCATATCCTGCAGCGCACATGCTGCTGCGCACATAAATAAAAATAATATTAAAAACAAATTACAATTTATTTTTTTTAAATCAAATTAATAAAAAAACTGTCCTTGCACATCCTGTGGGGCGCACATCCTGCGGCGCACATCCTGCTGCGCACATGAATAAAAATAATATTAAAAACAAATTACAATTTTTTTTTTAAATCAAATTAATAAAAAAACTGTCCTTGCACATCCTGTGGGGCGCAAATTCTGTGGGGCGCACATCCTGCGGCGCACATCCTGCTGCGCAAATAAGTAAAAATAATATTAAAAACAAACTACAAAATTTTTTTTTTAAATCAAATTAATAAAAAAACTGTGCTTGCACATCCTGTGGGGCGCAAATTCTGTGGGGCGCACATCCTGCTGCGCACAAAAATCAAAATAATATTAAAACATTTTTTTCAAAAAAAAATATTTAAATCAAATTAATAAAAAAACTGTGCTTGCACATTCTGTGGGGCGCAAATTCTGTCGGGCGCACATCCTGCGGCGCAAATCCTGCTGCGCACATGAATAAAAATAATATTAAAACATTTTTACAAAAAAAAAATTTAAATCAAACTAATACAAAAACGGTGCTTGCACATCCTGTGGGGCGAAAATTCTGTGGGGCGCACATCCTGCGGCACACATCCTGCTGCGCACATGAATAAAAATGAAATTAAAAAAAATTTACAATTTTTTTTTTTTAAATCAAATTAATAAAAAAAATGTGCTTGCACATCCTGTGGGGCGCACATCCTGCGGCGCACATCCTGCTGCGCACATAAATAAAAATTATATTAAAACATTTTTACAAAAAAAATATTTAAATCAAATTAATAAAAAAACTGTCCTTGCACATCCTGTGGGGCGCAAATTATGGGGGCGCACATCCTGCGGCGCAAATCCTGCTGCGCACATGAATAAAAATAATATTAAAAACAAATTACAATTTTTTTTTAAATCAAATTAATAAAAAAACTGTCCTTGCACATCCTGTGGGGCGCAAATTCTGTGGGGCGCACATCCTGCGGCGCACATCCTGCTGCGCACATAAATAAAAATAATATTAAAACATTTTTACATTTTTTTTTTTTTAAATCAAATTAATAAAAAAACTGTGCTTGCTCATCCTGTGGGGCGCAAATTATGTGGGGCGCACATCATGCGGCGCACATCCTGCTGTGCACATGAATAAAAATAATATTAAAACATTTTTACAAAAAAAAATATTTAAATCAAATTAATAAAAAAACTGTGTTTGCACATCCTGTGGGGCGCAAATTCTGTGGGGCGCACATCCTGCGGCGCACATCCTAGGGCGCACATAAATAAAAATAATATTAAAACATTTTTACAAAAAAATATATTTAAATCAAATTAATAAAAAAACTGTGCTTGCACATTCTGTGGGGCGCAAATTCTGTGGGGCGCACATCCTGCGGCGCACATCCTGCTGCGCACATAAATAAAAATAATATTAAAACATTTTTACAAAAAAATATATTTAAATCAAATTAATAAAAAAACTTTGCTTGCACATTCTGTGGGGCGCAAATCCTGCGGCGCACATCCTGCTGCGCACATAAATAAAAATAATATTAAAAACAAATTACATTTTTTTTTTTTAAATCAAATTAATAAAAAAACTGTGCTTGCACATCCTGTGGGGCGCAAATTCTGTGGGGCGCACATCCTGCGGCGCACATCCTTCTGCGAACATAAATAAAAATAATATTAAAAACAATTACAATTTTTTTTTTTAAATCAAATTAATAAAAAAACTGTCCTTGCACATCCTGTGGGGCGCAAATTCTGTGGGGCGCACATCCTGCGGCGCACATCCTGCTGCGCACATGAATAAAAATGATATTAAAACATTTTTACAAAAAAAAATATTTAAATCAAATTAATAAAAAAACTGTGCTTGCACATCCTGTGGGGCGCAAATTCTGAGGGGCGCACATTCTGCGGCGCACATCCTGCTGCGCACATAAATAAAAATGATATTAAAACATTTTTACAAAAAAAATATTTAAATCAAATTAATAAAAAAACTGTCCTTGCACATCCTGTGGGGCGCAAATTCTGTGGGGCGCACATCCTGCTGCGCACATAAATAAAAATAATATTAAAACATTTTTACAAAAAAAAATATTTAAATCAAATTAATAAAAAAACTGTGCTTGCACATCCTGTGGGGCGCAAATTCTGTGGGGCGCAAATTCTGTGGGGCGCACAGACTGCGGCGCACATCCTGCTGCGCACATAGATAAAAATAATATTAAAAACAAATTACAATTTTTTTTTTAAATCAAATTAATAAAAAAACTGTGCTTGCACATCCTGTGGGGCGCAAATTCTGTGGGCCGCAAATCCTGCGGCGCACATCCTGCTGCGCACATAAATAAAAATAATATTAAAACATTTTTACAAAAAAAAATATTTAAATCAAATTAATAAAAAAACTGTGCTTGCACATCCTGTGGGGCGCAAATTCTGTGGGGCGCACATCCTGCGAGGCACATCCTGCTGCGCACATAAATAAAAATGATATTAAAACATTTTTACAAAAAAAATATTTAAATCAAATTAATAAAAAAACTGTCCTTGCACATCCTGTGGGGCGCAAATTCTGTGGGGCGCACATCCTGCGGCGCACATCCTGCTGCGCACATAAATAAAAATAATATTAAAACATTTTTACAAAAAAAAATATTTAAATCAAATTAATAAAAAAACTGTCCTTGCACATCCTGTGGGGCGCACATCCTGCGGCGCACATCCTGCTGCGCACATAAATAAAAATAATATTAAAACATTTTTACAAAAAAATATATTTAAATCAAATTAATACAAAAACTGTGCTTGCACATCCTGTGGGGCGCAAATTATGTGGGGCGCACATCATGCGGCGCACATCCTGCTGCGCACATGAATAAAAATAATATTAAAACATTTTTACAAAAAAAAATATTTAAATCAAATTAATAAAAAAACTGTGCTTGCACATCCTGTGGGGCGCAAATTCTGTGGGGCGCACATCCTGCGGCACACATCCTGCTGCGCACATAAATAAAAATAATATTAAAACATTTTTACATTTTTTTTTTTTAAATCAAATTAATAAAAAAACTGTGCTTGCTCATCCTGTGGGGCGCAAATTATGTGGGGCGCACATCATGCGGCGCACATCCTGCTGCGCACATGAATAAAAATAATATTAAAACATTTTTACAAAAAAATATATTTAAATCAAATGAATACAAAAACTGTGCTTGCACATCCTGTGGAGCGCAAATTATGTGGGGCGCACATCATGCGGCGCACATCCTGCTGCGCACATAAATAAAAATAATATTAAAACATTTTTACAGAAAAAAATATTTAAATCAAATTAATAAAAAACTGTGGTTGCACATCCTGTGGGGCGCAAATGATGTGGGGCGCACAGACTGCGGCGCACATCCTGCTGCGCACATAGATAAAAATAATATTAAAACATCTTTACAAAAAAAATATTTAAAACAATTAATAAAAAAACTGTGCTTGCTCATCCTGTGGGGCGCAAATTATGTGGGGCGCACATCATGCGGCGCACATCCATCTGCGCACATTAATAATAATAATATTAAAACATTTTTACAAAAAAAAATAATTAAATCAAATTAATAAAAAAACTGTGCTTGCACATCCTGTAGGGCGCAAATTCTGTGGGGCGCACATACTGAAGCGCACATCCTGCTGCGCACATAAAATAAAAATAATATTAAAATATTTTTACAAAAAAATATATTTAAATCAAATTAATACAAAAACTGTGCTTGCACATCCTGTGGGGCGCAAATTATGTGGGGCGCACATCATGCGGCGCACATCCTGCTGCGCACATAAATAAAAATAATATTAAAAACAAATTACAATTTTTTTTTTAAATCAAATTAATAAAAAAACTGTGCTTGCACATCCTGTGGGGCGCAAATTCTGTGGGCCGCAAATCCTGCGGCGCACATCCTGCTGCGCACATAAATAAAAATAATATTAAAAACAAATTACAATTTTTTTTTTAAATCAAATTAATAAAAAAATTGTCCTTGCACATCCTGTGGGGCGCACATCCTGCGGCGCAAATCCTGCTGCGCACATGAATAAAAATAATATTAAAACATTTTTACAAAAAAAAATATTTAAATCAAATTAATAAAAAAACTGTGCTTGCACATCCTGTGGGGCGCAAATTCTGAGGGGCGCACATTCTGCGGCGCACATCCTGCTGCGCACATAAATAAAAATGATATTAAAACATTTTTACAAAAAAAATATTTAAATCAAATTAATAAAAAAACTGTCCTTGCACATCCTGTGGGGCGCAAATTATGTGGGGCGCACATCCTGCGGCGCACATCCTGCTGCGCACATAAATAAAAATAATATTAAAAACAAATTACAATTTTTTTTTTTAAATCAAATTAATAAAAAAACTGTCCTTGCACATCCTGTGTGGCGCAAATTCTGTGGGGCGCACATCCTGCGGCGCACATCCTGCTGCGCACATAAATAAAAATAATATTAAAACATTTTTACAAAAAAAAATATTTAAATCAAATTAATAAAAAAACTGTGCTTGCACATCCTGTGGGGCGCAAATTATGTGGGGCGCACATCCTGCGGCGCACATCCTGCTGCGCACATAAATAAAAATAATATTAAAAACAATTTACAATTATTTTTTTTTAAATCAAATTAATAAAAAAACTGTGCTTGAACATCCTGTGGGGCGCAAATTCTGTGGGGCGCACATCCTGCTGCGCACATCCTGCTGCGATCATAAATAAAAATAATATTAAAATATTTTTACAAAAAAATATATTTAAATCAAATTAATACAAAAACTGTGCTTGCACATCCTGTGGGGCGCAAATTATGTGGGGCGCACATCATGCGGCGCACATCCTGCTGCGCACATAAATAAAAATAATATTAAAACATTTTTACAAAAAAATATATTTAAATCAAATTAATACAAAAACTGTGCTTGCACATCCTGTGGGGCGCAAATTATGTGGGGCGCACATCATGCGGCGCACATCCTGCTGCGCACATAAATAAAAATAATATTAAAAACAAATTACAATTTTTTTTTTTTAAATCAAATTAATAAAAAAACTGTCCTTGCACATCCTGTGGGGCGCAAATTCTGTGGGGCGCACATCCTGCTGCGCACATAAATAAAAATAATATTAAAACATTTTCACAAAAAAAAATATTTAAATATAACTAATAAAAAACCTTGCTTGCACATCCTGTGGGGCGCAAATTCTGTGGGGCGCACATCCTGCGGCGCACATCCTGCTGCGCACATAAATAAAAATAATATTAAAACATTTTTACAAAAAAAAATATTTAAATCAAATTAATAAAAAAACTGTGCTTGCACATCCTGTGGGGCGCAAATTCTGTGGGGCGCAAATTCTGTGGGGCGCACATCCTGCGGCGCACATCCTGCTGCGCACATAAATAAAAATAATATTAAAACATTTTTACAAAAAAATATATTTAAATCAAATTAATACAAAAACTGTGCTTGCACATCCTGTGGAGCGCAAATTATGTGGGGCGCACATCATGCGGCGCACATCCTGCTGCGCACATAAATAAAAATAATATTAAAACATTTTTACAGAAAAAAATATTTAAATCAAATTAATAAAAAACTGTGGTTGCACATCCTGTGGGGCGCAAATGATGTGGGGCGCACAGACTGCGGCGCACATCCTGCTGCGCATATAGATAAAAATAATATTAAAACATCTTTACAAAAAAAATATTTAAAACAATTAATAAAAAAACTGTGCTTGCTCATCCTGTGGGGCGCAAATTATGTGGGGCGCACATCATGCGGCGCACATCCATCTGCGCACATTAATAATAATAATATTAAAACATTTTTACAAAAAAAAATAATTAAATCAAATTAATAAAAAAACTGTGCTTGCACATCCTGTAGGGCAAAAATTCTGTGGGGCGCACATCCTGCTGCGCACATAAAATAAAAATAATATTAAAATATTTTTACAAAAAAATATATTTAAATCAAATTAATACAAAAACTGTCCTTGCACATCCTGTGGGGCGCACATCCTGCGGCGCAAATCCTGCTGCGCACATGAATAAAAATAATATTAAAACATTTTTACAAAAAAAAATATTTAAATCAAATTAATAAAAAAACTGTGCTTGCACATCCTGTGGGGCGCAAATTCTGTGGGGCGCACATCCTGCGGCGCACATCCTGCTGCGCACATAAATAAAAATAATATTAAAAACAAATTACAATTTTTTTTTTTAAATCAAATTAATAAAAAAACTGTCCTTGCACATCCTGTGTGGCGCAAATTCTGTGGGGCGCACATCCTGCGGCGCACATCCTGCTGCGCACATAAATAAAAATAATATTAAAACATTTTTACAAAAAAAAATATTTAAATCAAATTAATAAAAAAACTGTGCTTGCACATCCTGTGGGGCGCAAATTATGTGGGGCGCACATCCTGCGGCGCACATCCTGCTGCGCACATAAATAAAAATAATATTAAAAACAATTTACAATTATTTTTTTTTAAATCAAATTAATAAAAAAACTGTGCTTGAACATCCTGTGGTGCGCAAATTCTGTGGGGCGCACATCCTGCTGCGCACATCCTGCTGCGATCATAAATAAAAATAATATTAAAACATTTTTACAAAAAAAAATATTTAAATCAAATTAATAAAAAAACTGTGCTTGCACATCCTGTGGGGCGCAAATTCTGTGGGGCGCACATCCTGCGGCGCACATCCTGCTGCGCACATAAATAAAAATAATATTAAAACATTTTTACAAAAAAAAATATTTAAATCAAATTAATAAAAAAACTTTCCATGCAAATCCTGTGGGGCGCACATCCTGCGGCGCACATCCTGCTGCGCACATAAATAAAAATAATATTAAAACATTTTTACAAAAAAAAATATTTAAATCAAATTAATAAAAAAACTGTGCTTGCACATCCTGTGGGGCGCAAATTCTGTGGGGCGCACATCCTGCTGCGCACATAAATAAAAATAATATTAAAAACAAATTACAATTTTTTTTTTTCAATCAAATTAATAAAAAAACTGTCCTTGCACATCCTGTGGGGCGCAAATTCTGTGGAGCGCAAATTCTGTGGGGCGCACATCCTGCGGCGCACATCCTGCTGCGCACATATATAAAAATAATGTTTACAATTTTTTTTTTTTAAATCAAATTAATAAAAAAACTGTGCTTGCACATCCTGTGGGGCGCAAATTCTGTGGGGCGCACATCCTGCGGCGCACATCCTGCTGCGCACATAAATAAAAATAATATTAAAACATTTTTACAAAAAAAAATATTTAAATCAAATTAATAAAAAAACTGTGCTTGCACATCCTGTGGGGCGCAAATTATGTGGGGCGCACATCCTGCGGCGCACATCCTGCTGCGCACATAAATAAAAATAATATTAAAAACAATTTACAATTATTTTTTTTTAAATCAAATTAATAAAAAAACTGTGCTTGAACATCCTGTGGTGCGCAAATTCTGTGGGGCGCACATCCTGCTGCGCACATCCTGCTGCGATCATAAATAAAAATAATATTAAAACATTTTTACAAAAAAAAATATTTAAATCAAATTAATAAAAAAACTGTGCTTGCACATCCTGTGGGGCGCAAATTCTGTGGGGCGCACATCCTGCGGCGCACATCCTGCTGCGCACATAAATAAAAATAATATTAAAACATTTTTACAAAAAAAAATATTTAAATCAAATTAATAAAAAAACTTTCCATGCAAATCCTGTGGGGCGCACATCCTGCGGCGCACATCCTGCTGCGCACATAAATAAAAATAATATTAAAACATTTTTACAAAAAAAAATATTTAAATCAAATTAATAAAAAAACTGTGCTTGCACATCCTGTGGGGCGCAAATTCTGTGGGGCGCACATCCTGCTGCGCACATAAATAAAAATAATATTAAAAACAAATTACAATTTTTTTTTTTCAATCAAATTAATAAAAAAACTGTCCTTGCACATCCTGTGGGGCGCAAATTCTGTGGAGCGCAAATTCTGTGGGGCGCACATCCTGCGGCGCACATCCTGCTGCGCACATATATAAAAATAATGTTTACAATTTTTTTTTTTTAAATCAAATTAATAAAAAAACTGTGCTTGCACATCCTGTGGGGCGCAAATTCTGTGGGGCGCACATCCTGCGGCGCACATCCTGCTGCGCACATAAATAAAAATAATATTAAAACATTTTTACAAAAAAAATATTTAAATCACATTAATAAAAAAACTGTGCTTGCACATCCTGTGGGGCGCAAATTCTGTGGGGCGCACATCCTGCGGCACACATCCTGCTGCGCATATAAATAAAAATAATATTGAAACAAATTTACAAGTTTTTTTTTTTAAATCAAATTAATAAAAAAACTGTGCTTGCACATCCTGTGGGGCGCAAATTATGTGGGGCGCACATCCTGCGGCGCACATCCTGCTGCGCACATAAATAAAAATAATATTAAAAACAAATTACAATTTTTTTTTTAAATCAAATTAATAAAAAAACTGTCCTTGCACATCCTGTGGGGCGCACATGAATAAAAATAATATTAAAACATTTTTACAAAAAAAAAGATTTAAATCAAATTAATAAAAAACCTTGCTTGCACATCCTGTGGGGCGCAAATTATGTGGGGCGCACATCCTGCGGCGCACATCCTGCTGCGCACATAAATAAAAATAATATTAAAAACAAATTAAAATTTTTTTTTTTAAATCAAATTAATAAAAAAACTGTCCTTGCACATCCTGTGGGGCGCAAATTCTGTGGGGCGCACATGAATAAAAATAATATTAAAACATTTTTACAAAAAAAAAGATTTAAATCAAATTAATAAAAAACCTTGCTTGCACATCCTGTGGGGCGCAAATTCTGTGGGGCGCACATCCTGCGGCGCACATCCTGCTGCGCACATAAATAAAAATAATATTAAAACATTTTTACAAAAAAATATTTAAATCAAATTAATAAAAAAACTGTCCTTGCACATCCTGTGGGGCGCAAATTCTGTGGGGCGCACATCCTGCGGCACACATGCTGCTGCGCACATAAATAAAAATAATATTAAAACATTTTAACAAAAAAAAATATTTAAATCAAATTAATAAAAAAACTGTGCTTGCACATCCTGTGGGGCGCAAATTATGTGGGGCGCACATCCTGCGGCGCACATCCTGCTGCGCACATTAATAAAAATAATATTAAAACATTTTTACAAAAAAAATATTTAAATCAAATTAATAAAAAAACTGTCCTTGCACATCCTGTGGGGCGCAAATTCTGTGGGGCGCACATCCTGCTGCGCACATAAATAAAAATAATATTAAAAACAAATTACAATTTTTTTTTTTTAAATCAAATTAATAAAAAAACTGTCCTTGCACATCCTGTGGGATGCAAATTCTGTGGGGCGCACATCCTGCGGCGCACATCCTGCTGCGCACATAAATAAAAATAATATTAAAAACAAATTACAATTTTTTTTAAAATCAAATTAATAAAAAAACTGTGCTTGCACATCCTGTGGTGCGCAAATTCTGTGGGGCGCACATCCTGCGGCGCATATAAATAAAAATAATATTAAAAACAAATTACAATTTTTTTTTTTTAAGTCAAATTAATAAAAAAATTGTCCTTCCACATCCTGCGGTGCACATCCTGCTGCGCACATGAATAAAAATAATATTAAAAACAATTTACAATTATTTTTTTTTAAATCAAATTAATAAAAAAACTGTGCTTGCACATCCTGTGGGGCGCAAATTATGTGGGGCGCACATCCTGCGGCGCACATCCTGCTGCGCACATAAATAAAAATAATATTAAAAACAAATTAAAATTTTTTTTTTAAAATCAAATTAATAAAAAAACTGTCCTTGCACATCCTGTGGGGCGCAAATTCTGTGGGGCGCACATCCTGCGGCGCACATCCTGCTGCGCACATAAATAAAAATAATATTAAAAACAAATTACAATTTTTTTTTTTCAATGAAATTAATAAAAAAACTGTCCTTGCACATCCTGTGGGGCGCAAATTCTGTGGGGCGCACATCCTGCGGCGCACATCCTGCTGCGCACATATATAAAAATAATGTTTACAATTTTTTTTTTTTAAATCAAATTAATAAAAAAACTGTGCTTGCACATCCTGTGGGGCGCAAATTCTGTGGGGAGCACATCCTGCGGCGCACATCCTGCTGCGCACATAAATAAAAATAATATTAAAACATTTTTACAAAAAAAATATTTAAATCACATTAATAAAAAAACTGTGCTTGCAAATCCTGTGGGGCGCAAATTCTGTGGGGCGCACATCCTGCGGCACACATCCTGCTGCGCATATAAATAAAAATAATATTGAAACAAATTTACAAGTTTTTTTTTTAAATCAAATTAATAAAAAAACTGTCCTTGCACATCCTGTGGGGCGCACATGAATAAAAATAATATTAAAACATTTTTACAAAAAAAAAGATTTAAATCAAATTAATAAAAAACCTTGCTTGCACATCCTGTGGGGCGCAAATTATGTGGGGCGCACATCCTGCGGCGCACATCCTGCTGCGCACATAAATAAAAATAATATTAAAAACAAATTAAATTTTTTTTTTTAAATCAAATTAATAAAAAAACTGTCCTTGCACATCCTGTGGGGCGCAAATTCTGTGGGGCGCACATGAATAAAAATAATATTAAAACATTTTTACAAAAAAAAAGATTTAAATCAAATTAATAAAAAACCTTGCTTGCACATCCTGTGGGGCGCAAATTCTGTGGGGCGCACATCCTGCGGCACACATCCTGCTGCGCACATAAATAAAAATAATATTAAAACATTTTTACAAAAAAATATTTAAATCAAATTAATAAAAAAACTGTCCTTGCACATCCTGTGGGGCGCAAATTCTGTGGGGCGCACATCCTGCGGCACACATCCTGCTGCGCACATAAAAAAAAATAATATTAAAACATTTTAACAAAAAAAAATATTTAAATCAAATTAATAAAAAAACTGTGCTTGCACATCCTGTGGGGCGCAAATTATGTGGGGCGCACATCCTGCGTTGCACATCCTGCTGCGCACATAAATAAAAATAATATTAAAAACAATTTACAATTTTTTTTTTTTAAATCAAATTAATAAAAAAACTGTCCTTGCACATCCTGTGGGGTGCAAATTCTGTGGGGCGCACATCCTGCGGCGCACATAAATAAAAATAATATTAAAAACAAATTACAATTTTTTTTTTTTAAGTCAAATTAATAAAAAAACTGTCCTTGCACATCCTGTGGGGCGCAAATTCTGTGGGGCGCACATCCTGCTGCGCACATGAATAAAAATAATATTAAACCATTTTTACAAAAAAAATATTTAAATCAAATTAATAAAAAAACTGTCCTTGCACATCCTGTGGGGCGCAAATTCTGTGGGGCGCACATCCTGCGGCGCATATCCTGCTGCGCACATAAATAAAAATAATATTAAAAACAAATTACAATTTTTTTTTTTAAATCAAATTAATAAAAAAACTGTCCTTGCACATCCTGTGGGGCGCAAATTCTGTGGGGCGCAAATTCTGTGGGGCGCACATCCTGCGGCACACATCCTGCTGCGCACATAAATAAAAATAATATTAAAACATTTTTACAAAAAAATATTTAAATCAAATTAATAAAAAAACTGTCCTTGCACATCCTGTGGGGCGCAAATTCTGTGGGGCGCACATCCTGCGGCGCACATCCTGCTGCGCACATTAATAAAAATAATATTAAAACATTTTTACAAAAAAAAATATTTAAATCAAATTAATAAAAAAACTGTGCTTGCACATCCTGTGGGGCGCAAATTATGTGGGGCGCACATCCTGCGGCGCACATCCTGCTGCGCACATAAATAAAAATAATATTAAAAACAAATTAAAATTTTTTTTTTTAAATCAAATTAATAAAAATCTGTCCTTGCACATCCTGTGGGGCGCAAATTCTGTGGGGCGCACATGAATAAAAATAATATTAAAACATTTTTACAAAAAAAAAGATTTAAATCAAATTAATAAAAAACCTTGCTTGCACATCCTGTGGGGCGCAAATTCTGTGGGGCGCACATCCTGCGGCGCACATCCTGCTGCGCACATAAATAAAAATAATATTAAAACATTTTTACAAAAAAAAATATTTAAATCAAATTAATAAAAAAACTGTGCTTGCACATCCTGTGGGGCGCAAATTATGTGGGGCGCACATCCTGCGGCGCACATCCTGCTGCGCACATAAATAAAAATAATATTAAAAACAAATTAAAATTTTTTTTTTAAAATCAAATTAATTAAAAAACTGTCCTTGCACATCCTGTGGGGCGCAAATTCTGTGGGGCGCACATCCTGCGGCGCACATATTGCTGCGCACATAAATAAAAATAATATTAAAAACAAATTACAATTTTTTTTTTTAAATCAAATTAATAAAAATCTGTCCTTGCACATCCTGTGGGGCGCAAATTCTGTGGGGCGCACATGAATAAAAATAATATTAAAACATTTTTACAAAAAAAAAGATTTAAATCAAATTAATAAAAAACCTTGCTTGCACATCCTGTGGGGCGCAAATTCTGTGGGGCGCACATCCTGCGGCGCACATCCTGCTGCGCACATAAATAAAAATAATATTAAAACATTTTTACAAAAAAAAATATTTAAATCAAATTAATAAAAAAACTGTGCTTGCACATCCTGTGGGGCGCAAATTCTGTGGGGCGCACATCCTGCTGCGCATATAAATAAAAATAATATTAAAAACAAATTACAATTTTTTTTTTTCAATCAAATTAATAAAAAAACTGTCCTTGCACATCCTGTGGGGCGCAAATTCTGTGGAGCGCAAATTCTGTGGGGCGCACATCCTGCGGCGCACATCCTGCTGCGCACATATATAAAAATAATGTTTACAATTTTTTTTTTTAAATCAAATTAATAAAAAAACTGTGCTTGCACATCCTGTGGGGCGCAAATTCTGTGGGGCGCACATCCTGCGGCGCACATCCTGCTGCGCACATAAATAAAAATAATATTAAAACATTTTTACAAAAAAAATATTTAAATCACATTAATAAAAAAACTGTGCTTGCACATCCTGTGGGGCGCAAATTCTGTGGGGCGCACATCCTGCGGCACACATCCTGCTGCGCATATAAATAAAAATAATATTGAAACAAATTTACAAGTTTTTTTTTTTAAATCAAATTAATAAAAAAACTGTGCTTGCACATCCTGTGGGGCGCAAATTATGTGGGGCGCACATCCTGCGGCGCACATCCTGCTGCGCACATAAATAAAAATAATATTAAAAACAAATTACAATTTTTTTTTTAAATCAAATTAATAAAAAAACTGTCCTTGCACATCCTGTGGGGCGCACATGAATAAAAATAATATTAAAACATTTTTACAAAAAAAAAGATTTAAATCAAATTAATAAAAAACCTTGCTTGCACATCCTGTGGGGCGCAAATTATGTGGGGCGCACATCCTGCGGCGCACATCCTGCTGCGCACATAAATAAAAATAATATTAAAAACGAATTAAAATTTTTTTTTTTAAATCAAATTAATAAAAAAACAGTCCTTGCACATCCTGTGGGGCGCAAATTCTGTGGGGCGCACATGAATAAAAATAATATTAAAACATTTTTACAAAAAAAAAGATTTAAATCAAATTAATAAAAAACCTTGCTTGCACATCCTGTGGGGCGCAAATTCTGTGGGGCGCACATCCTGCGGCGCACATCCTGCTGCGCACATTAATAAAAATAATATTAAAACATTTTTACAAAAAAAATATTTAAATCAAATTAATAAAAAAACTGTCCTTGCACATCCTGTGGGGCGCAAATTCTGTGGGGCGCACATCCTGCTGCGCACATAAATAAAAATAATATTAAAAACAAATTACAATTTTTTTTTTTTAAATCAAATTAATAAAAAAACTGTCCTTGCACATCCTGTGGGATGCAAATTCTGTGGGGCGCACATCCTGCGGCGCACATCCTGCTGCGCACATAAATAAAAATAATATTAAAAACAAATTACAATTTTTTTTAAAATCAAATTAATAAAAAAACTGTGCTTGCACATCCTGTGGTGCGCAAATTCTGTGGGGCGCACATCCTGCGGCGCATATAAATAAAAATAATATTAAAAACAAATTACAATTTTTTTTTTTTAAGTCAAATTAATAAAAAAACTGTCCTTGCACATCCTGTGGGGCGCAAATTCTGTGGGGCGCACATCCTGCGGCGCACATCCTGCTGCGGACATAAATAAAAATAATATTAAAAACAAATTACAATTTTTTTTTAAATCAAATTAATAAAAAAACTGTGCTTGCACATCCTGTGGGGCGCAAATTCTGTGGGGCGCACATCCTGCGGCGCACATAAATAAAAATAATATTAAAAACAAATTACAATTTTTTTTTAAATCAAATTAATAAAAAAACTGTGCTTGCACATCCTGTGGGGCGCAAATTCCTTGGGGCGCACATCCTGCGGCGCACATAAATAAAAATAATATTAAAAACAAATTACAATTTTTTTTTTTTAAGTCAAATTAATAAAAAAACTGTCCTTGCACATCCTGTGGGGCGCAAATTCTGTGGGGCGCACATCCTGCGGCGCACATCCTGCTGCGCACATGAATAAAAATAATATTAAAATCAAATTACAATTTTTTTTTTTTAAATCAAATTAATAAAAAAACTGTCCATGCACATCCTGTGGGGCGCAAATTCTGTGGGGCGCACATCCTGCGGCGCACATCCTGCTGCGCACATAAATAAAAATAATATTAAACCATTTTTACAAAAAAATATTTAAATCAAATTAATAAAAAAACTGTCCTTGCACATCCTGTGGGGCGCAAATTCTGTGGGGCGCACATCCTGCGGCACACATCCTGCTGCGCACATAAATAAAAATAATATTAAAACATTTTTACAAAAAAAATATTTAAATCAAATTAATAAAAAAACTGTGCTTGCACATCCTGTGGGGCGCAAATTCTGTGGGGCGCACATCCTGCGGCGCACATCCTGCTGCGCACATAAATAAAAATAATATTAAAAACAAATTACAATTTTTTTTTTAAATCAAATTAATAAAAAAACTGTCCTTGCACATCCTGTGGGGCGCAAATTCTGTGGGGCGCACATGAATAAAAATAATATTAAAACATTTTTACAAAAAAAAATATTTAAATCAAATTAATAAAAAAACTGTGCTTGCACATCCTGTGGGGCGCAAATTCTGTGGGGCGCACATACTGCGGCGCACATCCTGCTGCGCACATAAATAAAAATAATATTAAAAACAAATTACAATTTTTTTTTTAAATCAAATTAATAAAAAAAGTGTCCTTGCACATCCTGTGGGGCGCAAATTCTGTGGGGCGCACATCCTGCGGCGCACATTCTGCTGTGCACATAATTAAAAATAATATTAAAACATTTTTACAAAAAAATATATTAAAATCAAATTAATAAAAAAACTGTGCTTGCACATTCTGTGGGGCGCAAATTATGTGGGGCGCAAATCCTGCGGCGCACATCCTGCTGCGCCCATTAATAAAAACAATATTAAAAACAAATTACAATTATTTTTTTTTAAATCAAATTAATAAAAAAACTGTCCTTCCACATCCTGCGGTGCACATCCTGCTGCGCACATGAATAAAAATAATATTGAAACAAATTTACAATTTTTTTTAAATCAAATTAATAAAAAAACTGTGCTTGCACATCCTGTGGGGCGCAAATTATGTGGGGCGCACAGACTGCGGCGCACATCCTGCTGCGCACATAGATACAAATAATATTAAAACATCTTTACAAAAAAAAATATTTAAAACAATTAATAAAAAAACTGTGCTTGCTCATCCTGTGGGGCGCAAATTATGTGGGGCGCACATCATGCGGCGCACATCCAGCTGCGCACATTAATAATAATAATATTAAAACATTTTTACAAAAAAAAATATTTAAATCAAATTAATAAAAAAACTGTGCTTGCACATCCTGTGGGGCGCAAATTATGTGGGGCACACATCCTGCAGCGCACATCCTGCTGCGCAAATAAATAAAAATAAAATTAAAAAAAATTTACAATTTTTTTTTTTTAAATCAAATTAATAAAAAAAATGTGCTTGCACATCCTGTGGGGCGCAAATTATGTGGGGCGCACATCCTGTGGCGCACATCCTGCTGTGCACATAAATAAAAATAATATTAAAAACAATTTACAATTATTTTTTTTTAAATCAAATTAATAAAAAAACTGTGCTTGCACATCCTGTGGGGTGCAAATTCTGTGGGGCGCAAATTCTGTGGGGCGCACATCCTGCTGCGCACATAAATAAAAATAATGTTAAAACATTTTTACAAAAAAAAATATTTAAATCAAATTAATAAAAAAACTGTGCTTGCACATCCTGTGGGGCGCAAATTCTGTCGGGCGCAAATTCTGTGGGGCGCACATGCTGCGGCGCACATCCTGCTGTGCACATAAATAAAAATAATATTAAAAACAAATTACAATTTTTTTTTTTAAATCAAATTAATAAAAAAACTGTGCTTGCACATCCTGTGGGGCGCATATTCTGTGGGGCGCACATCCTGCGGCGCAAATCCTGCTGCGCACATGAATAAAAATAATATTAAAACATTTTTACAAAAAAAAATATTTAAATCAAATTAATAAAAAAACTGTGCTTGCACATTCTGTGGGGCGCAAATTATGTGGGGCGCAAATCCTGCGGCGCACATCCTGCTGCGCCCATAAATAAAAACAATATTAAAACATTTTTACAAAAAAATATATTAAAATCAAATTAATAAAAAAACTGTGCTTGCACTTTCTGTGGGGCGCAAATTATGTGGGGCGCAAATCCTGCGGCGCACATCCTGCTGCGCCCATAAATAAAAACAATATTAAAAACAATTTACAATTATTTTTTTTTAAATCAAATTAATAAAAAAACTGTGCTTGCACATCCTGTGGGGTGCAAATTCTGTGGGGCGCAAATTCTGTGGGGCGCACATCCTGCGGCGCACATAAATAAAAATAATATTAAAACATTTTTACAAAAAAAAATATTTAAATATAACTAATAAAAAAACTGTGGTTGCACATCCTGTGGGGCGCAAATTATGTGGGGCGCACAGACTGCGGCGCACATCCTGCTGCGCACATAGATAAAAATAATATTAAAACATCTTTACAAAAAAAATATTTAAAACAATTAATAAAAAAACTGTGCTTGCTCATCCTGTGGGGCGCAAATTATGTGGGGCGCACATCATGCGGCGCACATCCAGCTGCGCACATTAATAATAATAATATTAAAACATTTTTACAAAAAAAAATATTTAAATCAAATTAATAAAAAAACTGTGCTTGCACATCCTGTAGGGCGCAAATTCTGTGGGGCGCACATCCTGCTGCGCACATAAATAAAAATAATATTAAAAACAAATTACAATTTTTTTTTTTAAATCAAATTAATAAAAAAACTGTCCTTGCACATCCTGTGGGGCGCAAATTATGTAGGGCGCACATCCTGCTGCGCACATAAATAAAAATAATATTAAAAACAATTTACAATTATTTTTTTTTAAATCAAATTAATAAAAAAACTGTGCTTGCACATCCTGTGGTGTGCAAATTCTGTGGGGCGCACATCCTGCGGCGCACATCCTGCTGCGCACATAAATAAAAATAATGTTAAAACATTTTTACAAAAAAAAATATTTAAATCAAATTAATAAAAAAACTGTGCTTGCACATCCTGTGGGGCGCAAATTCTGTCGGGCGCAAATTCTGTGGGGCGCACATCCTGCGGCACACATCCTGCTGCGCACATAAATAAAAATAATATTGAAACAAATTTACAATTTTTTTTTTTTAAATCAAATTAATAAAAAAACTGTGCTTGCACATCCTGTGGGGCGCAGATTCTGTGGGGCGCACATCCTGCGGCGCACATCCTGCTGCGCACATAAATAAAAATAATATTAAAAACAAATTACAATTTTTTTTTAAAAATCAAATTAATAAAAAAACTGTCCTTGCACATCCTGTGTGGCGCAAATTATGTGGGGCGCACATCCTGCGGCGCACATCCTGCTGCGCACATAAATAAAAATAATATTAAAACATTTTTACAAAAAAATATATTTAAATCAAATTAATACAAAAACTGTGCTTGCACATCCTGTGGGGCGCAAATTATGTGGGGCGCACATCATGCGGCGCACATCCTGCTGCGCACATAAATAAAAATAATATTAAAAACAAATTACAATTTTTTTTTTTTAAATCAAATTAATAAAAAAACTGTCCTTGCACATCCTGTGGGGCGCAAATTCTGTGGGGGGCACATCCTGCGGCGCACATCCTGCTGCGCACATAAATAATATTAAAAACAAATAACAATTTTTTTTTTAAATCAAATTAATAAAAAAACTGTGCTTGCACATCCTGTGGGGCGCATATTCTGTGGGGCGCACATCCTGCGGCACACATCCTGTTGCGCACATAAATAAAAATAATATTAAAACATTTTTACAAAAAAAAATATTTAAATCAAATTAATAAAAAAACTGTGCTTGCACATCCTGGGGGGCGCAAATTCTGTGGGGCGCACATCCTGCGGCGCACATCCTGCTGCGCACATAAATAAAAATAATATTAAAACATTTTTACAAAAAAATATATTAAAATCAAATTAATAAAAAAACTGTGCTTGCACATCCTGTGGTGCGCAAATTATGTGGGGCGCACATCCTGCGGCGCACATCCTGCTGCACACATAAATAAAAATAATATTAAAAACAATTTACAATTATTTTTTTTTAAATCAAATTAATAAAAAAAATGTGCTTGCACATCCTGTGGGGCGCAAATTATGTGGGGCGCACATCCTGCGGCGCACATCCTGCTGTGCACATAATTAAAAATAATATTAAAACATTTTTACAAAAAAATATATTAAAATCAAATTAATAAAAAAACTGTGCTTGCACATTCTGTGGGGCGCAAATTATGTGGGGCGCAAATCCTGCGGCGCACATCCTGCTGCGCCCATAAATAAAAACAATATTAAAAACAAATTACAATTTTTTTTAAAAAATCAAATTAATAAAAAAATTGTCCTTCCACATCCTGCGGTGCACATCCTGCTGCGCAAATGAATAAAAATAATATTAAAAACAATTTACAATTATTTTTTTTTAAATCAAATTAATAAAAAAACTGTGCTTGCATATCCTGTGGGGCGCAAATTCTGTGGGGCGCACATCCTGCGGCACACATCCTGCTGCGCACATAAATAAAAATAATATTGAAACAAATTTACAATTTTTTTTTTTTAATTCAAATTAATAAAAAAACTGTGCTTGCACATCCTGTGGGGCGCAAATTATGTGGGGCGCACATCATGCGGCGCACATCCTGCTGCGCACATAAATAAAAATAATATTAAAACATTTTTACAGAAAAAAATATTTAAATATAACTAATAAAAAACCTTGCTTGCACATCCTGTGGGGCGCAAATTATGTGGGGCGCACAGACTGCGGCGCACATCCTGCTGCGCACATAGATAAAAATAATATTAAAACATCTTTACAAAAAAAATATTTAAAACAATTAATAAAAAAACTGTGCTTGCTCATCCTGTGGGGCGCAAATTATGTGGGGCGCACATCATGCGGCGCACATCCAGCTGCGCACATTAATAATAATAATATTAAAACATTTTTACAAAAAAAAATATTTAAATCAAATTAATAAAAAAACTGTGCTTGCACATCCTGTGGGGCGCAAATTCTGTGGGCCGCAAATCCTGCGGCGCACATCCTGCTGCGCACATAAATAAAAATAATATTAAAACATTTTTACAAAAAAAAATATTTAAATTTAACTAATAAAAAAACTGTGGTTGCACATCCTGTGGGGCGCAAATTATGTGGGGCGCACAGACTGCGGCGCACATCCTGCTGCGCACATAGATAAAGATAATATTAAAACATCTTTACAAAAAAAATATTTAAAACAATTAATAAAAAAACTGTGCTTGCACATCCTGTGGGGCGCAAATTATGTGGGGCGCACATCATGCGGCGCACATCCTGCTGCGCACATAGATAAAAATAATATTAAAACATCTTTACAAAAAAAAATATTTAAATCAAATTAATAAAAAAACTGTGCTTGCACATCCTGTGGGGCACAAATTATGTGGGGCGCACATCATGCGGCGCACATCCTGCTGCGCACATAGATAAAAATAATATTAAAACATCTTTACAAAAAAAAATATTTAAATCAAATTAATAAAAAAACTGTGCTTGCACATCCTGTGGGGCGCAAATTCTGTGGGCCGCAAATCCTGCGGCGCACATCCTGCTGCGCACATAAATAAAAATAATATTAAAAACAAATTACAATTTTTTTTTAAAATCAAATTAATAAAAAAACTGTCCTTGCACATCCTGTGGGGCGCAAATTCTGTGGGGCGCACATCCTGCGGCGCACATCCTGCTGCGCACATAAATAAAAATAATATTAAAAACAAATTACAATTTTTTTTTTTTAAATCAAATTAATAAAAAAACTGTCCTTGCAAATCCTGTGGGGCGCAAATTCTGTGGGGCGCACATCCTGCTGCGCACATATATAAAATTAATATTAAAAACAAATTACAATTTTTTTTTTTTAAATCAAATTAATAAAAAAACTGTCCTTGCACATCCTGTGGGGCGCAAATTCTGTGGGGCGCACATCCTGCGGCGCACAACCTGCTGAGCACATAAATAAAAATAATATTAAAAACAAATTACAATTTTTTTTTTAAATCAAATTAATAAAAAAACTGTGCTTGCACATCCTGTGGGGCGCAAATTCTGTGGGGCGCACATCCTGCGGCGCACATCCTGCTGCGCACATAAATAAAAATAATATTAAAACATTTTTACAAAAAAAAATATTTAAATCAAATTAATACAAAAACTGTCCTTGCACATCCTGTGGGGCGCAAATTCTGTGGGGCGCACATCCTGCGGCGCACATCATGCTGCGCACATAAATAAAAATAATATTAAAACATTTTTACAAAAAAAAATATTTAAATCAAATTAATAAAAAAACTGTGCTTGCACATCCTGTGGGGCGCAAATTCTGTGGGGCGCACATCCTGCGGCGCACATCCTGCTGCGCACATAAATAAAAATAATATTAAAAACAAATTACAATTTTTTTTTTTCAATCAAATTAATAAAAAAACTGTCCTTGCACATCCTGTGGGGCGCAAATTCTGTGGGGCGCAAATTCTGTGGGGCGCACATCCTGCGGCGCACATCCTGCTGCGCACATAAATAAAAATAATATTAAAACATTTTTACAAAAAAAAATACTTAAATCAAATTAATAAAAAAACTGTGCTTGCACATCCTGTGGGGCGCAAATTCTGTGGGGCGCACATCCTGCGGCGCACATCCTGCTGCGCACATAGATAAAGATAATATTAAAACATCTTTACAAAAAAAATATTTAAAACAATTAATAAAAAAACTGTGCTTGCACATCCTGTGGGGCGCAAATTATGTGGGGCGCACATCCTGCTGCGCACATAGATAAAAATAATATTAAAACATCTTTACAAAAAAAAATATTTAAAACAATTAATAAAAAAACTGTGCTTGCTCATCCTGTGGGGCGCAAATTATGTGGGGCGCACATCATGCGGCGCACATCCAGCTGCGCACATTAATAATAATAATATTAAAACATTTTTACAAAAAAAAAATATTTAAATCAAATTAATAAAAAAACTGTGCTTGCACATCCTGTGGGGCGCAAATTCTGTGGGGCGCACATCCTGCGGCGCACATCCTGCTGCGCACATGAATAAAAATAATATTAAAAACAAATTACAATTTTTTTTTTTTAAGTCAAATTAATAAAAAAACTGTCCTTGCACATCCTTTGGGGCGCAAATTCTGTGGGGCGCACATCCTGCGGCGCACATCCTGCTGCGCACATAAATAAAATTAATATTAAAAACAAATTACAATTTTTTTTTTTTAAATCAAATTAATAAAAAAACTGTCCTTGCACATCCTGTGGGGCGCAAATTCTGTGGGGCGCACATCCTGCGGCGCACAACCTGCTGAGCACATAAATAAAAATAATATTAAAAACAAATTACAATTTTTTTTTTAAATCAAATTAATAAAAAAACTTTGCTTGCACATCCTGTGGGGCGCAAATTCTGTGGGGCGCACATCCTGCGGCGCACATCCTGCTGCGCACATAAATAAAAATAATATTAAAACATTTTTACAAAAAAATATTTAAATCAAATTAATACAAAAACTGTCCTTGCACATCCTGTGGGGCGCAAATTCTGTGGGGCGCACATCCTGCGGCGCACATCATGCTGCGCACATAAATAAAAATAATATTAAAACATTTTTACAAAAAAAAATATTTAAATCAAATTAATAAAAAAACTGTGCTTGCACATCCTGTGGGGCGCAAATTCTGTGGGGCGCACATCCTGCGGCGCACATCCTGCTGTGCACATAAATAAAAATAATATTAAAAACAAATTACAATTTTTTTTTTTCAATCACATTAATAAAAAAACAGTCCTTGCACATCCTGTGGGGCGCAAATTCTGTGGGGCGCAAATTCTGTGGGGCGCACATCCTGCGGCGCACATCCTGCTGCGCACATAAATAAAAATAATATTAAAACATTTTTACAAAAAAAAATACTTAAATCAAATTAATAAAAAAACTGTGCTTGCACATCCTGTGGGGCGCAAATTCTGTGGGGCGCACATCCTGCGGCGCACATCCTGCTGCGCACATAAATAAAAATAATATTAAAAACAAATTACAATTTTTTTTTTTTAAATCAAATTAATAAAAAACTGTCCATGCACATCCTGTGGGGCACAATTCCTTGGGGCGCACATCCTGCGGCGCACATCCTGCGGCGCACATCCTGCTGCGCACATAAATAAAAATAATATTAAAAACAAATTACAATTTTTTTTTTTAAATCAAATTAATAAAAAAACTGTCCTTGCACATCCTGTGGGGCGCAAATTCTGTGGGGCGCACATGAATAAAAATAATATTAAAACATTTTTACAAAAAAAAATATTTAAATCAAATTAATAAAAAAACTGTGCTTGCACATCCTGTGGGGCGCAAATTCTGTGGGGCGCACATCCTGCGGCGCACATCCTGCTGCGCACATAAATAAAAATAATATTAAAAACAAATTACAATTTTTTTTTTTAAATCAAATTAATAAAAAAACTGTCCTTGCACATCCTGTGGGGCGCAAATTCTGTGGGGCGCACATCCTGCTGCGCACATAAATAAAAATAATATTAAAAACAAATTACAATTTTTTTTTTTTAAGTCAAATTAATAAAAAAACTGTCCTTGCACATCCTGTGGGGCGCAAATGCTGTGGGGCGCACATCCTGCGGCGCACTTCCTGCTGCGCACATGAATAAAAATAATATTAAAAACAAATTACAATTTTTTTTTTTAAATCAAATTAATAAAAAAACTGTGCTTGCACATCCTGTGGGGCGCAAATTCTGTGGGGCGCACATCCTGCGGCGCACATCCTGCTGCGCACATAAATAAAAATAATATTAAAACATTTTTACAAAAAAAAATATTTAAATCAAATTAATAAAAAAACTGTGCTTGCACATCCTGTGGGGCGCAAATTCTGTGGGGCGCACATCCTGCGGCGCACATCCTGCTGCGCACATAAATAAAAATAATATTAAAACATTTTTACAAAAAAATATTTAAATCAAATTAATAAAAAAACTGTCCTTGCACATCCTGTGGGGCGCAAATTCTGTGGGGCGCACATCCTGCGGCACACATCCTGCTGCACACATAAATAAAAATAATATTAAAAACAATTTACAATTATTTTTTTTTAAATCAAATTAATAAAAAAAATGTGCTTGCACATCCTGTGGGGCGCAAATTATGTGGGGCGCACATCCTGCGGCGCACATCCTGCTGTGCACATAATTAAAAATAATATTAAAACATTTTTACAAAAAAATATATTAAAATCAAATTAATAAAAAAACTGTGCTTGCACATTCTGTGGGGCGCAAATTATGTGGGGCGCAAATCCTGCGGCGCACATCCTGCTGCGCCCATAAATAAAAACAATATTAAAAACAAATTACAATTTTTTTTAAAAAATCAAATTAATAAAAAAATTGTCCTTCCACATCCTGCGGTGCACATCCTGCTGCGCACATGAATAAAAATAATATTAAAAACAATTTACAATTATTTTTTTTTAAATCAAATTAATAAAAAAACTGTGCTTGTACATCCTGTGGGGCGCAAATTCTGTGGGGCGCACATCCTGCGGCAAACATCCTGCTGCGCACATAAATAAAAATAATATTAAAACATTTTTACAAAAAAAAATATTTAAATCAAATTAATAAAAGAACTGTGCTTGCACATCCTGTGGGGTGCAAATTCTGTGGGGCGCACATCCTGCGGCACACATCCTGCTGCGCACATAAATAAAAATAATATTGAAACAAATTTACAATTTTTTTTTTTTAATTCAAATTAATAAAAAAACTGTGCTTGCACATCCTGTGGGGCGCAAATTCTGTGGGGCGCACATCCTGCGGCGCACATCCTGCTGCGCACATAAATAAAAATAATATTAAAACATTTTTACAAAAAAAAATACTTAAATCAAATTAATAAAAAAACTGTGCTTGCACATCCTGTGGGGCGCAAATTCTGTGGGGCGCACATCCTGCGGCGCACATCCTGCTGCGCACATAAATAAAAATAATATTAAAACATTTTTACAAAAAAAAATATTTAAATCAAATTAATAAAAAAACTGTGCTTGCACATCCTGTGGGGCGCAAATTCTGTGGGGCGCACATCCTGCGGCGCACAACCTGCTGCGCACATAAATAAAAATAATATTAAAAACAAATTACAATTTTTTTTTTAAATCAAATTAATAAAAAAACTGTGCTTGCACATCCTGTTGGGCGCAAATTCTGTGGGGCGCACATCCTGCGGCGCACATCCTGCTGCGCACATAAATAAAAATAATATTAAAACATTTTTACAAAAAAAAATATTTAAATCAAATTAATAAAAAAACTGTGCTTGCACATCCTGTGGGGCGCAAATTATGTGGGGCGCACATCCTGCGGCGCACATCCTGCTGCGCACATAAATAAAAATAATATTAAAACATTTTTACAAAAAAATATATTTAAATCAAATTGATAAAAAAACTGTGCTTGCACATCCTGTGGGGCGCAAATTATGTGGGGCGCACATCCTGCAGCGCACACCCTGCTGCGCAAATAAATAAAAATGAAATAAAAAAAATTAACAATTTTTTTTTTTAAATCAAATTAATAAAAAAACTGTGCTTGCACATCCTGTGGGGCGCA
The DNA here is from genome assembly GCF_947347685.1 of Pleuronectes platessa. NCBI lineage: Eukaryota > Metazoa > Chordata > Actinopteri > Pleuronectiformes > Pleuronectidae > Pleuronectes > Pleuronectes platessa. The sequence goes on along the minus strand of NW_026519116.1, from coordinate 682,727 downwards.
AATTCTGTGGGGCGCACATCCTGCGGCGCACATCCTGCTGCGCACATAAATAAAAATAATATTAAAAACAAATTACAATTTTTTTTTTTTAAATCAAATTAATAAAAAACTGTCCATGCACATCCTGTGGGGCACAAATTCCTTGGGGCGCACATCCTGCGGCGCACATCCTGCGGCGCACATCCTGCTGCGCACATAAATAAAAATAATATTAAAAACAAATTACAATTTTTTTTTTTAAATCAAATTAATAAAAAAACTGTCCTTGCACATCCTGTGGGGCGCAAATTCTGTGGGGCGCACATGAATAAAAATAATATTAAAACATTTTTACAAAAAAAAATATTTAAATCAAATTAATAAAAAAACTGTGCTTGCACATCCTGTGGGGCGCAAATTCTGTGGGGCGCACATCCTGCGGCGCACATCCTGCTGCGCACATAAATAAAAATAATATTAAAAACAAATTACAATTTTTTTTTTTAAATCAAATTAATAAAAAAACTGTCCTTGCACATCCTGTGGGGCGCAAATTCTGTGGGGCGCACAGACTGCGGCGCACATCCTGCTGCGCACATAGATAAAAATAATATTAAAACATCTTTACAAAAAAAATATTTAAAACAATTAATAAAAAAACTGTGCTTGCTCATCCTGTGGGGCGCAAATTATGTGGGGCGCACATCATGCGGCGCACATCCTGCTGCGCACATAAATAAAAATAATATTAAAACATTTTTACAAAAAAAAATATTTAAATTTAACTAATAAAAAAACTGTGGTTGCACATCCTGTGGGGCGCAAATTCTGTGGGGCGCACATCCTGAAGCGCACATCCTGCTGCGCACATAAATAAAAATAATATTAAAAACAAATTACAATTTTTTTTTTTAAATCAAATTAATAAAAAAACTGTCCTTGCACATCCTGTGGGGCGCAAATTATGTAGGGCGCACATCCTGAAGCGCACATCCTGCTGCGCACATAAATAAAAATAATATTAAAAACAATTTACAATTATTTTTTTTTAAATCAAATTAATAAAAAAACTGTGGGGCGCAAATTCTGTGGGGCGCACATCCTGCGGCGCACATCCTGCTGCGCACATAAATAAAAATAATATTAAAACATTTTTACAAAAAAAAATATTTAAATCAAATTAATAAAAAAACTGTGCTTGCACATCCTGTGGGGCGCAAATTCTGTGGGGCGCACATCCTGCGGCGCACATCCTGCTGCGCACATAAATAAAAATAATATTAAAAACAAATTACAATTTTTTTTTTTTAAATCAAATTAATAAAAAAACTGTCCTTGCAAATCCTGTGGGGCGCAAATTCTGTGGGGCGCACATAAATAAAATTAATATTAAAAACAAATTACAATTTTTTTTTTTTAAATCAAATTAATAAAAAAACTGTCCTTGCACATCCTGTGGGGCGCAAATTCTGTGGGGCGCACATCCTGCGGCGCACAACCTGCTGAGCACATAAATAAAAATAATATTAAAAACAAATTACAATTTTTTTTTTAAATCAAATTAATAAAAAAACTGTGCTTGCACATCCTGTGGGGCGCAAATTCTGTGGGGCGCACATCCTGCGGCGCACATCCTGCTGCGCACATAAATAAAAATAATATTAAAAACAAATTACAATTTTTTTTTTTTAAATCAAATTAATAAAAAAACTGTCCTTGCAAATCCTGTGGGGCGCAAATTCTGTGGGGCGCACATCCTGCTGCGCACATAAATAAAATTAATATTAAAAACAAATTACAATTTTTTTTTTTTAAATCAAATTAATAAAAAAACTGTCCTTGCACATCCTGTGGGGCGCAAATTCTGTGGGGTGCACATCCTGCGGCGCACAACCTGCTGAGCACATAAATAAAAATAATATTAAAAACAAATTACAATTTTTTTTTTAAATCAAATTAATAAAAAAACTGTGCTTGCACATCCTGTGGGGCGCAAATTCTGTGGGGCGCACATCCTGCGGCGCACATAAATAAAAATAATATTAAAACATTTTTACAAAAAAATATTTAAATCAAATTAATAAAAAAACTGTGCTTGCACATCCTGTGGGGCGCAAATTCTGTGGGGCGCACATCCTGCGGCGCACATCCTGCTGCGCACATAAATAAAAATAATATTAAAAACAAATTACAATTTTTTTTTTTAAATCAAATTAATAAAAAAACTGTCCTTGCAAATCCTGTGGGGCGCAAATTCTGTGGGGCGCACATCCTGCTGCGCACATAAATAAAATTAATATTAAAAACAAATTACAATTTTTTTTTTTTAAATCAAATTAATAAAAAAACTGTCCTTGCACATCCTGTGGGGCGCAAATTCTGTGGGGCGCACATCCTGCGGCGCACAACCTGCTGAGCACATAAATAAAAATAATATTAAAAACAAATTACAATTTTTTTTTTAAATCAAATTAATAAAAAAACTGTGCTTGCACATCCTGTGGGGCGCAAATTCTGTGGGGCGCACATCCTGCGGCGCACATAAATAAAAATAATATTAAAACATTTTTACAAAAAAATATTTAAATCAAATTAATAAAAAAACTGTGCTTGCACATCCTGTGGGGCGCAAATTCTGTGGGGCGCACATCCTGCGGCGCACATCCTGCTGCGCACATAAATAAAAATAATATTAAAAACAAATTACAATTTTTTTTTTTAAATCAAATTAATAAAAAAACTGTCCTTGCAAATCCTGTGGGGCGCAAATTCTGTGGGGCGCACATCCTGCTGCGCACATAAATAAAATTAATATTAAAAACAAATTACAATTTTTTTTTTTTAAATCAAATTAATAAAAAAACTGTCCTTGCACATCCTGTGGGGAGCAAATTCTGTGGGGCGCATATCCTGCGGCGCACAACCTGCTGAGCACATAAATAAAAATAATATTAAAAACAAATTACAATTTTTTTTTTAAATCAAATTAATAAAAAAACTGTGCTTGCACATCCTGTGGGGCGCAAATTATGTGGGGCGCACATCCTGCGGCGCACATCCTGCTGCGCACATAAATAAAAATAATATTAAAACATTTTTACAAAAAAATATTTAAATCAAATTAATACAAAAACTGTCCTTGCACATCCTGTGGGGCGCAAATTCTGTGGGGCGCACATCCTGCGGCGCACATCATGCTGCGCACATAAATAAAAATAATATTAAAACATTTTTACAAAAAAAAATATTTAAATCAAATTGATAAAAAAACTGTGCTTGCACATCCTGTGGGGCGCAAATTCTGTGGGGCGCACATCCTGCGGCGCACATCCTGCTGCGCAAATAAATAAAAATAAAATTAAAAAAAATTTACAATTTTTTTTTTTTAAATCAAATTCATAAAAAAACTGTGCTTGCACATCCTGTGGGGCGTAAATTATGTGGGGCGCACATCCTGCGGCGCACTTCCTGCTGCGCACATAAATAAAAATAATATTAAAACATTTTTACAAAAAAATATATTTAAATCAAAATAATAAAAAAACTGTGCTTGCACATCCTGTGGGGCGCAAATTATGTGGGGCGCACATCATGCGGCGCACATCCTGCTGTGCACATTAATAAAAATAATATTAAAACATTTTTACAAAAAAATATATTAAAATCAAATTAATAAAAAAACTGTGCTTGCACATCCTGTGGGGCGCAAATTCTGTGGGGCTTACATCCTGCGGTTCACATCCTGCTGCGCACATAAATTAAAATAATATTAAAACATTTTTACAAAAAAAAATTTAAATCAAATTAATAAAAAAACTGTCCTTGCACATCCTGTGGAGCGCAAATTCTGTGGGGCGCACATCCTGCGGGGCACATCCTGCTGCGCACATAAATAAAAATAATATTAAAACATTTTTACAAAAAAAAATATTTAAATATAACTAATAAAAAAACTGTGCTTGCACATCCTGTGGGGCACAAATTATGTGGGGCGCACATCCTGCAACGCACATCCTGCTGCGCAAATAAATAAAAATAAAATTAAAAAAAATTTACAATTTTTTTTTTTTAAATCAAATTTATAAAAAAACTGTGCTTGCACATCCTGTGGGGCGCAAATTCTGTGGGGCGCACATCCTGCGGCGCACATCCTGCTGCGCACATAAATAAAAATAATATTAAAACATTTTTACAAAAAAATATATTTAAATCAAATTAATAAAAAAATTGTGCTTGCACATCCTGTGGGGCGCAAATTCTGTGGGGCGCATATCCTGCTGCGCACATAAATAAAAATAATATTAAAAACAAATTACAATTTTTTTTTAAAAATCAAATTAATAAAAAAACTGTCCTTGCACATCCTGTGTGGCGCAAATTATGTGGGGCGCAAATCCTGCTGCGCACATAAATAAAAATAATATTAAAACATTTTTACAAAAAAAATATTTAAATCAAATTAATAAAAAAACTGTCCTTGCACATCCTGTGGGGCGCAAATTCTGTGGGGCGCACATCCTGCGGCGCACATCCTGCTGCGCACATAAATAAAAATAATATTAAAAACAAATTACAATTTTTTTTTTTAAATCAAATTAATAAAAAAACTGTCCTTGCACATCCTGTGGGGCGCAAATTATGTGGGGCGCACATCCTGCGGCGCACATCCTGCTGCGCACATAAATAAAAATAATATTAAAACATTTTTACAAAAAAATATATTTAAATCAAATTAATAAAAAAATTGTGCTTGCACATCCTGTGGGGCGCAAATTCTGTGGGGCGCACATCCTGCGGCGCACATCCTGCTGCGCACATAAATAAAAATAATATTAAAAACAAATTACAATTTTTTTTTTAAATCAAATTAATAAAAAAACTGTCCTTGCACATCCTGTGGGGCGCAAATTCTGTGGGGCGCACATCCTGCGGCGCACATCGTGCTGCGCACATAAATAAAAATAATATTAAAACATTTTTACAAAAAAAAATATTTAAATATAACTAATAAAAAAAATGTGCTTGCACATCCTGTGGGGCGCAAATTATGTGGGGCGCACATCCTGCGGCGCACATCCTGCTGCGCACATAAATAAAAATGATATTAAAACATTTTTACAAAAAAAATATTTAAATCAAATTAATAAAAAAACTGTGCTTGCACATCCTGTGGGGCGCAAATTATGTTGGGCGCACATCCTGCTGTGCAAATAAATAAAAATAAAATTAAAAAAAATTTACAATTTTTTTTTTTTAAATCAAATTAATAAAAAAAATGTGCTTGCACATCCTGTTGGGCGCAAATTATATGGGGCGCACATCCTGCGGCGCACATCCTGCTGCGCACATAAATAAAAATAATATTAAAAACAATTTACAATTTTTTTTTTTTAAATCAAATTAATAAACAAACTGTGCTTGCACATCCTGTGGGGCGCAAATTCTATGGGGCGCACATCCTGCAGCGCACATCCTGCTGCACACATAAATAAAAAAAATATTAAAACATTTTTACAAAAAAAATATTTAAATCAAATTAATAAAAAAACTGTGCTTGCACATCCTGTGGGGCGCAAATTATGTTGGGCGCACATCCTGCTGTGCAAATAAATAAAAATAAAATTAAAAAAAATTTACAATTTTTTTTTTTTAAATCAAATTAATAAAAAAAATGTGCTTGCACATCCTGTTGGGCGCAAATTATATGGGGCGCACATCCTGCGGCGCACATCCTGCTGCGCACATAAATAAAAATAATATTAAAAACAATTTACAATTTTTTTTTTTTAAATCAAATTAATAAACAAACTGTGCTTGCACATCCTGTGGGGCGCAAATTCTATGGGGCGCACATCCTGCGGCGCACATCCTGCTGCGCACATAAATAAAAATAATATTAAAACATTTTTACAAAAAAAATATTTAAATCAAATTAATAAAAAAACTGTGCTTGCACATCCTGTGGGGCACAAATTCTGTGGGGCGCACATCCTGCGGCGCACATCCTGCTGCGCACATAAATAAAAATAATATTAAAAACAAATTACAATTTTTTTTTAAAATCAAATTAATAAAAAAACTGTGCTTGCACATCCTGTGGGGCGCAAATTCTGTGGGGCGCACATCCTGCGGCACACATCCTGCTGCTCACATAAATAAAAATAATATTAAAATATTTTTACAAAAAAAAATATTTAAATATAACTAATAAAAAAACTGTGCTTGCACATCGTGTGGGGCGCAAATTATGTTGGGCGCACATCCTGCTCTGCAAATAAATAAAAATAAAATTAAAAACAAATTACAATTTTTTTTTTAAATCAAATTAATAAAAAAACTGTCCTTGCACATCCTGTGGGGCGCACATCCTGCGGCGCACATCCTGCTGCGCACATAAATAAAAATAATATTAAAAACAAATTACAATTTTTTTTTTAAATCAAATTAATAAAAAAACTGTCCTCGCACATCCTGTGGGGCGCAAATTCTGTGGGGCGCACATCCTGCGGCGCAAATCCTGCTGCACACATAAATAAAAATAATATTGAAATATTTTTACAAAAAAAAATATTTAAATTTAACTAATAAAAAAACTGTGGTTGCACATCCTGTGGGACGCAAATTATGTGGGGCGCACAGACTGCGGCGCACATCCTGCTGCGCACATAGATAAAAATAATATTAAAACATCTTTACAAAAAAAAATATTTAAATCAAATTAATAAAAAAACTGTGCTTGCACATCCTGTGGGGCGCAAATTCTGTGGGCCGCAAATTCTGTGGGGCGCACATCCTGCGGCGCACATCCTGCTGCGCACATAAATAAAAATAATATTAAAACATTTTTACAAAAAAAAATATTTAAATATAACTAATAAAAAAACTGTGGTTGCACATCCTGTTGGGCGCAAATTATGTGGGGCGCACAGACTGCGGCGCACATCCTGCTGCGCACATAGATAAAGATAATATTAAAACATCTTTACAAAAAAAATATTTAAAACAATTAATAAAAAAACTGTGCTTGCACATCCTGTGGGGCGCAAATTCTGTGGGGCGCACATCCTGCTGCGCACATAAATAAAAATAATATTAAAAACAAATTAAAATTTTTTTTTTTTAAATCAAATTAATAAAAAAACGGTCCTTGCAAATCCTGTGGGGCGCAAATTCTGTGGGGCGCACATCCTGCTGCGCACATAAATAAAATTAATATTAAAAACAAATTACAATTTTTTTTTTTAAATCAAATTAATAAAAAAACTGTCCTTGCACATCCTGTGGGGCGCAAATTCTGTGGGGCGCACATCCTGCGGCGCACAACCTGCTGCGCACATAAATAAAAATAATATTAAAAACAAATTACAATTTTTTTTTTAAATCAAATTAATAAAAAAACTGTGCTTGCACATCCTGTTGGGCGCAAATTCTGTGGGGCGCACATCCTGCGGCGCACATAAATAAAAATAATATTAAAACATTTTTACAAAAAAAAATATTTAAATCAAATTAATAAAAAAACTGTACTTGCAAATCCTGTGGGGCGCAAATTCTGTGGGGCGCACATCCTGCGGCGCACATCCTGCTGCGCAAATAAATAAAAATAATATTAAAAACAAATTACAATTTTTTTTTAAAAATCAAATTAATAAAAAAACTGTGCTTGCACATCCTGTGGGGCGAAAATTCTGTGGGGCGCACATCCTGCGGCGCACATCCTGCTGTGCACATGAATAAAAATAATATTAAAACACTTTTACAAAAAAATATATTTAAATCAAATTAATAAAAAAACTGTGCTTGCACATCCTGTGGGGCGCAAATTATGTGGGGCGCACATCCTGCTGCGCACATAAATAAAAATAATATTAAAACATTTTTACAAAAAAAAATATTTAAATCAAATTAATAAAAAAACTGTCCTTGCACATCCTGTGGGGCGCAAATTCTGTGGGGCGCACATGAATAAAAATAATATTAAAACATTTTTACAAAAAAAAAAATTTAAATATAACTAATAAAAAAACTGTGCTTGCACATCCTGTGGGGCGCAAATTATGTGGGGCGCACATCCTGCAGCGCACATCCTGCTGCGCAAATAAATACAAATAAAATTAAAAAAAATTTACAATTTTTTTTTTTTTAAATCAAATTAATAAAAAAACTGTGCTTGCACATCCTGTGGGGCGCAAATTATGTGGGGCGCACATCCTGCGGCGCACATCCTGCTGTGCACATGAATAAAAATAATATTAAAACATTTTTACAAAAAAATATATTAAAATCAAATTAATAAAAAAACTGTGCTTGCACATCCTGTGGGGCGCAAATTCTGTGGGGCGCACATCCTGCGGCGCACATCCTGTTGCGCACATAAATAAAAATAATATTAAAAACAAATTACAATTTTTTTTTTTAAATCAAATTAATAAAAAAACTGTCCTTGCACATCCTGTGGGGCGCAAATTCTGTGGGGCGCACATCCTGCGGCGCACACCCTGCTGCGCACATAAATAAAAATAATATTAAAAAATTTTTACAAAAAAAAATACTTAAATCAAATTAATAAAAAAACTGTGCTTGCACATCCTGTGGGGCGCAAATTCTGTGGGGCGCACATCCTGCGGCGCACATCCTGCTGCGCACATAAATAAAAATAATATTAAAAACAAATTACAATTTTTTTTTTAAATCAAATTAATAAAAAAACTGTCCTTGCACATCCTGTGGGGTGCAAATTCTGTGGGGCGCACATCCTGCTGCGCACATGAATAAAAATAATACTAAAAACAAATTACAATTTTTTTTTTTAAATCAAATTAATAAAAAAACTGTCCTTGCACATCCTGTGGAGCGCAAATTCTGTGGGGCGCACATCCTGCGGCGCACATCCTGCTGCGCACATGAATAAAAATAATACTAAAAACAAATTACAATTTTTTTTTTTAAATCAAATTAATAAAAAAACTGTCCTTGCACATCCTGTGGAGCGCAAATTCTGTGGGGCGCACATCCTGCGTCGCACATCCTGCTGCGCACATAAATAAAAATAATATTAAAACGTTTTTACAAAAAAAAATATTTAAATCAAATTAATAAAAAAACTGTGCTTGCACATCCTGTGGGGCGCAAATTCTGTGGGGCGCACATCCTGCGGCGCACATCCTGCTGCGCACATAAATAAAAATAATATTAAAACATTTTTACAAAAAAAAATATTTAAATCAAATTAATAAAAAAACTGTGCTTGCACATCCTGTGGGGTGCAAATTCTGTGGGGCGCACATCCTGCTGCGCACATAAATAAAAATAATATTAAAAACAAATTACAATTTTTTTTTTAAATCAAATTAATAAAAAAACTGTCCTTGCACATCCTGTGGGGCGCAAATTCTGTGGGGCGCACATCCTGTGGCGCAAATCCTGCTGCGCACAAGAATAAAAATAATATTAAAACATTTTTACAAAAAAAAATATTTAAATCAAATTAATAAAAAAACTGTGCTTGCACATCCTGTGGGGCGCAAATTCTGTGGGGCGCACATCCTGCAGCGCACATCCTGCTGTGCACATAAATAAAAATAATATTAAAAACAAATTACAATTTTTTTTTTTAAATCAAATTAATAAAAAAACTGTCCATGCACATCCTGTGGGGCGCAAATTCTGTGGGGCGCACATCCTGCGGCGCACATCCTGCTGCGCATATAAATAAAAATAATATTAAAACATTTTTACAAAAAAAAATATTTAAATCAAATTAATAAAAAAACTGTGCTTGCACATCCTGTGGGGCGCAAATTCTGTGGGGCGCACATCCTGCGGCGCACATCCTGCTGCGCACATAAATAAAAATAATATTAAAACATTTTTACAAAAAAAAATATTTAAATCAAATTAATAAAAAAACTGTGCTTGCACATCCTGTGGGGCATAAATTCTCTGGGGCGCACATCCTGCGGCGCACATCCTGCTGCGCATATAAATAAAAATAATATTAAAAACATATTACATTTTTTTTTTTAAATCAAATTAATAAAAAAACTGTCCTTGCACATCCTGTGGGGCGCAAATTATGTGGGGCGCACATCCTGCAGCGCACATCCTGCTGCGCACATAAATAAAAATAATATTAAAACAAATTTTCAAGTTTTTTTTTTTAAATCAAATTAATAAAAAAAGTGTGCTTGCACATCCTGTGGGGCGCAAATTCTGTGGGGCGCACATGAATAAAATAATATTAAAACATTTTTACAAAAAAAAATATTTAAATCAAATTAATAAAAAAACTGTGCTTGCACATCCTGTGGGGCATAAATTCTGTGGGGCGCACATCCTGCGGCGCACATCCTGCTGCGCACATAAATAAAAATAATATTAAAAACAAATTACAATTTTTTTTTTAAATCAAATTAATAAAAAAACTGTCCTTGCACATCCTGTGGGGCGCAAATTATGTGGGGCGCACATCCTGCGGCGCACATCCTGCTGCGCAAATAAATAAAAATAAAATTAAAAAAAATTAACAATTTTTTTTTTTAAATCAAATTAATAAAAAAACTGTCCTTGCACATCCTGTGGGGCGCAAATTCTGTGGGGCGCACATCCTGCGGCGCAAATCCTGCTGCGCACATAAATAAAAAAAATATTAAAAACAAATTACAATTTTTTTTTTTAAATCAAATTAATAAAAAAACTGTCCTTGCACATCCTGTGGGGCGCAAATTCTGTGGGGCGCACATCCTGCGGCGCACATCCTGCTGCGCACATAAATAAAAATAATATTAAAAACAAATTACAATTTTTTTTTTAAATCAAATTAATAAAAAAACTGTCCTTGCACATCCTGTGGGGCGCAAATTCTATGGGGCGCACATCCTGCTGCGCACATAAATAAAAATAATATTAAAACATTTTTACAAAAAAAAATATTTAAATCAAATTAATAAAAAAACTGTGCTTGCACATCCTGTGGGGCGCAAATTATGTGGAGCGCACATCATGCGGCGCACATCCTGCTGCGCACATCCTGCTGCGCACATAAATAAAAATAATATTAAAACATTTTTACAAAAAAAAATATTTAAATCAAATTAATAAAAAAACTGTGCTTGCACATCCTGTGGGGTGCAAATTCTGTGGGGCGCACATCCTGCTGCGCACATAAATAAAAATAATATTAAAAACAAATTACAATTTTTTTTTTAAATCAAATTAATAAAAAAACTGTGCTTGCACATCCTGTGGGGCATAAATTCTCTGGGGCGCACATCCTGCGGCGCACATCCTGCTGCGCATATAAATAAAAATAATATTAAAAACAAATTACATTTTTTTTTTTAAATCAAATTAATAAAAAAACTGTCCTTGCACATCCTGTGGGGCGCAAATTATGTGGGGCGCACATCCTGCAGCGCACATCCTGCTGCGCACATAAATAAAAATAATATTAAAACAAATTTTCAAGTTTTTTTTTTTAAATCAAATTAATAAAAAAACTGTGCTTGCACATCCTGTGGGGCGCAAATTCTGTGGGGCGCACATGAATAAAAATAATATTAAAACATTTTTACAAAAAAAAATATTTAAATCAAATTAATAAAAAAACTGTGCTTGCACATCCTGTGGGGCATAAATTCTGTGGGGCGCACATCCTGCGGCGCACATCCTGCTGCGCACATAAATAAAAATAATATTAAAAACAAATTACAATTTTTTTTTTAAATCAAATTAATAAAAAAACTTTCCTTGCACATCCTGTGGGGCGCAAATTCTGTGGGGCGCACATCCTGCGGCGCAAATCCTGCTGCGCACATGAATAAAAATAATATTAAAACATTTTTACAAAAAAAAATATTTAAATCAGATTAATAAAAAAACTGTGCTTGCACATCCTGTGGGGCGCAAATTCTGTGGGGCGCACATCCTGCGGCGCACATCCTGCTGCGCACATAAATAAAAAAAATATTAAAAACAAATTACAATTTTTTTTTTAAAATCAAATTAATAAAAAAACTGTCCTTGCACATCCTGTGGGGCGCAAATTCTGAGGGGCGTACATTCTGCGGCGCACATCCTGCTGCGCACATAAATAAAAATGATATTAAAACATTTTTACAAAAAAAATATTTAAATCAAATTAATAAAAAAACTGTGGTTGCACATCCTGTGGGGCGCAAATTCTGTGGGGCGCATATCCTGCTGCGCACATAAATAAAAATAATATTAAAACATTTTTACAAAAAAAATATTTAAATCAAATTAATAAAAAAACTGTTTTTGCACATCCTGTGGGGCGCAAATTCTGTGGGGCGCACATCATGCGGCGCACATCCTGCTGCGCACATGAATAAAAATAATATTAAAACATTTTTACAGAAAAAAATATTTAAATATAACTAATAAAAAACCTTGCTTGCACATCCTGTGGGGCGCAAATTATGTGGGGCGCACAGACTGCGGCGCACATCCTGCTGCGCACATAAATAAAAATAATATTAAAAACAAATTACAATTTTTTTTTTAAATCAAATTGATAAAAAAACTGTGCTTGCACATCCTGTGGGGCGCAAATTCTTTGGGCCGCAAATCCTGCGGCGCACATCCTGCTGCGCACATAAATAAAAATAATATTAAAAACAAATTACAATTTTTTTTTTAAATCAAATTAATAAAAAAACTGTCCTTGCACATCCTGTGGGGCGCAAATTCTGTGGGGCGCACATCCTGCGGCACACATCCTGCTGCGCACATAAATAAAAATAATATTAAAACATTTTTACAAAAAAAAATATTTAAATCAAATTAATAAAAAAACTGTGCTTGCACATCCTGTGGGGCGCAAATTCTGTGGGGCGCACATCCTGCGGCGCACATCCTGCTGCGCACATAAATAAAAATAATATTAAAAACAAATTACAATTTTTTTTTTTAAATCAAATTAATAAAAAAACTGTGCTTGCACATCCTGTGGGGCGCAAATTCTGTGGGGCGCACATCCTGTGAGGCACATCCTGCTGGGCACATAAATAAAAATAATTTAAAAAACAAATTACAATTTTTTTTAAAAAATCAAATTAATAAAAAAACTGTCCTTGCACATCCTGTGGGGCGCAAATTCTGTGGGGCGCACATCCTTCGGCGCACATCCTGCTGCGCACATAAATACAAATAATATTAAATCATTTTTACAATTTTTTTTTTTAAATCAAATTAATAAAAAAACTGTGCTTGCTCATCCTGTGGGGCGCAAATTATGTGGGGCGCACATCATGCGGCACACATCCTGCTGCGCACATAAATAAAAATAATATTAAAACATTTTTACAAAAAAAAATATTTAAATATAACTAATAAAAAAACTGTGCTTGCACATCCTGTGGGGCGCAAATTCTGTGGGGCGCACATGAATAAAAATAATATTAAAACATTTTTACAAAAAAAAATATTTAAATCAAATTAATAAAAAAACTGTGCTTGCACATCCTGTGGGGCATAAATTCTGTGGGGCGCACATCCTGCGGCGCACATCCTGCTGCGCACATAAATAAAAATAATATTAAAAACAAATTACAATTTTTTTTTTAAATCAAATTAATAAAAAAACTGTCCTTGCACATCCTGTGGGGCGCAAATTATGTGGGGCGCACATCCTGCGGCGCACATCCTGCTGCGCAAATAAATAAAAATAAAATTAAAAAAAATTAACAATTTTTTTTTTTAAATCAAATTAATAAAAAAACTGTCCTTGCACATCCTGTGGGGCGCAAATTCTGTGGGGCGCACATCCTGCGGCGCAAATCCTGCTGCGCACATAAATAAAAAAAATATTAAAAACAAATTACAATTTTTTTTTTTAAATCAAATTAATAAAAAAACTGTCCTTGCACATCTTGTGGGGCGCAAATTCTGTGGGGCGCACATCCTGCGGCGCACATCCTGCTGTGCACATAAATAAAAATAATATTTAAACATTTTTACAAAAAAAATATTTAAATCAAATTAATAAAAAAACTGTCCTTGCACATCCTGTGGGGCGCAAATTCTGTGGGGCGCACATCCTGCGGCACACATCCTGCTGCGCACATAAATAAAAATAATATTAAAACATTTTTACAAAAAAAAATATTTAAATCAAATTAATAAAAAAACTGTGCTTGTACATCCTGTGGGGCGCAAATTCTGTGGGGCGCACATGAATAAAAATAATATTAAAACATTTTTACAAAAAAAAATATTTAAATCAAATTAATAAAAAAACTGTCCTTGCACATCCTGTGGGGCGCAAATTATGTGGGGCGCACATCCTGCGGCGCACATCCTGCTGCGCAAATAAATAAAAATAAAATTAAAAAAAATTAACAATTTTTTTTTTTAAATCAAATTAATAAAAAAACTGTCCTTGCACATCCTGTGGGGCGCAAATTCTGTGGGGCGCACATCCTGCGGCGCAAATCCTGCTGCGCACATAAATAAAAAAAATATTAAAAACAAATTACAATTTTTTTTTTTAAATCAAATTAATAAAAAAACTGTCCTTGCACATCCTGTGGGGCGCAAATTCTGTGGGGCGCACATCCTGCGGCGCACATCCTGCTGTGCACATAAATAAAAATAATATTTAAACATTTTTACAAAAAAAATATTTAAATCAAATTAATAAAAAAACTGTCCTTGCACATCCTGTGGGGCGCAAATTCTGTGGGGCGCACATCCTGCGGCACACATCCTGCTGCGCACATAAATAAAAATAATATTAAAACATTTTTACAAAAAAAAATATTTAAATCAAATTAATAAAAAAACTGTGCTTGCACATCCTGTGGGGCGCAAATTCTGTGGGGCGCACATGAATAAAAATAATATTAAAACATTTTTACAAAAAAAAATATTTAAATCAAATTAATAAAAAAACTGTGCTTGCACATCCTGTGGGGCATAAATTCTGTGGGGCGCACATCCTGCGGCGCACATCATGCTGCGCACATAAATAAAAATAATATAAAAAACAAATTACAATTTTTTTTTTAAATCAAATTAATAAAAAAACTGTCCTTGCACATCCTGTGGGGCGCAAATTCTATGGGGCGCACATCCTGCTGCGCACATAAATAAAAATAATATTAAAACATTTTTACAAAAAAAAATATTTAAATCAAATTAATAAAAAAACTGTGCTTGCACATCCTATGGGGCGCAAATTC
Organism: Pleuronectes platessa; assembly: GCF_947347685.1. Classification (NCBI taxonomy): domain Eukaryota; kingdom Metazoa; phylum Chordata; class Actinopteri; order Pleuronectiformes; family Pleuronectidae; genus Pleuronectes; species Pleuronectes platessa. The sequence continues at coordinate 667,545 of NW_026519116.1, read as the reverse complement.
TGTGGGGCACACATTCTGCAGCGCACATCCAGCTGCGCACATTAATAAAAATAATATTAAAACAAATTTACAAGTTGTTTTTTTTAAATCAAATTAATAAAAAAACTGTGCTTGCACATCCTGTGGGGCGCAACTTCTGTGGGGCGCACATCCTGCGGCGCACATCCAGCCTAGCACATTAATACAAATAATATTAAAACATTTTTACAAAAAAAAATATTTAAATCAAATTAATAAAAAACTGTGCTTGCACATCCTGTGGGGCGCAAATTCTGTGGGGCGCAAATTCTGTGGGGCGCACATCCTGCGGCGCACATCCTGCTGCGCACATAAAGAAAAATAATATTAAAACATTTTTACAAAAAAAAATATTTAAATCAAATTAATAAAAAACTGTGCTTGCACATCCTGTGGGGCGCAAATTATGTGGGGCGCACATCCTGCGGCGCACATCCAGCCTAGCACATTAATACAAATAATATTAAAACATTTTTACAAAAAAAAATATTAAAATCAAATTAATAAAAAACTGTGCTTGCACATCCTGTGGGGCGCACATCCTGCAGCGCACATCCTGCTGCGCACATTAATAAAAATAATATTAAAACATTTTTACAAAAAAAAATATTTAAATCAAATTAATAAAAAAACTGTGCTTGCACATCCTGTGGGGCGCAAATTCTGTGGGGCGCACATCCTGCGGCGCACATCCTGCTGCGCACATAAATAAAAATAATATTAAAACATTTTTACAAAAAAAAATATTTAAATCAAATTATTAAAAAAACTGTGCTTGCACATCCTGTGGGGCGCAAATTCTGTGGGGCGCACATCCTGCGGCGCACATCCTGCTGCGCACATAAATAAAAATAATATTAAAAACCAATTACAATTTTTTTTTTAAAATCAAATTAATAAAAAAACTGTCCTTGCACATCCTGTGGGGCGCAAATTCTGTGGGGCGCACATCCTGCGGCGCACATCTTGCTGGGCACATAAATAAAAATAATATTAAAAACAAATTACAATTTTTTTTTTTAAATCAAATTAATAAAAAAACTGTCCTTGCACATCCTGTGGGGCGCAAATTCTGTGGGGCGCACATCCTGCGGCGCACATCTTGCTGGGCACATAAATAAAAATAATATTAAAAACAAATTACAATTTTTTTTTTTAAATCAAATTAATAAAAAAACTGTCCTTGCACATCCTGTGGGGCGCAAATTCTGTGGGGCGCACATCCTGCTGCGCACATAAATAAAAATAATATTGAAACAAATTTACAAGTTGTTTTTTTTAAATCAAATTAATAAAAAAACTGTGCTTGCACATCCTGTGGGGCGCAACTTCTGTGGGGCGCACAACCTGCGGCGCACATCGAGCTGCACACATTAATAAAAATAATATTAAAAACAATTTACAATTTTTTTTTTTAAATCGAATTAACAAAAAAACTGTCCTTGCACATCCTGCGGCGCACTTCCTGCTGCGCACATGAATAAAAATAATATTAAAACATTTTTACAAAAAAAAATATTTAAATCAAATAATAAAAAACTGTGCTTGCACATCCTGTGGGGCGCACATCCTGCAGCGCACATCCTCCTGCGCATATAAATAAAAATAATATTAAAAACAAATTACAATTTTTTTTTTTTTAAATCAAATTAATAACAAAACTGTGCTTGCACATCCTGTGGGTCGCAAATTCTGTGGGGTGCACATCCTGCAGCGCACATCCTGCTGCGCACATAAATAAAAATAATATTAAAACATTTTTACAAAAAAAATATTTAAATCAAATTAATAAAAAAACTGTTTTTGCACATCCTGTGGGGCGCAAATTCTGTGGGGCGCACATCATGCGGCGCACATCCTGCTGCGCACATGAATAAAAATAATATTAAAACATTTTTACAGAAAAAAATATTTAAATATAACTAATAAAAAACCTTGCTTGCACATCCTGTGGGGCGCAAATTATGTGGGGCGCACAGACTGCGGCGCACATCCTGCTGCGCACATAGATAAAAATAATATTAAAACATCTTTACAAAAAAAATATTTAAAACAATTAATAAAAAAACTGTGCTTGCTCATCCTGTGGGGCGCAAATTATGTGGGGCGCACATCCTGCGGCGCACATCCTGCTGCGCACATAAATAAAAATAATATTAAAAACAAATTACAATTTTTTTTTTTAAATCAAATTGATAAAAAAACTGTGCTTGCACATCCTGTGGGGCGCAAATTCTGTGGGCCGCAAATCCTGCGGCGCACATCCTGCTGCGCACATAAATAAAAATAATATTAAAAACAAATTACAATTTTTTTTTTAAATCAAATTAATAAAAAAACTGTCCTTGCACATCCTGTGGGGCGCAAATTCTGTGGGGCGCACATCCTGCGGCACACATCCTGCTGCGCACATAAATAAAAATAATATTAAAACATTTTTACAAAAAAAAATATTTAAATCAAATTAATAAAAAAACTGTGCTTGCACATCCTGTGGGGCGCAAATTCTGTGGGGCGCACATCCTGCGGCGCACATCCTGCTGCGCACATAAATAAAAATAATATTAAAAACAAATTACAATTTTTTTTTTTTTAAATCAAATTAATAAAAAAACTGTCCTTGCACATCCTGTGGGGCGCAAATTCTGTGGGGCGCACATCCTGCGGCGCACATCCTGCTGCGCACATAAATAAAAATAATATTAAAAACAAATTACAATTTTTTTAAAAAAATCAAATTAATAAAAAAACTGTCCTTGCACATCCTGTGGGGCGCAAATTCTGTGGGGCGCACATCCTGCGGCGCAAATCCTGCTGCGCACATAAATAAAAATAATATTAAATCATTTTTACATTTTTTTTTTTTAAATCAAATTAATAAAAAAACTGTGCTTGCTCATCCTGTGGGGCGCAAATTATGTGGGGCGCACATCATGCGGCACACATCCTGCTGCGCACATAAATAAAAATAATATTAAAACATTTTTACAAAAAAAAATATTTAAATATAACTAATAAAAAAACTGTGCTTGCACATCCTGTGGGGCGCAAATTCTGTGGGGCGCACATCCTGCGGCACACATCCTGCTGCGCACATTAATAAAAATAATATTAAAACATTTTTACAAAAAAAAATATTTAAATCAAATTAATAAAAAAACTGTGCTTGCACATCCTGTGGGGCGCAAATTATGTGGAGCGCACATCATGCGGCGCACATCCTGCTGCGCACATAAATAAAAATAATATTAAAAACAATTTACAATTATTTTTTTTTAAATCAAATTAATAAAAAAACTGTGCTTGCACATCCTGTGGGTCGCACATCCTGCTGCGCACATAAATAAAAATAATATTAAAACATTTTTACAAAAAAAATATTTAAATCAAATTAATAAAAAAATGTCTTTGCACATCCTCTGGGGCGCAAATTCTGTGGGGCGCACATCCTGCGGCGCACATCCTGCTGCGCACATAAATAAAAATAATATCAAAACATTTTTACAAAAAAAAATATTTAAATCAAATTAATAAAAAAACTGTGCTTGCACATCCTGTGGGGCGCAAATTCTGTGGGGCGCACATCCTGCGGCACACATCCTGCTGCGCACATAAATAAAAATAATATTAAATACAAATTACAATTTTTTTTTTTAAATCAAATTAATAAAAAAACTGTCCTTGCACATCCTGTGGGGCGCAAATTATGTGGGGCGCACATCCTGCGGCGCACATAAATAAAAATAATATTAAAACATTTTTACAAAAAAAATATTTAAATCAAATTAATAAAAAAACTGTCCTTGCACATCCTGTGGGGCGCAAATTATGTGGGGCGCACATCCTGCAGCACACATCCTGCTGCGCACATACATAAAAATAATATTAAAAACAAATTACAATTTTTTTTTTAAAATCAAATTAATAAAAAAACTGTCCTTGCACATCCTGTGGGGCGCAAATTATGTGGGGCGCACATCCTGAAGCGCACATCCTGCTGCGCACATAAAATAAAAATAATATTAAAACATTTTTTCAAAAAAAAATATTTAAATCAAATTAATAAAAAAACTGTGCTTGCACATCCTGTGGGGCGCAAATTCTGTGGGGCGCACATCCAGCTGGGCAAATTAATAAAAATAATATTAAATTTTTTTTACAATTTTCTTTTTTTAAATCAAATTAATAAAAAAACTGTGCTTGCACATCCTGTGGGGCGCAAATTATGTGGGGCACAAATTCTGTGGGGCGCACATCCTGCGGCGCACATCCTGCTGCGCACATAAATAAAAATGATATTAAAACATTTTTACAAAAAAAATATTTAAATCAAATTAATAAAAAAACTGTCCTTGCACATCCTGTGGGGCGCAAATTCTGTGGGGCGCACATCCTGCGGCGCACATCCTGCTGCGCACATACATAAAAATAATATTAAAAACAAATTACAATTTTTTTTTTTAAATCAAATTAATAAAAAAACTGTCCTTGCACATCCTGTGGGGCGCAAATTCTGTGGGGCGCACATCCTGCGGCGCACATCCTGCTGCGCACATGAATAAAAATAATATTGAAAACAAATTACAATTTTTTTTTGTAAATCAAATTAATAAAAAAACTGTCCATGCACATCCTGTGGGGCGCAAATTCTGTGGGGCGCACATCCTGCGGCGCACATCCTGCTGCGCACATAAATAAAAATAATAATAAAAACAAATTACAATTTTTTTTTTTAAATCAAATTAATAAAAAAACTGTCCTTGCACATCCTGTGGGGCGCAAATTCTGTGGGTCGCACATCATGCGGCGCACATCCTGCAGCGCACATCCTGCTGCGCATATAAATAAAAATAATGTTAAAACATTTTTACAAAAAAAAATATTTAAATCAAATTAATAAAAAAACTGTGCTTGCACATAACTGTGGGGCGCAAATTATGTGGGGCGCACATCCCACGGCGCACATTCTGCTGCGCAAATAAATAAAAATAAAATTAAAAAAAATTTACAATTTTTTTTTTTCAAATCAAATTAATAAAAAAACTGTGCTTGCACATCCTGTGGGGCGCAAATTCTGTGGGGCGCACATCCTGCGGCGCACATCCTGCTGCGCACATAAATAAAAATAAAATAAAACATTTTTACAAAAAAAAATATTTAAATCAAATTAATAAAAAAACTGTGCTTGCACATCCTGTGGGGCGCACATCCTGCGGCGCACATCCTGCTGCGCACATAAATAAAAATAATATTAAAAACAAATTACAATTTTTTTTTTTAAATCAAATTAATAAAAAAACTGTCCTTGCACATCCTGTGGGGCGCAAATTATGTGGGGCGCACATCCTGCAGCACACATCCTGCTGCACACATACATAAAAATAATATTAAAAACAAATTACAATTTTTTTTTTTAAATCAAATTAATAAAAAAACTGTCCTTGCACATCCTGTGGGGCGCACATCCTGCGGCGCACATCCTGCTGCGCACATAAATAAAAATAATATTAAAAACAAATTACAATTTTTTTTTTTTAAATCAAATTAATAAAAAAACTGTCCTTGCACATCCTGTGGGGCGCAAATTCTGTGGGGCGCATATCCTGCTGCGCACATAAATAAAAATAATATTAAAACATTTTTACAAAAAAAATATTTAAATCAAATTAATAAAAAAACTGTGCTTGCACATCCTGTGGGGCATAAATTCTGTGGGGCGCACATCCTGCGGCGCACATCCTGCTGCGCACATAAATAAAAATAATATTAAAAACAAATTACAATTTTTTTTTTAAATCAAATTAATAAAAAAACTGTCCTTGCACATCCTGTGGGGCGCAAATTATGTGGGGCGCACATCCTGCGGCGCACATCCTGCTGCGCAAATAAATAAAAATAAAATTAAAAAAAATTAACAATTTTTTTTTTTAAATCAAATTAATAAAAAAACTGTCCTTGCACATCCTGTGGGGCGCAAATTCTGTGGGGCGCACATCCTGCGGCGCAAATCCTGCTGCGCACATAAATAAAAAAAATATTAAAAACAAATTACAATTTTTTTTTTTAAATCAAATTAATAAAAAAACTGTCCTTGCACATCCTGTGGGGCACAAATTCTGTGGGGCGCACATCCTGCGGCGCACATCCTGCTGTGCACATAAATAAAAATAATATTAAAACATTTTTACAAAAAAAATATTTAAATCAAATTAATAAAAAAACTGTCCTTGCACATCCTGTGGGGCGCAAATTCTGTGGGGCGCACATCCTGCGGCGCAAATCCTGCTGCGCACATGAATAAAAGTAATATTAAAACATTTTTACAAAAAAAAATATTTAAATCAAATTAATAAAAAAACTGTGCTTGCACATCCTGTGGGGCGCAAATTCTGTGGGGCGCACATCCTGCGGCGCACATCATGCTGCGCACATAAATAAAAATAATATAAAAAACAAATTACAATTTTTTTTTTAAATCAAATTAATAAAAAAACTGTCCTTGCACATCCTGTGGGGCGCAAATTCTATGGGGCGCACATCCTGCTGCGCACATAAATAAAAATAATATTAAAACATTTTTACAAAAAAAAATATTTAAATCAAATTAATAAAAAAACTGTGCTTGCACATCCTATGGGGCGCAAATTCTGTGGGGCACACATTCTGCAGCGCACATCCAGCTGCGCACATTAATAAAAATAATATTAAAACAAATTTACAAGTTGTTTTTTTTAAATCAAATTAATAAAAAAACTGTGCTTGCACATCCTGTGGGGCGCAACTTCTGTGGGGCGCACATCCTGCGGCGCACATCCAGCCTAGCACATTAATACAAATAATATTAAAACATTTTTACAAAAAAAAATATTTAAATCAAATTAATAAAAAACTGTGCTTGCACATCCTGTGGGGCGCAAATTCTGTGGGGCGCAAATTCTGTGGGGCGCACATCCTGCGGCGCACATCCTGCTGCGCACATAAAGAAAAATAATATTAAAACATTTTTACAAAAAAAAATATTTAAATCAAATTAATAAAAAACTGTGCTTGCACATCCTGTGGGGCGCAAATTATGTGGGGCGCACATCCTGCGGCGCACATCCAGCCTAGCACATTAATACAAATAATATTAAAACATTTTTACAAAAAAAATATTAAAATCAAATTAATAAAAAACTGTGCTTGCACATCCTGTGGGGCGCACATCCTGCAGCGCACATCCTGCTGCGCACATAAATAAAAATAATATTAAAACATTTTTACAAAAAAAAATATTTAAATCAAATTAATAAAAAAACTGTGCTTGCACATCCTGTGGGGCGCAAATTCTGTGGGGCGCACATCCTGCGGCGCACATCCTGCTGCGCACATAAATAAAAATAATATTAAAACATTTTTACAAAAAAAAATATTTAAATCAAATTAATAAAAAAACTGTGCTTGCACATCCTGTGGGGCGCAAATTCTGTGGGGCGCACATCCTGCGGCGCACATCCTGCTGCGCACATAAATAAAAATAATATTAAAAACCAATTACAATTTTTTTTTTAAAATCAAATTAATAAAAAAACTGTCCTTGCACATCCTGTGGGGCGCAAATTCTGTGGGGCGCACATCCTGCGGCGCACATCTTGCTGGGCACATAAATAAAAATAATATTAAAAACAAATTACAATTTTTTTTTTTAAATCAAATTAATAAAAAAACTGTCCTTGCACATCCTGTGGGGCGCAAATTCTGTGGGGCGCACATCCTGCGGCGCACATCTTGCTGGGCACATAAATAAAAATAATATTAAAAACAAATTACAATTTTTTTTTTTAAATCAAATTAATAAAAAAACTGTCCTTGCACATCCTGTGGGGCGCAAATTCTGTGGGGCGCACATCCTGCTGCGCACATAAATAAAAATAATATTGAAACAAATTTACAAGTTGTTTTTTTTAAATCAAATTAATAAAAAAACTGTGCTTGCACATCCTGTGGGGCGCAACTTCTGTGGGGCGCACAACCTGCGGCGCACATCGAGCTGCACACATTAATAAAAATAATATTAAAAACAATTTACAATTTTTTTTTTTAAATCGAATTAACAAAAAAACTGTCCTTGCACATCCTGCGGCGCACTTCCTGCTGCGCACATGAATAAAAATAATATTAAAACATTTTTACAAAAAAAAATATTTAAATCAAATAATAAAAAACTGTGCTTGCACATCCTGTGGGGCGCAAATTCTGTGGGGCGCACATCCTGCGGCACACATCCTGCTGCGCACATAAATAAAAATAATATTAAAACATTTTTACAAAAAAAAATATTTAAATCAAATTAATAAAAAAACTGTGCTTGCACATCCTGTGGGGCGCAAATTCTGTGGGGCGCACATCCTGCGGCGCACATCCTGCTGCGCACATAAATAAAAATAATATTAAAAACAAATTACAATTTTTTTTTTTTTAAATCAAATTAATAAAAAAACTGTCCTTGCACATCCTGTGGGGCGCAAATTCTGTGGGGCGCACATCCTGCGGCGCACATCCTGCTGCGCACATAAATAAAAATAATATTAAAAACAAATTACAATTTTTTTAAAAAAATCAAATTAATAAAAAAACTGTCCTTGCACATCCTGTGGGGCGCAAATTCTGTGGGGCGCACATCCTGCGGCGCAAATCCTGCTGCGCACATAAATAAAAATAATATTAAATCATTTTTACATTTTTTTTTTTTAAATCAAATTAATAAAAAAACTGTGCTTGCTCATCCTGTGGGGCGCAAATTATGTGGGGCGCACATCATGCGGCACACATCCTGCTGCGCACATAAATAAAAATAATATTAAAACATTTTTACAAAAAAAAATATTTAAATATAACTAATAAAAAAACTGTGCTTGCACATCCTGTGGGGCGCAAATTCTGTGGGGCGCACATCCTGCGGCACACATCCTGCTGCGCACATTAATAAAAATAATATTAAAACATTTTTACAAAAAAAAATATTTAAATCAAATTAATAAAAAAACTGTGCTTGCACATCCTGTGGGGCGCAAATTATGTGGAGCGCACATCATGCGGCGCACATCCTGCTGCGCACATAAATAAAAATAATATTAAAAACAATTTACAATTATTTTTTTTTAAATCAAATTAATAAAAAAACTGTGCTTGCACATCCTGTGGGTCGCACATCCTGCTGCGCACATAAATAAAAATAATATTAAAACATTTTTACAAAAAAAATATTTAAATCAAATTAATAAAAAAATGTCTTTGCACATCCTCTGGGGCGCAAATTCTGTGGGGCGCACATCCTGCGGCGCACATCCTGCTGCGCACATAAATAAAAATAATATCAAAACATTTTTACAAAAAAAAATATTTAAATCAAATTAATAAAAAAACTGTGCTTGCACATCCTGTGGGGCGCAAATTCTGTGGGGCGCACATCCTGCGGCACACATCCTGCTGCGCACATAAATAAAAATAATATTAAATACAAATTACAATTTTTTTTTTTAAATCAAATTAATAAAAAAACTGTCCTTGCACATCCTGTGGGGCGCAAATTATGTGGGGCGCACATCCTGCGGCGCACATAAATAAAAATAATATTAAAACATTTTTACAAAAAAAATATTTAAATCAAATTAATAAAAAAACTGTCCTTGCACATCCTGTGGGGCGCAAATTATGTGGGGCGCACATCCTGCAGCACACATCCTGCTGCGCACATACATAAAAATAATATTAAAAACAAATTACAATTTTTTTTTTAAAATCAAATTAATAAAAAAACTGTCCTTGCACATCCTGTGGGGCGCAAATTATGTGGGGCGCACATCCTGAAGCGCACATCCTGCTGCGCACATAAAATAAAAATAATATTAAAACATTTTTTCAAAAAAAAATATTTAAATCAAATTAATAAAAAAACTGTGCTTGCACATCCTGTGGGGCGCAAATTCTGTGGGGCGCACATCCAGCTGGGCAAATTAATAAAAATAATATTAAATTTTTTTTACAATTTTCTTTTTTTAAATCAAATTAATAAAAAAACTGTGCTTGCACATCCTGTGGGGCGCAAATTATGTGGGGCACAAATTCTGTGGGGCGCACATCCTGCGGCGCACATCCTGCTGCGCACATAAATAAAAATAATATTAAAACATTTTTACAAAAAAAATATTTAAATCAAATTAATAAAAAAACTGTCCTTGCACATCCTGTGGGGCGCAAATTCTGTGGGGCGCACATCCTGCGGCGCACATCCTGCTGCGCACATACATAAAAATAATATTAAAAACAAATTACAATTTTTTTTTTTAAATCAAATTAATAAAAAAACTGTCCTTGCACATCCTGTGGGGCGCAAATTCTGTGGGGCGCACATCCTGCGGCGCACATCCTGCTGCGCACATGAATAAAAATAATATTGAAAACAAATTACAATTTTTTTTTGTAAATCAAATTAATAAAAAAACTGTCCATGCACATCCTGTGGGGCGCAAATTCTGTGGGGCGCACATCCTGCGGCGCACATCCTGCTGCGCACATAAATAAAAATAATAATAAAAACAAATTACAATTTTTTTTTTTAAATCAAATTAATAAAAAAACTGTCCTTGCACATCCTGTGGGGCGCAAATTCTGTGGGTCGCACATCATGCGGCGCACATCCTGCAGCGCACATCCTGCTGCGCATATAAATAAAAATAATGTTAAAACATTTTTACAAAAAAAAATATTTAAATCAAATTAATAAAAAAACTGTGCTTGCACATAACTGTGGGGCGCAAATTATGTGGGGCGCACATCCCACGGCGCACATCCTGCTGCGCAAATAAATAAAAATAAAATTAAAAAAAATTTACAATTTTTTTTTTTCAAATCAAATTAATAAAAAAACTGTGCTTGCACATCCTGTGGGGCGCAAATTCTGTGGGGCGCACATCCTGCGGCGCACATCCTGCTGCGCACATAAATAAAAATAAAATAAAACATTTTTACAAAAAAAAATATTTAAATCAAATTAATAAAAAAACTGTGCTTGCACATCCTGTGGGGCGCACATCCTGCGGCGCACATCCTGCTGCGCACATAAATAAAAATAATATTAAAAACAAATTACAATTTTTTTTTTTTAAATCAAATTAATAAAAAAACTGTCCTTGCACATCCTGTGGGGCGCAAATTCTGTGGGGCGCATATCCTGCTGCGCACATAAATAAAAATAATATTAAAACATTTTTACAAAAAAAATATTTAAATCAAATTAATAAAAAAACTGTCTTTGCACATCCTATGGGGCGCAAATTCTGTGGGGCGCACATCCTGCGGCGCACATCCTGCTGCGCACATAAATAAAAATAATATTAAAACATTTTTACAAAAAAAATATTTAAATCAAATTAATAAAAAAACTGTGCTTGCACATCCTGTGGGGCGCAAATTCTGTGGGGCGCACATCCTGCGGCACACATCCTGCTGCGCACATAAATAAAAATAATATTAAAACATTTTTACAAAAAAAAATATTTAAATATAACTAATAAAAAACCTTGCTTGCACATCCTGTGGGGCGCAAATTATGTGGGGCGCACATCCTGCTGCGCACATAAATAAAAATAATATTAAAACATTTTTACAAAAAAATATATTTAAATCAAATTAATAAAAAACTGTGGTTGCACATCCTGTGGGGCGCAAATTCTGTGGGGCGCACATCCTGCGGCTAACATCCTCCTGTGCACATAAATAAAAATAATATTAAAACATTTTTACAAAAAAAAATATTTAAATCAAATTAATAAAAAAACTGTGCTTGTACATCCTGTGGGGCGCAAATTCTGTGGGGCGCACATCCTGCGGCACACATCCTGCTGCGCACATAAATAAAAATAATATTGAAACAAATTTACAATTTTTTTTTTTTAAATCAAATTAATAAAAAAACTGTGCTTGCACATCCTGTGGGGCGCAAATTATGTGGGGCGCACATCATGCGGCGCACATCCTGCTGCGCACATAAATAAAAATAATATTAAAAACAAATCACAATTTTTTTAAAAAAATCAAATTAATAAAAAAACTGTCCTTGCACATCCTGTGGGGCGCAAATTCTGTGGGGCGCACATCCTGCGGCGCACATCCTGCTGCGCACATAAATAAAAATAATATTAAAACATTTTTACAGAAAAAAATATTTAAATCAAATTAATAAAAAACTGTGGTTGCACATCCTGTGGGGCGCAAATTATGTGGGGCGCACAGACTGCGGCGCACATCCTGCTGCGCACATTAATAATAATAATATTAAAACATTTTTACAAAAAAAAATATTTAAATCAAATTAATAAAAAAACTGTGCTTGCACATCCTGTAGGGAGCAAATTCTGTGGGGCGCACATCCTGAAGCGCACATCCTGCGGCGCACATCCTGCTGCGCACATAAATAAAAATAATATTAAAAACAAATTACAATTTTTTTTTTAAATCAAATTAATAAAAAAACTGTGCTTGCACAGCCTCTGGGGCGCAAATTCTGTGGGGCGCAAATTCTGTGGGGCGCACATCCTGCGGCGCACATCCTGCTGCGCACGTAAATAAAAATAATATTAAAAACAAATTACAATTTTTTTTTTTAAATCAAATTAATAAAAAAACTGTGCTTGCACATCCTGTGGGGCGCAAATTATGTGGGGCGCACATCCTGTGGCGCACATCCTGCTGCGCACATAAATAAAAATAATATTAAAAACAATTTACAATTATTTTTTTTTAAATCAAATTAATAAAAAAACTGTGCTTGCACATCCTGTGGGGCGCACATCCTGCTGCGCACATAAATAAAAATAATATTAAAACATTTTTACAAAAAAAATATTTAAATCAAATTAATAAAAAAATGTCTTTGCACATCCTCTGGGGCGCAAATTCTGTGGGGCGCACATCCTGCGGCGCACATCCTGCTGCGCACATAAATAAAAATAATATTAAAACATTTTTACAAAAAAAAATATTTAAATCAAATTAATAAAAAAACTGTGCTTGCACATCCTGTGGGGCGCAAATTATGTGGGGCGCACATCCTGCGGCGCACATCCTGCTGCGCACATAAATAAAAATAATATTAAAAACAATTTACAATTATTTTTTTTTAAATCAAATTAATAAAAAAACTGTGCTTGCACATCCTGTGGGGCGCAAATTCTGTGGGGCGCACATCCTGCTGCGCACATAAATAAAAATAATATTAAAACATTTTTACAAAAAAAATATTTAAATCAATTTAATAAAAAAATGTCTTTGCACATCCTCTGGGGCGCAAATTCTGTGGGGCGCACATCCTGCGGCGCACATCCTGCTGCGCACATAAATAAAAATAATATTAAAACATTTTTACAAAAAAAAATATTTAAATCAAATTAATAAAAAAACTGTGCTTGCACATCCTGTGGGGCGCAAATTCTGTGGGGCGCACATCCTGCGGCGCACATCCTGCTGCGCACATAAATACAAATTATATTAAAACATTTTTACAAAAAAAATATTTAAATCAAATTAATAAAAAAACTGTCCTTTCACATCCTGTGGGGCGCAAATTCTGTGGGGCGCACATCCTGCGGCGCACATCCTGCTGCGCACATAAATAAAAATAATATTAAAAACAAATTACAATTTTTTTTTTAAATCAAATTAATAAAAAAACTGTCCTTGCACATCCTGTGGGGCGCAAATTCTGTGGGGCGCACATCCTGTGGCGCACATCCTGCTGCGCACATAAATAAAAACAATATTAAAAACAAATTACAATTTTTAAAAAAAAATCAAATTAATAAAAAAATTGTCCTTGCACATCCTGTGGGGCGCAAATTCTGTGGGGCACACATCCTGCGGCGCACATCCTGCTGCGCACATAAATAAAAATAATATTAAAACATTTTTACAAAAAAAAATATTTAAATCAAATTAATAAAAAAACTGTGCTTGCACATCCTGTGGGGCGCAAATTCTGTGGGGCGCACATCCTGCGGCACACATCCTGCTGCGCACATAAATAAAAATAATATTGAAACAAATTTACAATTTTTTTTTTTTAAATCAAATTAATAAAAAAACTGTGCTTGCACATCCTGTGGGGCGAAAATTATGTGGGGCGCACATCATGCGGCGCACATCCTGCTGCGCACATAAATAAAAATAATATTAAAAACAAATTACAATTTTTTTAAAAAAATCAAATTAATAAAAAAACTGTCCTTGCACATCCTGTGGGGCGCAAATTCTGTGGGGCGCACATCCTGCGGCGCACATCCTGCTGCGCACATAAATAAAAATAATATTAAAACATTTTTACAGAAAAAAATATTTAAATCAAATTAATAAAAAACTGTGGTTGCACATCCTGTGGGGCGCAAATTATGTGGGGCGCACAGACTGCGGCGCACATCCTGCTGCGCACATAGATAAAAATAATATTAAAACATCTTTACAAAAAAAATATTTAAAACAATTAATAAAAAAACTGTGCTTGCTCATCCTGTGAGGCGCAAATTATGTGGGGCGCACATCATGCGGCCCACATCCAGCTGCGCACATTAATAATAATAATATTAAAACATTTTTACAAAAAAAAATATTTAAATCAAATTAATAAAAAAACTGTGCTTGCACATCCTGTAGGGCGCAAATTCTGTGGGGCGCACATCCTGAAGCGCACATCCTGCGGCGCACAACCTGCTGCGCACATAAATAAAAATAATATTAAAAACAAATTACAATTTTTTTTTTAAATCAAATTAATAAAAAAACTGTGCTTGCACATCCTGTGGGGCGCAAATTATGTGGGGCGCCCATCCTGTGGCGCACATCCTGCTGTGCACATAAATAAAAATAATATTAAAAACAATTTACAATTATTTTTTTTTAAATCAAATTAATAAAAAAACTGTGCTTGCACATCCTGTGGGGCGCACATCCTGCTGCGCACATAAATAAAAATAATATTAAAACATTTTTACAAAAAAAATATTTAAATCAAATTAATAAAAAAATGTCTTTGCACATCCTCTGGGGCGCAAATTCTGTGGGGCGCACATCCTGCGGCGCACATCCTGCTGCGCACATAAATAAAAATAATATTAAAAACAAATTACAATTTTTTTTTTTTAAATCAAATTAATAAAAAAACTGTCCTTGCACATCCTGTGGGGCGCAAATTCTGTGGGGGGCACATCCTGCGGCGCACATCCTGCTGCGCACATAAATAAAAATAATATTAAAAACAAATAACAATTTTTTTTTTAAATCAAATTAATAAAAAAACTGTGCTTGCACATCCTGTGGGGCGCAAATTCTGTGGGCCGCAAATCTTGCGGCGCACATCCTGCTGCGCACATAAATAAATATAATATTAAAAACAAATTACAATTTTTTTTTTAAATCAAATTAATAAAAAAACTGTCCTTGCACATCCTGTGGGGCGCAAATTCTGTGGGGCGCACATCCTGCGGCGCAAATCCTGATGCGCACATGAATAAAAATAATATTAAAACATTTTTACAAAAAAAAATATTTAAATTAAATTAATAAAAAAACTGTGCTTGCACATCCTGTGGGGCGCAAATTCTGTGGGGCGCACATCCTGTGGCGCACATCCTGCTGCGCACATAAATAAAAATAATATTAAAAACGTTTTTACAAAAAAAAATATTTAAATCAAATTAATAAAAAAACTGTGCTTGCACATCCTGTGGGGCGCAAATTATGTGGGGCGCACATCCCACGGCGCACATCCTGCTTCGCAAATAAATAAAAATGAAATTAAAACATTTTTACAAAAAAAATATTTAAATCAAATTAATAAAAAACTGTCCTTGCACATCCTGTGGGGCGCAAATTATGTGGGGCGCACATCCTGCGGCGCACATAAATAAAAATAATATTAAAACATTTTTACAAAAAAAATATTTAAATCAAATTAATAAAAAAACTGTGCTTGCACATCCTGTGGGGCGCAAATTCTGTGGGGCGCACATCCTGCGGCACACATCCTGCTGCGCACATAAATAAAAATAATATTAAAACATTTTTACAAAAAAAAATATTTAAATATAACTAATAAAAAACCTTGCTTGCACATCCTGTGGGGCGCAAATTATGTGGGGCGCACATCCTGCTGCGCACATAAATAAAAATAATATTAAAACATTTTTACAAAAAAAATATTTAAATCAAATTAATAAAAAAATGTCTTTGCACATCCTCTGGGGCGCAAATTCTGTGGGGCGCACATCCTGCGGCGCACATCCTGCTGCGCACATAAATAAAAATAATATTAAAACATTTTTACAAAAAAAAATATTTAAATCAAATTAATAAAAAAACTGTGCTTGCACATCCTGTGGGGCGCAAATTCTGTGGGGCGCAAATCCTGCGGCACACATCCTGCTGCGCACATAAATAAAAATAATATTAAAAACAAATTACAATTTTTTTTTTTAAATCAAATTAATAAAAAAACTGTCCTTGCACATCCTGTGGGGCGCAAATTATGTGGGGCGCACATCCTGCGGCGCACATAAATAAAAATAATATTAAAACATTTTTACAAAAAAAATATTTAAATCAAATTAATAAAAAAACTGTCCTTGCACATCCTGTGGGGCGCAAATTATGTGGGGCGCACATCCTGCAGCACACATCCTGCTGCGCACATACATAAAAATAATATTAAAAACAAATTACAATTTTTTTTTTAAAATCAAATTAATAAAAAAACTGTCGTTGCACATCCTGTGGGGCGCAAATTATGTGGGGCGCACATCCTGAAGCGCACATCCTGCTGCGCACATGAAATAAAAATAATATTAAAACATTTTTACAAAAAAAAATATTTAAATCAAATTAATAAAAAAACTGTGCTTGCACATCCTGTGGGGCGCAAATTCTGTGGGGCGCACATCCAGCTGGGCAAATTCATAAAAATAATATTAAATTTTTTTTACAATTTTCTTTTTTTAAATCAAATTAATAAAAAAACTGTGCTTGCACATCCTGTGGGGCGCAAATTATGTGGGGCACAAATTCTGTGGGGCGCACATCCTGCGGCGCACATCCTGCTGCGCACATAAATAAAAATAATATTAAAACATTTTTACAAAAAAAAATATTTAAATCAAATTAATAAAAAAACTGTGCTTGCACATCCTGTGGGGCGCAAATAATGTGGGGCCCACATCCTGCGGCGCACATCCTGCTGCGCACATAAATAAAAATAATATTAAAACATTATTACAAAAAAAAAATATTTAAATATAACTGATAAAAAAACTGTGCTTGCACATCCTGTGGGACGCAAATTATGTGGGGCGCACATCCTGCTGTGCAAATAAATAAAAATAATATTAAAAACAAATTACAATTTTTTTTTAAAATCAAATTAATAAACAAACTGTGCTTGCACATCCTGTGGGGCGCAAATTCTGTGGGGCGCACATCCTGCTGCGCACATCCTGCTGCGCACATAAATAAAAATAATATTAAAACATTTTTACAAAAAAAAATATTTAAATCAAATTAATAAAAAAACTGTGCTTGCACATCCTGTGGGGCGCAAATTCTGTGGGGCGCACATCCTGCTGCGCACATAAATAAAAATAATATTAAAAACAAATTACAATTTTTTTTTTTAAATCAAATTAATAAAAAAACTGTCCTTGCACATCCTGTGGGGCGCAAATTATGTGGGGCGCACATCCTGTGGCGCACATCCTGCTGCGCACATGAATAAAAATAATATTAAAAACAATTTACAATTTTTTTTTTTAAATCAAATTAATAAACAAACTGTGCTTCCACATCCTGTGGGGCGCAAATTCTGTGGGGCGCACATCCTGCGGCGCACATCCTGCTGCGCACATAAATAAAAATAATATTAAAACATTTTTATAAAAAAAATATTTAAATCAAATTAATAAAAAAACTGTGCTTGCACATCCTGTGGGGCATAAATTCTCTGGGGCGCACATCCTGCTGCGCACATAAATAAAAATAATATTAAAAACAAATTACAATTTTTTTTTTAAATCAAATTAATAAAAAAACTGTGCTTGCACATCCTGTGGGGCGCAAATTCTGTGGGGCGCACATCCTGCTGCGCACATAAATAAAAATAATATTAAAAACAAATTACAATTTTTTTTTTAAATCAAATTAATAAAAAAACTGTCCTTGCACATCCTGTGGGGCGCAAATTCTGTGGGGCGCACATGAATAAAAATAATATTAAAACATTTTTACAAAAAAAAATATTTAAATCAAATTAATAAAAAAACTGTCCTTGCAAATCCTGTGGGGTGCAAATTATGTGGGGCGCACACATCCTGCTGCGCACATAAATAAAAATAATATTAAAACATTTTTACAAAAAAAAATATTTAAATCAAATTAATAAAAAAACTGTCCTTGCACATCCTGTGGGGCGCAAATTCTGTGGGGCGCACATGAATAAAAATAATATTAAAACATTTTTACAAAAAAAAATATTTAAATCAAATTAATAAAAAAACTGTCCTTGCAAATCCTGTGGGGTGCAAATTATGTGGGGCGCACACATCCTGCTGCGCACATAAATAAAAATAATATTAAAACATTTTTACAAAAAAAAATATTTAAATCAAATTAATAAAAAAACTGTGCTTGCACATCCTGTGGGGCATAAATTCTCTGGGGCGCACATCCTGCTGCGCACATAAATAAAAATAATATTAAAAACAAATTACAATTTTTTTTTTAAATCAAATTAATAAAAAAACTGTGCTTGCACATCCTGTGGGGCGCAAATTCTGTGGGGCGCACATCCTGCTGCGCACATAAATAAAAATAATATTAAAAACAAATTACAATTTTTTTTTTAAATCAAATTAATAAAAAAACTGTCCTTGCACATCCTGTGGGGCGCAAATTCTGTGGGGCGCACATCCTGCGGCGCACATCCTTCGGCGCACATCCTGCTGCGCACATGAATAAAAATAATATTAAAAACAAATTCAATTTTTTTTTTAAATCAAATTTATAAACAAACTGTGCTTGCACATCTTGTGGGGCGCAAATTCTGTGGGGCGCACATCCTGCGGCGCACATCCTTCGGCGCACATCCTGCTGCGCACATGAATAAAAATAATATTAAAAACAAATTCAATTTTTTTTTTAAATCAAATTTATAAACAAACTGTGCTTGCACATCCTGTGGGGCGCAAATTCTGTGGGGCGCACATCCTGCGGCGCACATCCTGCTGCGCACATAAATAAAAATAATATTAAAACATTTTTACAAAAAAAAATATTTAAATCAAATTAATAAAAAAACTGTGCTTGCACATCCTGTGGGGCGCAAATTATGTGGGGCGCACATCCTGCGGCGCACATCCTGCTGCGCACATAAATAAAAATAATATTAAAAACAAATTACAATTTTTTTTTAAAAATCGAATTAATAAAAAAACTGTCCTTTCATATCCTGTGGGGCGCACATCCTGCGGCGCACATCCTGCTGCGCACATAAATAAAAATAATATTAAAACATTTTTACAAAAAAAAATATTTAAATCAAATTAATAAAAAAACTGTGCTTGCACATCCTTCGGCGCACATCCTGCTGCGCACATAAATAAAAATAATATTAAAAACAAATTACAATTTTTTTTTTAAATCAAATTAATAAATAAACTGTCCTTGCACATCCTGTGGGGCGCAAATTCTGTGGGGCGCACATGAATAAAAATAATATTAAAACATTTTTACAAAAAAAAATATTTAAATCAAATTAATAAAAAAACTGTGCTTGCACATCCTGTGGGGCATAAATTCTCTGGGGCGCACATCCTGCGGCGCACATCCTGCTGCGCATATAAATAAAAATAATATTAAAAACAAATTACAATTTTTTTTTTAAATCAAATTAATAAAAAAACTGTGCTTGCACATCCTGTGGGGCGCAAGTTCTGTGGGGCGCACATCCTGCTGCGCACATAAATAAAAATAATATTAAAACATTTTTACAAAAAAAAATATTTAAATCAAATTAATAAAAAAACTGTGCTTGCACATCCTTCGGCGCACATCCTGCTGCGCACATAAATAAAAATAATATTAAAAACAAATTACAATTTTTTTTTTTAAATCAAATTAATAAATAAACTGTCCTTGCACATCCTGTGGGGCGCAAATTCTGTGGGGCGTACATCCTGCGGCGCACATCCTGCTGCGCACATGAATAAAAATAATATTAAAAACAAATTACAAACAAACTGTGCTTGCACATCCTGTGGGGCGCAAATTCTGTGGGGCGCACATCCTGCGGCGCACATCCTGCTGCGCACATAAATAAAAATAATATTAAAACATTTTTACAAAAAAAAATATTTAAATCAAATTAATAAAAAAACTGTGCTTGCACATCCTGTGGGGCATAAATTCTCTGGGGCGCACATCCGGCGGCGCACATCCTGCTGCGCATATAAATAAAAATAATATTAAAAACAAATTACAATTTTTTTTTTAAATCAAATTAATAAAAAAACTGTCCTTGCACATCCTGTGGGGCGCAAATTCTGTGGGGCGCACATCCTGCGGCGCACATCCTTCGGCGCACATCCTGCTGCGCACATGAATAAAAATAATATTAAAAACAAATTCAATTTTTTTTTTAAATCAAATTTATAAACAAACTGTGCTTGCACATCCTGTGGGGCGCAAATTCTGTGGGGCGCACATCCTGCGGCGCACATCCTGCTGCGCACATAAATAAAAATAATATTAAAAACAAATTACAATTTTTTTTTAAAAATCGAATTAATAAAAAAACTGTCCTTTCATATCCTGTGGGGCGCACATCCTGCGGCGCACATCCTGCTGCGCACATAAATAAAAATAATATTAAAAACAATTTACAATTTTTTTTTTTTAAATCAAATTAATAAACAAACTGTGCTTGCACATCCTGTGGGGCGCAAATTCTGTGGGGCGCACATCCTGCGGCGCACATCCTGCTGCGCACATAAATAAAAATAATATTAAAACATTTTTACAAAAAAAAATATTTAAATCAAATTAATAAAAAAACTGTGCTTGCACATCCTTCGGCGCACATCCTGCTGCGCACATAAATAAAAATAATATTAAAAACAAATTACAATTTTTTTTTTAAATCAAATTAATAAATAAACTGTCCTTGCACATCCTGTGGGGCGCAAATTCTGTGGGGCGTACATCCTGCGGCGCACATCCTGCGGCGCACATCCTGCTGCGCACATAAATAAAAATAATATTAAAACATTTTTACAAAAAAAAATATTTAAATATAACTAATAAAAAAACTGTGCTTGCACATCCTGTGGGGCGCAAATTCTGTGGGGCGCACATCCTGCGGCACACATCCTGCTGCGCACATAAATAAAAATAATATTGAAAACAAATTACAATTTTTTTTTTTAAATCGAATTAATAAAAAAACTGTCGTTTCATATCCTGTGGGGCGCACATCCTGCGGCGCACATCCTGCTGCGCACATAAATAAGAATAATATTAAAAACAAATTACAATTTTTTTTTTTTAAATCAAATTAATAAAAAAACTGTGCTTGCACATCCTGTGGGGCGCAAATTCTGTGGAGCGCACATCCTACTGCGCACATAAATAAAAATAATATTAAAACATTTTTACAAAAAAAAATATTTAAATCAAATTAATAAAAAAACTGTGCTTGCACATCCTTTGGGGCGCAAATTATGTGGGGCACACATCCTGCGGCGCACATCCAGCTGCGCACATTAATAAAAATAATATTATAAAAAAATTACAATTTTTTTTTTTTTAAATCAAATTAATAAAAAAACTGTCCTTGCACATCCTGTGGGGCGCAAATTCTGTGGGGC
The DNA here is from genome assembly GCF_947347685.1 of Pleuronectes platessa. NCBI lineage: Eukaryota > Metazoa > Chordata > Actinopteri > Pleuronectiformes > Pleuronectidae > Pleuronectes > Pleuronectes platessa. The sequence goes on along the minus strand of NW_026519116.1, from coordinate 645,589 downwards.
GCACATGCTGCTGCGCACATACTGCTGCGCACTTAAATAAAAATAATATTAAAACATTTTTACAAAAAAATATATTTAAATCAAATTAATAAAAAAACTGTGCTTGCACATCCTGTGGGGCGCAAATTCTGTGGGGCGCACATTCTGCGGCGCACATCCTGCTGCGCACAAAAATAAAAATAATATTAATACTTTTTTACAAAAAAAAATATTTAAATCAAATTAATAAAAAAACTGTGCTTGCACATCCTTTGGGGCGCAAATTATGTGGGGCGCATATCCTGCGGCGCACATCCAGCTGCGCACATTAATAAAAATAATATTATAAAAAAATTACAATTTTCTTTTTTTAAATCAAATTAATAAAAAAACTGTCCTTGCACATCCTGTGGGGCGCAAATTCTGTGGGGCGCACATGCTGCTGCGCACATACTGCTGCGCACATAAATAAAAATAATATTAAAACATTTTTACAAAAAAATATATTTAAATCAAATTAATAAAAAAACTGTGCTAGCACATCCTGTGGGGCGCACATCCTGCTGCGCACATAAATAAAAATAATATTAAAACATTTTTACAAAAAAAAATATTTAAATCAAATTAATAAAAAAACTGTGCTTGCACATCCTGTGGGTCGCAAATTATGTGGGGCGCATATCCTGCAGCGCACATGCTGCTGCGCACATAAATAAAAATAATATTAAAAACAAATTACAATTTATTTTTTTTAAATCAAATTAATAAAAAAACTGTCCTTGCACATCCTGTGGGGCGCACATCCTGCGGCGCACATCCTGCTGCGCACATGAATAAAAATAATATTAAAAACAAATTACAATTTTTTTTTTAAATCAAATTAATAAAAAAACTGTCCTTGCACATCCTGTGGGGCGCAAATTCTGTGGGGCGCACATCCTGCGGCGCACATCCTGCTGCGCAAATAAATAAAAATAATATTAAAAACAAACTACAAAATTTTTTTTTTAAATCAAATTAATAAAAAAACTGTGCTTGCACATCCTGTGGGGCGCAAATTCTGTGGGGCGCACATCCTGCTGCAAACAAAAATCAAAATAATATTAAAACATTTTTTTCAAAAAAAAATATTTAAATCAAATTAATAAAAAAACTGTGCTTGCACATTCTGTGGGGCGCAAATTCTGTCGGGCGCACATCCTGCGGCACACATCCTGCTGCGCACATAAATAAAAATAATATTGAAACAAATTTACAAGTTTTTTTTTTTAAATCAAATTAATAAAAAAACTGTGCTTGCACATCCTGTGGGGCGCAAATTCTGTGGGGCGCACATCCTGCGGCGCACATCCTTCTGCGCACATAAATAAAAATAATATTAAAATCAAATTACAATTTTTTTTTTTAAATCAAATTAATAAAAAAACTGTCCTTGCACATCCTGTGGGGCGCACATCCTGCTGCGCACATGAATAAAAATGAAATTAAAAAAAATTTACAATTTTTTTTTTTTAAATCAAATTAATAAAAAAAATGTGCTTGCACATCCTGTGGGGAGCATATCCTGCGGCGCACATCCTGCTGCGCACATAAATCAAAATAATATTAAAACATTTTTACAAAAATTTTTTTTTAAATCAAATTAATAAAAAAAGCTGTCATTGCACATCTTGTGGGGCGCAAATTCTGTGGGGCGCACATCCTGCGGCGCACATCCTGCTGCGCACATAAATAAAAATAATATTAAAAAAAAATTACAATTTTTTTTTTTAAATCAAATTAATAAAAAAACTGTGCTTGCACATCCTGTGGGGCGCAAATTCTGTGGGGCGCACATCCTGCGGCGCACATCCTGCTGCGCACATAAGTAAAAATAATATTAAAAACAAACTACAAAATTTTTTTTTTAAATCAAATTAATAAAAAAACTGTGCTTGCACATCCTGTGGGGCGCAAATTCTGTGGGGCGCACATCCTGCTGCGCACATAAATAAAAATAATATTAAAAAAAAATTACAATTTTTTTTTTTAAATCAAATTAATAAAAAAACTGTGCTTGCACATCCTGTGGGGCGCAAATTCTGTGGGGCGCACATCCTGCGGCGCACATCCTGCTGCGCACATAAGTAAAAATAATATTAAAAACAAACTACAAAATTTTTTTTTTAAATCAAATTAATAAAAAAACTGTGCTTGCACATCCTGTGGGGCGCAAATTCTGTGGGGCGCACATCCTGCTGCGCACATAAATCAAAATAATATTAAAACATTTTTACAAAAAATTTTTTTAAATCAAATTAATAAAAAAACTGTGCTTGCACATCCTGTGGGGCGCAAATTCTGTGGAGCGCACATCCTACTGCGCACATAAATAAAAATAATATTAATACTTTTTTACAAAAAAAAATATTTAAATCAAATTAATAAAAAAACTGTGCTTGCACATCCTTTGGGGCGCAAATTATGTGGGGCGCATATCCTGCGGCGCACATCCAGCTGCGCACATTAATAAAAATAATATTATAAAAAAATTACAATTTTCTTTTTTTAAATCAAATTAATAAAAAAACTGTCCTTGCACATCCTGTGGGGCGCAAATTCTGTGGGGCGCACATGCTGCTGCGCACATACTGCTGCGCACATAAATAAAAATAATATTAAAACATTTTTACAAAAAAATATATTTAAATCAAATTAATAAAAAAACTGTGCTTGCACATCCTGTGGGGCGCAAATTATGTGGGGCGCATATCCTGCAGCGCACATGCTGCTGCGCACATAAATAAAAATAATATTAAAAACAAATTACAATTTATTTTTTTTAAATCAAATTAATAAAAAAACTGTCCTTGCACATCCTGTGGGGCGCACATCCTGCGGCGCACATCCTGCTGCGCACATGAATAAAAATAATATTAAAAACAAATTACAATTTTTTTTTTAAATCAAATTAATAAAAAAACTGTCCTTGCACATCCTGTGGGGCGCAAATTCTGTGGGGCGCACATCCTGCGGCGCACATCCTGCTGCGCAAATAAGTAAAAATAATATTAAAAACAAACTACAAAATTTTTTTTTTAAATCAAATTAATAAAAAAACTGTGCTTGCACATCCTGTGGGGCGCAAATTCTGTGGGGCACACATCCTGCGGCGCACATCCTGCTGCGCACATAAATAAAAATAATATTAAAACATTTTTACAAAAAAAAATATTTAAATCAAATTAATAAAAAAACTGTGCTTGCACATCCTGTGGGGCGCAAATTCTGTGGGGCGCACATCCTGCGGCACACATCCTGCTGCGCACATAAATAAAAATAATATTGAAACAAATTTACAATTTTTTTTTTTTAAATCAAATTAATAAAAAAACTGTGCTTGCACATCCTGTGGGGCGAAAATTATGTGGGGCGCACATCATGCGGCGCACATCCTGCTGCGCACATAAATAAAAATAATATTAAAAACAAATTACAATTTTTTTAAAAAAATCAAATTAATAAAAAAACTGTCCTTGCACATCCTGTGGGGCGCAAATTCTGTGGGGCGCACATCCTGCGGCGCACATCCTGCTGCGCACATAAATAAAAATAATATTAAAACATTTTTACAGAAAAAAATATTTAAATCAAATTAATAAAAAACTGTGGTTGCACATCCTGTGGGGCGCAAATTATGTGGGGCGCACAGACTGCGGCGCACATCCTGCTGCGCACATAGATAAAAATAATATTAAAACATCTTTACAAAAAAAATATTTAAAACAATTAATAAAAAAACTGTGCTTGCTCATCCTGTGAGGCGCAAATTATGTGGGGCGCACATCATGCGGCCCACATCCAGCTGCGCACATTAATAATAATAATATTAAAACATTTTTACAAAAAAAAATATTTAAATCAAATTAATAAAAAAACTGTGCTTGCACATCCTGTAGGGCGCAAATTCTGTGGGGCGCACATCCTGAAGCGCACATCCTGCGGCGCACAACCTGCTGCGCACATAAATAAAAATAATATTAAAAACAAATTACAATTTTTTTTTTAAATCAAATTAATAAAAAAACTGTGCTTGCACATCCTGTGGGGCGCAAATTATGTGGGGCGCCCATCCTGTGGCGCACATCCTGCTGTGCACATAAATAAAAATAATATTAAAAACAATTTACAATTATTTTTTTTTAAATCAAATTAATAAAAAAACTGTGCTTGCACATCCTGTGGGGCGCACATCCTGCTGCGCACATAAATAAAAATAATATTAAAACATTTTTACAAAAAAAATATTTAAATCAAATTAATAAAAAAATGTCTTTGCACATCCTCTGGGGCGCAAATTCTGTGGGGCGCACATCCTGCGGCGCACATCCTGCTGCGCACATAAATAAAAATAATATTAAAAACAAATTACAATTTTTTTTTTTTAAATCAAATTAATAAAAAAACTGTCCTTGCACATCCTGTGGGGCGCAAATTCTGTGGGGGGCACATCCTGCGGCGCACATCCTGCTGCGCACATAAATAAAAATAATATTAAAAACAAATAACAATTTTTTTTTTAAATCAAATTAATAAAAAAACTGTGCTTGCACATCCTGTGGGGCGCAAATTCTGTGGGCCGCAAATCTTGCGGCGCACATCCTGCTGCGCACATAAATAAATATAATATTAAAAACAAATTACAATTTTTTTTTTAAATCAAATTAATAAAAAAACTGTCCTTGCACATCCTGTGGGGCGCAAATTCTGTGGGGCGCACATCCTGCGGCGCAAATCCTGATGCGCACATGAATAAAAATAATATTAAAACATTTTTACAAAAAAAAATATTTAAATTAAATTAATAAAAAAACTGTGCTTGCACATCCTGTGGGGCGCAAATTCTGTGGGGCGCACATCCTGTGGCGCACATCCTGCTGCGCACATAAATAAAAATAATATTAAAAACGTTTTTACAAAAAAAAATATTTAAATCAAATTAATAAAAAAACTGTGCTTGCACATCCTGTGGGGCGCAAATTATGTGGGGCGCACATCCCACGGCGCACATCCTGCTTCGCAAATAAATAAAAATGAAATTAAAACATTTTTACAAAAAAAATATTTAAATCAAATTAATAAAAAACTGTCCTTGCACATCCTGTGGGGCGCAAATTATGTGGGGCGCACATCCTGCGGCGCACATAAATAAAAATAATATTAAAACATTTTTACAAAAAAAATATTTAAATCAAATTAATAAAAAAACTGTGCTTGCACATCCTGTGGGGCGCAAATTCTGTGGGGCGCACATCCTGCGGCACACATCCTGCTGCGCACATAAATAAAAATAATATTAAAACATTTTTACAAAAAAAAATATTTAAATATAACTAATAAAAAACCTTGCTTGCACATCCTGTGGGGCGCAAATTATGTGGGGCGCACATCCTGCTGCGCACATAAATAAAAATAATATTAAAACATTTTTACAAAAAAAATATTTAAATCAAATTAATAAAAAAATGTCTTTGCACATCCTCTGGGGCGCAAATTCTGTGGGGCGCACATCCTGCGGCGCACATCCTGCTGCGCACATAAATAAAAATAATATTAAAACATTTTTACAAAAAAAAATATTTAAATCAAATTAATAAAAAAACTGTGCTTGCACATCCTGTGGGGCGCAAATTCTGTGGGGCGCAAATCCTGCGGCACACATCCTGCTGCGCACATAAATAAAAATAATATTAAAAACAAATTACAATTTTTTTTTTTAAATCAAATTAATAAAAAAACTGTCCTTGCACATCCTGTGGGGCGCAAATTATGTGGGGCGCACATCCTGCGGCGCACATAAATAAAAATAATATTAAAACATTTTTACAAAAAAAATATTTAAATCAAATTAATAAAAAAACTGTCCTTGCACATCCTGTGGGGCGCAAATTATGTGGGGCGCACATCCTGCAGCACACATCCTGCTGCGCACATACATAAAAATAATATTAAAAACAAATTACAATTTTTTTTTTAAAATCAAATTAATAAAAAAACTGTCGTTGCACATCCTGTGGGGCGCAAATTATGTGGGGCGCACATCCTGAAGCGCACATCCTGCTGCGCACATGAAATAAAAATAATATTAAAACATTTTTACAAAAAAAAATATTTAAATCAAATTAATAAAAAAACTGTGCTTGCACATCCTGTGGGGCGCAAATTCTGTGGGGCGCACATCCAGCTGGGCAAATTCATAAAAATAATATTAAATTTTTTTTACAATTTTCTTTTTTTAAATCAAATTAATAAAAAAACTGTGCTTGCACATCCTGTGGGGCGCAAATTATGTGGGGCACAAATTCTGTGGGGCGCACATCCTGCGGCGCACATCCTGCTGCGCACATAAATAAAAATAATATTAAAACATTTTTACAAAAAAAAATATTTAAATCAAATTAATAAAAAAACTGTGCTTGCACATCCTGTGGGGCGCAAATAATGTGGGGCCCACATCCTGCGGCGCACATCCTGCTGCGCACATAAATAAAAATAATATTAAAACATTATTACAAAAAAAAAAAACTGTCCTTGCACATCCTGTGGGGCGCAAATTCTGTGGGGCGCACATCCTGCGGCGCACATCCTTCGGCGCACATCCTGCTGCGCACATGAATAAAAATAATATTAAAAACAAATTCAATTTTTTTTTTAAATCAAATTTATAAACAAACTGTGCTTGCACATCTTGTGGGGCGCAAATTCTGTGGGGCGCACATCCTGCGGCGCACATCCTTCGGCGCACATCCTGCTGCGCACATGAATAAAAATAATATTAAAAACAAATTCAATTTTTTTTTTAAATCAAATTTATAAACAAACTGTGCTTGCACATCCTGTGGGGCGCAAATTCTGTGGGGCGCACATCCTGCGGCGCACATCCTGCTGCGCACATAAATAAAAATAATATTAAAACATTTTTACAAAAAAAAATATTTAAATCAAATTAATAAAAAAACTGTGCTTGCACATCCTGTGGGGCGCAAATTATGTGGGGCGCACATCCTGCGGCGCACATCCTGCTGCGCACATAAATAAAAATAATATTAAAAACAAATTACAATTTTTTTTTAAAAATCGAATTAATAAAAAAACTGTCCTTTCATATCCTGTGGGGCGCACATCCTGCGGCGCACATCCTGCTGCGCACATAAATAAAAATAATATTAAAACATTTTTACAAAAAAAAATATTTAAATCAAATTAATAAAAAAACTGTGCTTGCACATCCTTCGGCGCACATCCTGCTGCGCACATAAATAAAAATAATATTAAAAACAAATTACAATTTTTTTTTTAAATCAAATTAATAAATAAACTGTCCTTGCACATCCTGTGGGGCGCAAATTCTGTGGGGCGCACATGAATAAAAATAATATTAAAACATTTTTACAAAAAAAAATATTTAAATCAAATTAATAAAAAAACTGTGCTTGCACATCCTGTGGGGCATAAATTCTCTGGGGCGCACATCCTGCGGCGCACATCCTGCTGCGCATATAAATAAAAATAATATTAAAAACAAATTACAATTTTTTTTTTAAATCAAATTAATAAAAAAACTGTGCTTGCACATCCTGTGGGGCGCAAGTTCTGTGGGGCGCACATCCTGCTGCGCACATAAATAAAAATAATATTAAAACATTTTTACAAAAAAAAATATTTAAATCAAATTAATAAAAAAACTGTGCTTGCACATCCTTCGGCGCACATCCTGCTGCGCACATAAATAAAAATAATATTAAAAACAAATTACAATTTTTTTTTTTAAATCAAATTAATAAATAAACTGTCCTTGCACATCCTGTGGGGCGCAAATTCTGTGGGGCGTACATCCTGCGGCGCACATCCTGCTGCGCACATGAATAAAAATAATATTAAAAACAAATTACAAACAAACTGTGCTTGCACATCCTGTGGGGCGCAAATTCTGTGGGGCGCACATCCTGCGGCGCACATCCTGCTGCGCACATAAATAAAAATAATATTAAAACATTTTTACAAAAAAAAATATTTAAATCAAATTAATAAAAAAACTGTGCTTGCACATCCTGTGGGGCATAAATTCTCTGGGGCGCACATCCTGCGGCGCACATCCTGCTGCGCATATAAATAAAAATAATATTAAAAACAAATTACAATTTTTTTTTTAAATCAAATTAATAAAAAAACTGTCCTTGCACATCCTGTGGGGCGCAAATTCTGTGGGGCGCACATCCTGCGGCGCACATCCTTCGGCGCACATCCTGCTGCGCACATGAATAAAAATAATATTAAAAACAAATTCAATTTTTTTTTTAAATCAAATTTATAAACAAACTGTGCTTGCACATCCTGTGGGGCGCAAATTCTGTGGGGCGCACATCCTGCGGCGCACATCCTGCTGCGCACATAAATAAAAATAATATTAAAAACAAATTACAATTTTTTTTTAAAAATCGAATTAATAAAAAAACTGTCCTTTCATATCCTGTGGGGCGCACATCCTGCGGCGCACATCCTGCTGCGCACATAAATAAAAATAATATTAAAAACAATTTACAATTTTTTTTTTTTAAATCAAATTAATAAACAAACTGTGCTTGCACATCCTGTGGGGCGCAAATTCTGTGGGGCGCACATCCTGCGGCGCACATCCTGCTGCGCACATAAATAAAAATAATATTAAAACATTTTTACAAAAAAAAATATTTAAATCAAATTAATAAAAAAACTGTGCTTGCACATCCTTCGGCGCACATCCTGCTGCGCACATAAATAAAAATAATATTAAAAACAAATTACAATTTTTTTTTTAAATCAAATTAATAAATAAACTGTCCTTGCACATCCTGTGGGGCGCAAATTCTGTGGGGCGTACATCCTGCGGCGCACATCCTGCGGCGCACATCCTGCTGCGCACATAAATAAAAATAATATTAAAACATTTTTACAAAAAAAAATATTTAAATATAACTAATAAAAAAACTGTGCTTGCACATCCTGTGGGGCGCAAATTCTGTGGGGCGCACATCCTGCGGCACACATCCTGCTGCGCACATAAATAAAAATAATATTGAAAACAAATTACAATTTTTTTTTTTAAATCGAATTAATAAAAAAACTGTCGTTTCATATCCTGTGGGGCGCACATCCTGCGGCGCACATCCTGCTGCGCACATAAATAAAAATAATATTAAAAACAATTTACAATTTTTTTTTTTTAAATCAAATTAATAAACAAACTGTGCTTGCACATCCTGTGGGGCGCAAATTCTGTGGGGCGCACATCCTGCGGCGCACATCCTGCTGCGCACATAAATAAGAATAATATTAAAAACAAATTACAATTTTTTTTTTTTAAATCAAATTAATAAAAAAACTGTGCTTGCACATCCTGTGGGGCGCAAATTCTGTGGAGCGCACATCCTACTGCGCACATAAATAAAAATAATATTAAAACATTTTTACAAAAAAAAATATTTAAATCAAATTAATAAAAAAACTGTGCTTGCACATCCTTTGGGGCGCAAATTATGTGGGGCACACATCCTGCGGCGCACATCCAGCTGCGCACATTAATAAAAATAATATTATAAAAAAATTACAATTTTTTTTTTTTTAAATCAAATTAATAAAAAAACTGTCCTTGCACATCCTGTGGGGCGCAAATTCTGTGGGGCGCACATGCTGCTGCGCACATACTGCTGCGCACTTAAATAAAAATAATATTAAAACATTTTTACAAAAAAATATATTTAAATCAAATTAATAAAAAAACTGTGCTTGCACATCCTGTGGGGCGCAAATTCTGTGGGGCGCACATTCTGCGGCGCACATCCTGCTGCGCACAAAAATAAAAATAATATTAATACTTTTTTACAAAAAAAAATATTTAAATCAAATTAATAAAAAAACTGTGCTTGCACATCCTTTGGGGCGCAAATTATGTGGGGCGCATATCCTGCGGCGCACATCCAGCTGCGCACATTAATAAAAATAATATTATAAAAAAATTACAATTTTCTTTTTTTAAATCAAATTAATAAAAAAACTGTCCTTGCACATCCTGTGGGGCGCAAATTCTGTGGGGCGCACATGCTGCTGCGCACATACTGCTGCGCACATAAATAAAAATAATATTAAAACATTTTTACAAAAAAATATATTTAAATCAAATTAATAAAAAAACTGTGCTAGCACATCCTGTGGGGCGCACATCCTGCTGCGCACATAAATAAAAATAATATTAAAACATTTTTACAAAAAAAAATATTTAAATCAAATTAATAAAAAAACTGTGCTTGCACATCCTGTGGGTCGCAAATTATGTGGGGCGCATATCCTGCAGCGCACATGCTGCTGCGCACATAAATAAAAATAATATTAAAAACAAATTACAATTTATTTTTTTTAAATCAAATTAATAAAAAAACTGTCCTTGCACATCCTGTGGGGCGCACATCCTGCGGCGCACATCCTGCTGCGCACATGAATAAAAATAATATTAAAAACAAATTACAATTTTTTTTTTAAATCAAATTAATAAAAAAACTGTCCTTGCACATCCTGTGGGGCGCAAATTCTGTGGGGCGCACATCCTGCGGCGCACATCCTGCTGCGCAAATAAATAAAAATAATATTAAAAACAAACTACAAAATTTTTTTTTTAAATCAAATTAATAAAAAAACTGTGCTTGCACATCCTGTGGGGCGCAAATTCTGTGGGGCGCACATCCTGCTGCAAACAAAAATCAAAATAATATTAAAACATTTTTTTCAAAAAAAAATATTTAAATCAAATTAATAAAAAAACTGTGCTTGCACATTCTGTGGGGCGCAAATTCTGTCGGGCGCACATCCTGCGGCACACATCCTGCTGCGCACATAAATAAAAATAATATTGAAACAAATTTACAAGTTTTTTTTTTTAAATCAAATTAATAAAAAAACTGTGCTTGCACATCCTGTGGGGCGCAAATTCTGTGGGGCGCACATCCTGCGGCGCACATCCTTCTGCGCACATAAATAAAAATAATATTAAAATCAAATTACAATTTTTTTTTTTAAATCAAATTAATAAAAAAACTGTCCTTGCACATCCTGTGGGGCGCACATCCTGCTGCGCACATGAATAAAAATGAAATTAAAAAAAATTTACAATTTTTTTTTTTTAAATCAAATTAATAAAAAAAATGTGCTTGCACATCCTGTGGGGAGCATATCCTGCGGCGCACATCCTGCTGCGCACATAAATCAAAATAATATTAAAACATTTTTACAAAAATTTTTTTTTAAATCAAATTAATAAAAAAAGCTGTCATTGCACATCTTGTGGGGCGCAAATTCTGTGGGGCGCACATCCTGCGGCGCACATCCTGCTGCGCACATAAATAAAAATAATATTAAAAAAAAATTACAATTTTTTTTTTTAAATCAAATTAATAAAAAAACTGTGCTTGCACATCCTGTGGGGCGCAAATTCTGTGGGGCGCACATCCTGCGGCGCACATCCTGCTGCGCACATAAGTAAAAATAATATTAAAAACAAACTACAAAATTTTTTTTTTAAATCAAATTAATAAAAAAACTGTGCTTGCACATCCTGTGGGGCGCAAATTCTGTGGGGCGCACATCCTGCTGCGCACATAAATAAAAATAATATTAAAAAAAAATTACAATTTTTTTTTTTAAATCAAATTAATAAAAAAACTGTGCTTGCACATCCTGTGGGGCGCAAATTCTGTGGGGCGCACATCCTGCGGCGCACATCCTGCTGCGCACATAAGTAAAAATAATATTAAAAACAAACTACAAAATTTTTTTTTTAAATCAAATTAATAAAAAAACTGTGCTTGCACATCCTGTGGGGCGCAAATTCTGTGGGGCGCACATCCTGCTGCGCACATAAATCAAAATAATATTAAAACATTTTTACAAAAAATTTTTTTAAATCAAATTAATAAAAAAACTGTGCTTGCACATCCTGTGGGGCGCAAATTCTGTGGAGCGCACATCCTACTGCGCACATAAATAAAAATAATATTAATACTTTTTTACAAAAAAAAATATTTAAATCAAATTAATAAAAAAACTGTGCTTGCACATCCTTTGGGGCGCAAATTATGTGGGGCGCATATCCTGCGGCGCACATCCAGCTGCGCACATTAATAAAAATAATATTATAAAAAAATTACAATTTTCTTTTTTTAAATCAAATTAATAAAAAAACTGTCCTTGCACATCCTGTGGGGCGCAAATTCTGTGGGGCGCACATGCTGCTGCGCACATACTGCTGCGCACATAAATAAAAATAATATTAAAACATTTTTACAAAAAAATATATTTAAATCAAATTAATAAAAAAACTGTGCTTGCACATCCTGTGGGGCGCAAATTATGTGGGGCGCATATCCTGCAGCGCACATGCTGCTGCGCACATAAATAAAAATAATATTAAAAACAAATTACAATTTATTTTTTTTAAATCAAATTAATAAAAAAACTGTCCTTGCACATCCTGTGGGGCGCACATCCTGCGGCGCACATCCTGCTGCGCACATGAATAAAAATAATATTAAAAACAAATTACAATTTTTTTTTTAAATCAAATTAATAAAAAAACTGTCCTTGCACATCCTGTGGGGCGCAAATTCTGTGGGGCGCACATCCTGCGGCGCACATCCTGCTGCGCAAATAAGTAAAAATAATATTAAAAACAAACTACAAAATTTTTTTTTTAAATCAAATTAATAAAAAAACTGTGCTTGCACATCCTGTGGGGCGCAAATTCTGTGGGGCGCACATCCTGCTGCGCACAAAAATCAAAATAATATTAAAACATTTTTTTCAAAAAAAAATATTTAAATCAAATTAATAAAAAAACTGTGCTTGCACATTCTGTGGGGCGCAAATTCTGTCGGGCGCACATCCTGCGGCGCAAATCCTGCTGCGCACATGAATAAAAATAATATTAAAACATTTTTACAAAAAAAAAATTTAAATCAAACTAATACAAAAACGGTGCTTGCACATCCTGTGGGGCGAAAATTCTGTGGGGCGCACATCCTGCGGCACACATCCTGCTGCGCACATGAATAAAAATGAAATTAAAAAAAATTTACAATTTTTTTTTTTTAAATCAAATTAATAAAAAAAATGTGCTTGCACATCCTGTGGGGCGCACATCCTGCGGCGCACATCCTGCTGCGCACATAAATAAAAATTATATTAAAACATTTTTACAAAAAAAATATTTAAATCAAATTAATAAAAAAACTGTCCTTGCACATCCTGTGGGGCGCAAATTCTGTGGGGCGCACATCCTGCGGCGCACATCCTGCTGCGCACATAAATAAAAATAATATTAAAACATTTTTACATTTTTTTTTTTTTAAATCAAATTAATAAAAAAACTGTGCTTGCTCATCCTGTGGGGCGCAAATTATGTGGGGCGCACATCATGCGGCGCACATCCTGCTGTGCACATGAATAAAAATAATATTAAAACATTTTTACAAAAAAAAATATTTAAATCAAATTAATAAAAAAACTGTGTTTGCACATCCTGTGGGGCGCAAATTCTGTGGGGCGCACATCCTGCGGCGCACATCCTAGGGCGCACATAAATAAAAATAATATTAAAACATTTTTACAAAAAAATATATTTAAATCAAATTAATAAAAAAACTGTGCTTGCACATTCTGTGGGGCGCAAATTCTGTGGGGCGCACATCCTGCGGCGCACATCCTGCTGCGCACATAAATAAAAATAATATTAAAACATTTTTACAAAAAAATATATTTAAATCAAATTAATAAAAAAACTTTGCTTGCACATTCTGTGGGGCGCAAATCCTGCGGCGCACATCCTGCTGCGCACATAAATAAAAATAATATTAAAAACAAATTACATTTTTTTTTTTTAAATCAAATTAATAAAAAAACTGTGCTTGCACATCCTGTGGGGCGCAAATTCTGTGGGGCGCACATCCTGCGGCGCACATCCTTCTGCGAACATAAATAAAAATAATATTAAAAACAATTACAATTTTTTTTTTTAAATCAAATTAATAAAAAAACTGTCCTTGCACATCCTGTGGGGCGCAAATTCTGTGGGGCGCACATCCTGCGGCGCACATCCTGCTGCGCACATGAATAAAAATGATATTAAAACATTTTTACAAAAAAAAATATTTAAATCAAATTAATAAAAAAACTGTGCTTGCACATCCTGTGGGGCGCAAATTCTGAGGGGCGCACATTCTGCGGCGCACATCCTGCTGCGCACATAAATAAAAATGATATTAAAACATTTTTACAAAAAAAATATTTAAATCAAATTAATAAAAAAACTGTCCTTGCACATCCTGTGGGGCGCAAATTCTGTGGGGCGCACATCCTGCTGCGCACATAAATAAAAATAATATTAAAACATTTTTACAAAAAAAAATATTTAAATCAAATTAATAAAAAAACTGTGCTTGCACATCCTGTGGGGCGCAAATTCTGTGGGGCGCAAATTCTGTGGGGCGCACAGACTGCGGCGCACATCCTGCTGCGCACATAGATAAAAATAATATTAAAAACAAATTACAATTTTTTTTTTAAATCAAATTAATAAAAAAACTGTGCTTGCACATCCTGTGGGGCGCAAATTCTGTGGGCCGCAAATCCTGCGGCGCACATCCTGCTGCGCACATAAATAAAAATAATATTAAAACATTTTTACAAAAAAAAATATTTAAATCAAATTAATAAAAAAACTGTGCTTGCACATCCTGTGGGGCGCAAATTCTGTGGGGCGCACATCCTGCGAGGCACATCCTGCTGCGCACATAAATAAAAATGATATTAAAACATTTTTACAAAAAAAATATTTAAATCAAATTAATAAAAAAACTGTCCTTGCACATCCTGTGGGGCGCAAATTCTGTGGGGCGCACATCCTGCGGCGCACATCCTGCTGCGCACATAAATAAAAATAATATTAAAACATTTTTACAAAAAAAAATATTTAAATCAAATTAATAAAAAAACTGTCCTTGCACATCCTGTGGGGCGCACATCCTGCGGCGCACATCCTGCTGCGCACATAAATAAAAATAATATTAAAACATTTTTACAAAAAAATATATTTAAATCAAATTAATACAAAAACTGTGCTTGCACATCCTGTGGGGCGCAAATTATGTGGGGCGCACATCATGCGGCGCACATCCTGCTGCGCACATGAATAAAAATAATATTAAAACATTTTTACAAAAAAAAATATTTAAATCAAATTAATAAAAAAACTGTGCTTGCACATCCTGTGGGGCGCAAATTCTGTGGGGCGCACATCCTGCGGCACACATCCTGCTGCGCACATAAATAAAAATAATATTAAAACATTTTTACATTTTTTTTTTTTAAATCAAATTAATAAAAAAACTGTGCTTGCTCATCCTGTGGGGCGCAAATTATGTGGGGCGCACATCATGCGGCGCACATCCTGCTGCGCACATGAATAAAAATAATATTAAAACATTTTTACAAAAAAATATATTTAAATCAAATGAATACAAAAACTGTGCTTGCACATCCTGTGGAGCGCAAATTATGTGGGGCGCACATCATGCGGCGCACATCCTGCTGCGCACATAAATAAAAATAATATTAAAACATTTTTACAGAAAAAAATATTTAAATCAAATTAATAAAAAACTGTGGTTGCACATCCTGTGGGGCGCAAATGATGTGGGGCGCACAGACTGCGGCGCACATCCTGCTGCGCACATAGATAAAAATAATATTAAAACATCTTTACAAAAAAAATATTTAAAACAATTAATAAAAAAACTGTGCTTGCTCATCCTGTGGGGCGCAAATTATGTGGGGCGCACATCATGCGGCGCACATCCATCTGCGCACATTAATAATAATAATATTAAAACATTTTTACAAAAAAAAATAATTAAATCAAATTAATAAAAAAACTGTGCTTGCACATCCTGTAGGGCGCAAATTCTGTGGGGCGCACATACTGAAGCGCACATCCTGCTGCGCACATAAAATAAAAATAATATTAAAATATTTTTACAAAAAAATATATTTAAATCAAATTAATACAAAAACTGTGCTTGCACATCCTGTGGGGCGCAAATTATGTGGGGCGCACATCATGCGGCGCACATCCTGCTGCGCACATAAATAAAAATAATATTAAAAACAAATTACAATTTTTTTTTTAAATCAAATTAATAAAAAAACTGTGCTTGCACATCCTGTGGGGCGCAAATTCTGTGGGCCGCAAATCCTGCGGCGCACATCCTGCTGCGCACATAAATAAAAATAATATTAAAAACAAATTACAATTTTTTTTTTAAATCAAATTAATAAAAAAATTGTCCTTGCACATCCTGTGGGGCGCACATCCTGCGGCGCAAATCCTGCTGCGCACATGAATAAAAATAATATTAAAACATTTTTACAAAAAAAAATATTTAAATCAAATTAATAAAAAAACTGTGCTTGCACATCCTGTGGGGCGCAAATTCTGAGGGGCGCACATTCTGCGGCGCACATCCTGCTGCGCACATAAATAAAAATGATATTAAAACATTTTTACAAAAAAAATATTTAAATCAAATTAATAAAAAAACTGTCCTTGCACATCCTGTGGGGCGCAAATTATGTGGGGCGCACATCCTGCGGCGCACATCCTGCTGCGCACATAAATAAAAATAATATTAAAAACAAATTACAATTTTTTTTTTTAAATCAAATTAATAAAAAAACTGTCCTTGCACATCCTGTGTGGCGCAAATTCTGTGGGGCGCACATCCTGCGGCGCACATCCTGCTGCGCACATAAATAAAAATAATATTAAAACATTTTTACAAAAAAAAATATTTAAATCAAATTAATAAAAAAACTGTGCTTGCACATCCTGTGGGGCGCAAATTATGTGGGGCGCACATCCTGCGGCGCACATCCTGCTGCGCACATAAATAAAAATAATATTAAAAACAATTTACAATTATTTTTTTTTAAATCAAATTAATAAAAAAACTGTGCTTGAACATCCTGTGGGGCGCAAATTCTGTGGGGCGCACATCCTGCTGCGCACATCCTGCTGCGATCATAAATAAAAATAATATTAAAATATTTTTACAAAAAAATATATTTAAATCAAATTAATACAAAAACTGTGCTTGCACATCCTGTGGGGCGCAAATTATGTGGGGCGCACATCATGCGGCGCACATCCTGCTGCGCACATAAATAAAAATAATATTAAAACATTTTTACAAAAAAATATATTTAAATCAAATTAATACAAAAACTGTGCTTGCACATCCTGTGGGGCGCAAATTATGTGGGGCGCACATCATGCGGCGCACATCCTGCTGCGCACATAAATAAAAATAATATTAAAAACAAATTACAATTTTTTTTTTTTAAATCAAATTAATAAAAAAACTGTCCTTGCACATCCTGTGGGGCGCAAATTCTGTGGGGCGCACATCCTGCTGCGCACATAAATAAAAATAATATTAAAACATTTTCACAAAAAAAAATATTTAAATATAACTAATAAAAAACCTTGCTTGCACATCCTGTGGGGCGCAAATTCTGTGGGGCGCACATCCTGCGGCGCACATCCTGCTGCGCACATAAATAAAAATAATATTAAAACATTTTTACAAAAAAAAATATTTAAATCAAATTAATAAAAAAACTGTGCTTGCACATCCTGTGGGGCGCAAATTCTGTGGGGCGCACATCCTGCGGCGCACATCCTGCTGCGCACATAAATAAAAATAATATTAAAACATTTTTACAAAAAAATATATTTAAATCAAATTAATACAAAAACTGTGCTTGCACATCCTGTGGAGCGCAAATTATGTGGGGCGCACATCATGCGGCGCACATCCTGCTGCGCACATAAATAAAAATAATATTAAAACATTTTTACAGAAAAAAATATTTAAATCAAATTAATAAAAAACTGTGGTTGCACATCCTGTGGGGCGCAAATGATGTGGGGCGCACAGACTGCGGCGCACATCCTGCTGCGCATATAGATAAAAATAATATTAAAACATCTTTACAAAAAAAATATTTAAAACAATTAATAAAAAAACTGTGCTTGCTCATCCTGTGGGGCGCAAATTATGTGGGGCGCACATCATGCGGCGCACATCCATCTGCGCACATTAATAATAATAATATTAAAACATTTTTACAAAAAAAAATAATTAAATCAAATTAATAAAAAAACTGTGCTTGCACATCCTGTAGGGCAAAAATTCTGTGGGGCGCACATCCTGCTGCGCACATAAAATAAAAATAATATTAAAATATTTTTACAAAAAAATATATTTAAATCAAATTAATACAAAAACTGTCCTTGCACATCCTGTGGGGCGCACATCCTGCGGCGCAAATCCTGCTGCGCACATGAATAAAAATAATATTAAAACATTTTTACAAAAAAAAATATTTAAATCAAATTAATAAAAAAACTGTGCTTGCACATCCTGTGGGGCGCAAATTCTGTGGGGCGCACATCCTGCGGCGCACATCCTGCTGCGCACATAAATAAAAATAATATTAAAAACAAATTACAATTTTTTTTTTTAAATCAAATTAATAAAAAAACTGTCCTTGCACATCCTGTGTGGCGCAAATTCTGTGGGGCGCACATCCTGCGGCGCACATCCTGCTGCGCACATAAATAAAAATAATATTAAAACATTTTTACAAAAAAAAATATTTAAATCAAATTAATAAAAAAACTGTGCTTGCACATCCTGTGGGGCGCAAATTATGTGGGGCGCACATCCTGCGGCGCACATCCTGCTGCGCACATAAATAAAAATAATATTAAAAACAATTTACAATTATTTTTTTTTAAATCAAATTAATAAAAAAACTGTGCTTGAACATCCTGTGGTGCGCAAATTCTGTGGGGCGCACATCCTGCTGCGCACATCCTGCTGCGATCATAAATAAAAATAATATTAAAACATTTTTACAAAAAAAAATATTTAAATCAAATTAATAAAAAAACTGTGCTTGCACATCCTGTGGGGCGCAAATTCTGTGGGGCGCACATCCTGCGGCGCACATCCTGCTGCGCACATAAATAAAAATAATATTAAAACATTTTTACAAAAAAAAATATTTAAATCAAATTAATAAAAAAACTTTCCATGCAAATCCTGTGGGGCGCACATCCTGCGGCGCACATCCTGCTGCGCACATAAATAAAAATAATATTAAAACATTTTTACAAAAAAAAATATTTAAATCAAATTAATAAAAAAACTGTGCTTGCACATCCTGTGGGGCGCAAATTCTGTGGGGCGCACATCCTGCTGCGCACATAAATAAAAATAATATTAAAAACAAATTACAATTTTTTTTTTTCAATCAAATTAATAAAAAAACTGTCCTTGCACATCCTGTGGGGCGCAAATTCTGTGGAGCGCAAATTCTGTGGGGCGCACATCCTGCGGCGCACATCCTGCTGCGCACATATATAAAAATAATGTTTACAATTTTTTTTTTTTAAATCAAATTAATAAAAAAACTGTGCTTGCACATCCTGTGGGGCGCAAATTCTGTGGGGCGCACATCCTGCGGCGCACATCCTGCTGCGCACATAAATAAAAATAATATTAAAACATTTTTACAAAAAAAAATATTTAAATCAAATTAATAAAAAAACTGTGCTTGCACATCCTGTGGGGCGCAAATTATGTGGGGCGCACATCCTGCGGCGCACATCCTGCTGCGCACATAAATAAAAATAATATTAAAAACAATTTACAATTATTTTTTTTTAAATCAAATTAATAAAAAAACTGTGCTTGAACATCCTGTGGTGCGCAAATTCTGTGGGGCGCACATCCTGCTGCGCACATCCTGCTGCGATCATAAATAAAAATAATATTAAAACATTTTTACAAAAAAAAATATTTAAATCAAATTAATAAAAAAACTGTGCTTGCACATCCTGTGGGGCGCAAATTCTGTGGGGCGCACATCCTGCGGCGCACATCCTGCTGCGCACATAAATAAAAATAATATTAAAACATTTTTACAAAAAAAAATATTTAAATCAAATTAATAAAAAAACTTTCCATGCAAATCCTGTGGGGCGCACATCCTGCGGCGCACATCCTGCTGCGCACATAAATAAAAATAATATTAAAACATTTTTACAAAAAAAAATATTTAAATCAAATTAATAAAAAAACTGTGCTTGCACATCCTGTGGGGCGCAAATTCTGTGGGGCGCACATCCTGCTGCGCACATAAATAAAAATAATATTAAAAACAAATTACAATTTTTTTTTTTCAATCAAATTAATAAAAAAACTGTCCTTGCACATCCTGTGGGGCGCAAATTCTGTGGAGCGCAAATTCTGTGGGGCGCACATCCTGCGGCGCACATCCTGCTGCGCACATATATAAAAATAATGTTTACAATTTTTTTTTTTTAAATCAAATTAATAAAAAAACTGTGCTTGCACATCCTGTGGGGCGCAAATTCTGTGGGGCGCACATCCTGCGGCGCACATCCTGCTGCGCACATAAATAAAAATAATATTAAAACATTTTTACAAAAAAAATATTTAAATCACATTAATAAAAAAACTGTGCTTGCACATCCTGTGGGGCGCAAATTCTGTGGGGCGCACATCCTGCGGCACACATCCTGCTGCGCATATAAATAAAAATAATATTGAAACAAATTTACAAGTTTTTTTTTTTAAATCAAATTAATAAAAAAACTGTGCTTGCACATCCTGTGGGGCGCAAATTATGTGGGGCGCACATCCTGCGGCGCACATCCTGCTGCGCACATAAATAAAAATAATATTAAAAACAAATTACAATTTTTTTTTTAAATCAAATTAATAAAAAAACTGTCCTTGCACATCCTGTGGGGCGCACATGAATAAAAATAATATTAAAACATTTTTACAAAAAAAAAGATTTAAATCAAATTAATAAAAAACCTTGCTTGCACATCCTGTGGGGCGCAAATTATGTGGGGCGCACATCCTGCGGCGCACATCCTGCTGCGCACATAAATAAAAATAATATTAAAAACAAATTAAAATTTTTTTTTTTAAATCAAATTAATAAAAAAACTGTCCTTGCACATCCTGTGGGGCGCAAATTCTGTGGGGCGCACATGAATAAAAATAATATTAAAACATTTTTACAAAAAAAAAGATTTAAATCAAATTAATAAAAAACCTTGCTTGCACATCCTGTGGGGCGCAAATTCTGTGGGGCGCACATCCTGCGGCGCACATCCTGCTGCGCACATAAATAAAAATAATATTAAAACATTTTTACAAAAAAATATTTAAATCAAATTAATAAAAAAACTGTCCTTGCACATCCTGTGGGGCGCAAATTCTGTGGGGCGCACATCCTGCGGCACACATGCTGCTGCGCACATAAATAAAAATAATATTAAAACATTTTAACAAAAAAAAATATTTAAATCAAATTAATAAAAAAACTGTGCTTGCACATCCTGTGGGGCGCAAATTATGTGGGGCGCACATCCTGCGGCGCACATCCTGCTGCGCACATTAATAAAAATAATATTAAAACATTTTTACAAAAAAAATATTTAAATCAAATTAATAAAAAAACTGTCCTTGCACATCCTGTGGGGCGCAAATTCTGTGGGGCGCACATCCTGCTGCGCACATAAATAAAAATAATATTAAAAACAAATTACAATTTTTTTTTTTTAAATCAAATTAATAAAAAAACTGTCCTTGCACATCCTGTGGGATGCAAATTCTGTGGGGCGCACATCCTGCGGCGCACATCCTGCTGCGCACATAAATAAAAATAATATTAAAAACAAATTACAATTTTTTTTAAAATCAAATTAATAAAAAAACTGTGCTTGCACATCCTGTGGTGCGCAAATTCTGTGGGGCGCACATCCTGCGGCGCATATAAATAAAAATAATATTAAAAACAAATTACAATTTTTTTTTTTTAAGTCAAATTAATAAAAAAATTGTCCTTCCACATCCTGCGGTGCACATCCTGCTGCGCACATGAATAAAAATAATATTAAAAACAATTTACAATTATTTTTTTTTAAATCAAATTAATAAAAAAACTGTGCTTGCACATCCTGTGGGGCGCAAATTATGTGGGGCGCACATCCTGCGGCGCACATCCTGCTGCGCACATAAATAAAAATAATATTAAAAACAAATTAAAATTTTTTTTTTAAAATCAAATTAATAAAAAAACTGTCCTTGCACATCCTGTGGGGCGCAAATTCTGTGGGGCGCACATCCTGCGGCGCACATCCTGCTGCGCACATAAATAAAAATAATATTAAAAACAAATTACAATTTTTTTTTTTCAATGAAATTAATAAAAAAACTGTCCTTGCACATCCTGTGGGGCGCAAATTCTGTGGGGCGCACATCCTGCGGCGCACATCCTGCTGCGCACATATATAAAAATAATGTTTACAATTTTTTTTTTTTAAATCAAATTAATAAAAAAACTGTGCTTGCACATCCTGTGGGGCGCAAATTCTGTGGGGAGCACATCCTGCGGCGCACATCCTGCTGCGCACATAAATAAAAATAATATTAAAACATTTTTACAAAAAAAATATTTAAATCACATTAATAAAAAAACTGTGCTTGCAAATCCTGTGGGGCGCAAATTCTGTGGGGCGCACATCCTGCGGCACACATCCTGCTGCGCATATAAATAAAAATAATATTGAAACAAATTTACAAGTTTTTTTTTTAAATCAAATTAATAAAAAAACTGTCCTTGCACATCCTGTGGGGCGCACATGAATAAAAATAATATTAAAACATTTTTACAAAAAAAAAGATTTAAATCAAATTAATAAAAAACCTTGCTTGCACATCCTGTGGGGCGCAAATTATGTGGGGCGCACATCCTGCGGCGCACATCCTGCTGCGCACATAAATAAAAATAATATTAAAAACAAATTAAATTTTTTTTTTTTAAATCAAATTAATAAAAAAACTGTCCTTGCACATCCTGTGGGGCGCAAATTCTGTGGGGCGCACATGAATAAAAATAATATTAAAACATTTTTACAAAAAAAAAGATTTAAATCAAATTAATAAAAAACCTTGCTTGCACATCCTGTGGGGCGCAAATTCTGTGGGGCGCACATCCTGCGGCACACATCCTGCTGCGCACATAAATAAAAATAATATTAAAACATTTTTACAAAAAAATATTTAAATCAAATTAATAAAAAAACTGTCCTTGCACATCCTGTGGGGCGCAAATTCTGTGGGGCGCACATCCTGCGGCACACATCCTGCTGCGCACATAAAAAAAAATAATATTAAAACATTTTAACAAAAAAAAATATTTAAATCAAATTAATAAAAAAACTGTGCTTGCACATCCTGTGGGGCGCAAATTATGTGGGGCGCACATCCTGCGTTGCACATCCTGCTGCGCACATAAATAAAAATAATATTAAAAACAATTTACAATTTTTTTTTTTTAAATCAAATTAATAAAAAAACTGTCCTTGCACATCCTGTGGGGTGCAAATTCTGTGGGGCGCACATCCTGCGGCGCACATAAATAAAAATAATATTAAAAACAAATTACAATTTTTTTTTTTTAAGTCAAATTAATAAAAAAACTGTCCTTGCACATCCTGTGGGGCGCAAATTCTGTGGGGCGCACATCCTGCTGCGCACATGAATAAAAATAATATTAAACCATTTTTACAAAAAAAATATTTAAATCAAATTAATAAAAAAACTGTCCTTGCACATCCTGTGGGGCGCAAATTCTGTGGGGCGCACATCCTGCGGCGCATATCCTGCTGCGCACATAAATAAAAATAATATTAAAAACAAATTACAATTTTTTTTTTTAAATCAAATTAATAAAAAAACTGTCCTTGCACATCCTGTGGGGCGCAAATTCTGAGGGGCGCAAATTCTGTGGGGCGCACATCCTGCGGCACACATCCTGCTGCGCACATAAATAAAAATAATATTAAAACATTTTTACAAAAAAATATTTAAATCAAATTAATAAAAAAACTGTCCTTGCACATCCTGTGGGGCGCAAATTCTGTGGGGCGCACATCCTGCGGCGCACATCCTGCTGCGCACATTAATAAAAATAATATTAAAACATTTTTACAAAAAAAAATATTTAAATCAAATTAATAAAAAAACTGTGCTTGCACATCCTGTGGGGCGCAAATTATGTGGGGCGCACATCCTGCGGCGCACATCCTGCTGCGCACATAAATAAAAATAATATTAAAAACAAATTAAAATTTTTTTTTTTAAATCAAATTAATAAAAATCTGTCCTTGCACATCCTGTGGGGCGCAAATTCTGTGGGGCGCACATGAATAAAAATAATATTAAAACATTTTTACAAAAAAAAAGATTTAAATCAAATTAATAAAAAACCTTGCTTGCACATCCTGTGGGGCGCAAATTCTGTGGGGCGCACATCCTGCGGCGCACATCCTGCTGCGCACATAAATAAAAATAATATTAAAACATTTTTACAAAAAAAAATATTTAAATCAAATTAATAAAAAAACTGTGCTTGCACATCCTGTGGGGCGCAAATTATGTGGGGCGCACATCCTGCGGCGCACATCCTGCTGCGCACATAAATAAAAATAATATTAAAAACAAATTAAAATTTTTTTTTTAAAATCAAATTAATTAAAAAACTGTCCTTGCACATCCTGTGGGGCGCAAATTCTGTGGGGCGCACATCCTGCGGCGCACATATTGCTGCGCACATAAATAAAAATAATATTAAAAACAAATTACAATTTTTTTTTTTAAATCAAATTAATAAAAATCTGTCCTTGCACATCCTGTGGGGCGCAAATTCTGTGGGGCGCACATGAATAAAAATAATATTAAAACATTTTTACAAAAAAAAAGATTTAAATCAAATTAATAAAAAACCTTGCTTGCACATCCTGTGGGGCGCAAATTCTGTGGGGCGCACATCCTGCGGCGCACATCCTGCTGCGCACATAAATAAAAATAATATTAAAACATTTTTACAAAAAAAAATATTTAAATCAAATTAATAAAAAAACTGTGCTTGCACATCCTGTGGGGCGCAAATTCTGTGGGGCGCACATCCTGCTGCGCATATAAATAAAAATAATATTAAAAACAAATTACAATTTTTTTTTTTCAATCAAATTAATAAAAAAACTGTCCTTGCACATCCTGTGGGGCGCAAATTCTGTGGAGCGCAAATTCTGTGGGGCGCACATCCTGCGGCGCACATCCTGCTGCGCACATATATAAAAATAATGTTTACAATTTTTTTTTTTAAATCAAATTAATAAAAAAACTGTGCTTGCACATCCTGTGGGGCGCAAATTCTGTGGGGCGCACATCCTGCGGCGCACATCCTGCTGCGCACATAAATAAAAATAATATTAAAACATTTTTACAAAAAAAATATTTAAATCACATTAATAAAAAAACTGTGCTTGCACATCCTGTGGGGCGCAAATTCTGTGGGGCGCACATCCTGCGGCACACATCCTGCTGCGCATATAAATAAAAATAATATTGAAACAAATTTACAAGTTTTTTTTTTTAAATCAAATTAATAAAAAAACTGTGCTTGCACATCCTGTGGGGCGCAAATTATGTGGGGCGCACATCCTGCGGCGCACATCCTGCTGCGCACATAAATAAAAATAATATTAAAAACAAATTACAATTTTTTTTTTAAATCAAATTAATAAAAAAACTGTCCTTGCACATCCTGTGGGGCGCACATGAATAAAAATAATATTAAAACATTTTTACAAAAAAAAAGATTTAAATCAAATTAATAAAAAACCTTGCTTGCACATCCTGTGGGGCGCAAATTATGTGGGGCGCACATCCTGCGGCGCACATCCTGCTGCGCACATAAATAAAAATAATATTAAAAACGAATTAAAATTTTTTTTTTTAAATCAAATTAATAAAAAAACAGTCCTTGCACATCCTGTGGGGCGCAAATTCTGTGGGGCGCACATCCTGCGGCGCACATCCTGCTGCGCACATTAATAAAAATAATATTAAAACATTTTTACAAAAAAAATATTTAAATCAAATTAATAAAAAAACTGTCCTTGCACATCCTGTGGGGCGCAAATTCTGTGGGGCGCACATCCTGCTGCGCACATAAATAAAAATAATATTAAAAACAAATTACAATTTTTTTTTTTTAAATCAAATTAATAAAAAAACTGTCCTTGCACATCCTGTGGGATGCAAATTCTGTGGGGCGCACATCCTGCGGCGCACATCCTGCTGCGCACATAAATAAAAATAATATTAAAAACAAATTACAATTTTTTTTAAAATCAAATTAATAAAAAAACTGTGCTTGCACATCCTGTGGTGCGCAAATTCTGTGGGGCGCACATCCTGCGGCGCACATCCTGCTGCGGACATAAATAAAAATAATATTAAAAACAAATTACAATTTTTTTTTAAATCAAATTAATAAAAAAACTGTGCTTGCACATCCTGTGGGGCGCAAATTCTGTGGGGCGCACATCCTGCGGCGCACATAAATAAAAATAATATTAAAAACAAATTACAATTTTTTTTTAAATCAAATTAATAAAAAAACTGTGCTTGCACATCCTGTGGGGCGCAAATTCCTTGGGGCGCACATCCTGCGGCGCACATAAATAAAAATAATATTAAAAACAAATTACAATTTTTTTTTTTTAAGTCAAATTAATAAAAAAACTGTCCTTGCACATCCTGTGGGGCGCAAATTCTGTGGGGCGCACATCCTGCGGCGCACATCCTGCTGCGCACATGAATAAAAATAATATTAAAATCAAATTACAATTTTTTTTTTTTAAATCAAATTAATAAAAAAACTGTCCATGCACATCCTGTGGGGCGCAAATTCTGTGGGGCGCACATCCTGCGGCGCACATCCTGCTGCGCACATAAATAAAAATAATATTAAACCATTTTTACAAAAAAATATTTAAATCAAATTAATAAAAAAACTGTCCTTGCACATCCTGTGGGGCGCAAATTCTGTGGGGCGCACATCCTGCGGCACACATCCTGCTGCGCACATAAATAAAAATAATATTAAAACATTTTTACAAAAAAAATATTTAAATCAAATTAATAAAAAAACTGTGCTTGCACATCCTGTGGGGCGCAAATTCTGTGGGGCGCACATCCTGCGGCGCACATCCTGCTGCGCACATAAATAAAAATAATATTAAAAACAAATTACAATTTTTTTTTTAAATCAAATTAATAAAAAAACTGTCCTTGCACATCCTGTGGGGCGCAAATTCTGTGGGGCGCACATGAATAAAAATAATATTAAAACATTTTTACAAAAAAAAATATTTAAATCAAATTAATAAAAAAACTGTGCTTGCACATCCTGTGGGGCGCAAATTCTGTGGGGCGCACATACTGCGGCGCACATCCTGCTGCGCACATAAATAAAAATAATATTAAAAACAAATTACAATTTTTTTTTTAAATCAAATTAATAAAAAAAGTGTCCTTGCACATCCTGTGGGGCGCAAATTCTGTGGGGCGCACATCCTGCGGCGCACATTCTGCTGTGCACATAATTAAAAATAATATTAAAACATTTTTACAAAAAAATATATTAAAATCAAATTAATAAAAAAACTGTGCTTGCACATTCTGTGGGGCGCAAATTATGTGGGGCGCAAATCCTGCGGCGCACATCCTGCTGCGCCCATTAATAAAAACAATATTAAAAACAAATTACAATTATTTTTTTTTAAATCAAATTAATAAAAAAACTGTCCTTCCACATCCTGCGGTGCACATCCTGCTGCGCACATGAATAAAAATAATATTGAAACAAATTTACAATTTTTTTTAAATCAAATTAATAAAAAAACTGTGCTTGCACATCCTGTGGGGCGCAAATTATGTGGGGCGCACAGACTGCGGCGCACATCCTGCTGCGCACATAGATACAAATAATATTAAAACATCTTTACAAAAAAAAATATTTAAAACAATTAATAAAAAAACTGTGCTTGCTCATCCTGTGGGGCGCAAATTATGTGGGGCGCACATCATGCGGCGCACATCCAGCTGCGCACATTAATAATAATAATATTAAAACATTTTTACAAAAAAAAATATTTAAATCAAATTAATAAAAAAACTGTGCTTGCACATCCTGTGGGGCGCAAATTATGTGGGGCACACATCCTGCAGCGCACATCCTGCTGCGCAAATAAATAAAAATAAAATTAAAAAAAATTTACAATTTTTTTTTTTTAAATAGAATTAATAAAAAAAATGTGCTTGCACATCCTGTGGGGCGCAAATTATGTGGGGCGCACATCCTGTGGCGCACATCCTGCTGTGCACATAAATAAAAATAATATTAAAAACAATTTACAATTATTTTTTTTTAAATCAAATTAATAAAAAAACTGTGCTTGCACATCCTGTGGGGTGCAAATTCTGTGGGGCGCAAATTCTGTGGGGCGCACATCCTGCTGCGCACATAAATAAAAATAATGTTAAAACATTTTTACAAAAAAAAATATTTAAATCAAATTAATAAAAAAACTGTGCTTGCACATCCTGTGGGGCGCAAATTCTGTCGGGCGCAAATTCTGTGGGGCGCACATGCTGCGGCGCACATCCTGCTGTGCACATAAATAAAAATAATATTAAAAACAAATTACAATTTTTTTTTTTAAATCAAATTAATAAAAAAACTGTGCTTGCACATCCTGTGGGGCGCATATTCTGTGGGGCGCACATCCTGCGGCGCAAATCCTGCTGCGCACATGAATAAAAATAATATTAAAACATTTTTACAAAAAAAAATATTTAAATCAAATTAATAAAAAAACTGTGCTTGCACATTCTGTGGGGCGCAAATTATGTGGGGCGCAAATCCTGCGGCGCACATCCTGCTGCGCCCATAAATAAAAACAATATTAAAACATTTTTACAAAAAAATATATTAAAATCAAATTAATAAAAAAACTGTGCTTGCACTTTCTGTGGGGCGCAAATTATGTGGGGCGCAAATCCTGCGGCGCACATCCTGCTGCGCCCATAAATAAAAACAATATTAAAAACAATTTACAATTATTTTTTTTTAAATCAAATTAATAAAAAAACTGTGCTTGCACATCCTGTGGGGTGCAAATTCTGTGGGGCGCAAATTCTGTGGGGCGCACATCCTGCGGCGCACATAAATAAAAATAATATTAAAACATTTTTACAAAAAAAAATATTTAAATATAACTAATAAAAAAACTGTGGTTGCACATCCTGTGGGGCGCAAATTATGTGGGGCGCACAGACTGCGGCGCACATCCTGCTGCGCACATAGATAAAAATAATATTAAAACATCTTTACAAAAAAAATATTTAAAACAATTAATAAAAAAACTGTGCTTGCTCATCCTGTGGGGCGCAAATTATGTGGGGCGCACATCATGCGGCGCACATCCAGCTGCGCACATTAATAATAATAATATTAAAACATTTTTACAAAAAAAAATATTTAAATCAAATTAATAAAAAAACTGTGCTTGCACATCCTGTAGGGCGCAAATTCTGTGGGGCGCACATCCTGCTGCGCACATAAATAAAAATAATATTAAAAACAAATTACAATTTTTTTTTTTAAATCAAATTAATAAAAAAACTGTCCTTGCACATCCTGTGGGGCGCAAATTATGTAGGGCGCACATCCTGCTGCGCACATAAATAAAAATAATATTAAAAACAATTTACAATTATTTTTTTTTAAATCAAATTAATAAAAAAACTGTGCTTGCACATCCTGTGGTGTGCAAATTCTGTGGGGCGCACATCCTGCGGCGCACATCCTGCTGCGCACATAAATAAAAATAATGTTAAAACATTTTTACAAAAAAAAATATTTAAATCAAATTAATAAAAAAACTGTGCTTGCACATCCTGTGGGGCGCAAATTCTGTCGGGCGCAAATTCTGTGGGGCGCACATCCTGCGGCACACATCCTGCTGCGCACATAAATAAAAATAATATTGAAACAAATTTACAATTTTTTTTTTTTAAATCAAATTAATAAAAAAACTGTGCTTGCACATCCTGTGGGGCGCAGATTCTGTGGGGCGCACATCCTGCGGCGCACATCCTGCTGCGCACATAAATAAAAATAATATTAAAAACAAATTACAATTTTTTTTTAAAAATCAAATTAATAAAAAAACTGTCCTTGCACATCCTGTGTGGCGCAAATTATGTGGGGCGCACATCCTGCGGCGCACATCCTGCTGCGCACATAAATAAAAATAATATTAAAACATTTTTACAAAAAAATATATTTAAATCAAATTAATACAAAAACTGTGCTTGCACATCCTGTGGGGCGCAAATTATGTGGGGCGCACATCATGCGGCGCACATCCTGCTGCGCACATAAATAAAAATAATATTAAAAACAAATTACAATTTTTTTTTTTTAAATCAAATTAATAAAAAAACTGTCCTTGCACATCCTGTGGGGCGCAAATTCTGTGGGGGGCACATCCTGCGGCGCACATCCTGCTGCGCACATAAATAATATTAAAAACAAATAACAATTTTTTTTTTAAATCAAATTAATAAAAAAACTGTGCTTGCACATCCTGTGGGGCGCATATTCTGTGGGGCGCACATCCTGCGGCACACATCCTGTTGCGCACATAAATAAAAATAATATTAAAACATTTTTACAAAAAAAAATATTTAAATCAAATTAATAAAAAAACTGTGCTTGCACATCCTGGGGGGCGCAAATTCTGTGGGGCGCACATCCTGCGGCGCACATCCTGCTGCGCACATAAATAAAAATAATATTAAAACATTTTTACAAAAAAATATATTAAAATCAAATTAATAAAAAAACTGTGCTTGCACATCCTGTGGTGCGCAAATTATGTGGGGCGCACATCCTGCGGCGCACATCCTGCTGCACACATAAATAAAAATAATATTAAAAACAATTTACAATTATTTTTTTTTAAATCAAATTAATAAAAAAAATGTGCTTGCACATCCTGTGGGGCGCAAATTATGTGGGGCGCACATCCTGCGGCGCACATCCTGCTGTGCACATAATTAAAAATAATATTAAAACATTTTTACAAAAAAATATATTAAAATCAAATTAATAAAAAAACTGTGCTTGCACATTCTGTGGGGCGCAAATTATGTGGGGCGCAAATCCTGCGGCGCACATCCTGCTGCGCCCATAAATAAAAACAATATTAAAAACAAATTACAATTTTTTTTAAAAAATCAAATTAATAAAAAAATTGTCCTTCCACATCCTGCGGTGCACATCCTGCTGCGCAAATGAATAAAAATAATATTAAAAACAATTTACAATTATTTTTTTTTAAATCAAATTAATAAAAAAACTGTGCTTGCATATCCTGTGGGGCGCAAATTCTGTGGGGCGCACATCCTGCGGCACACATCCTGCTGCGCACATAAATAAAAATAATATTGAAACAAATTTACAATTTTTTTTTTTTAATTCAAATTAATAAAAAAACTGTGCTTGCACATCCTGTGGGGCGCAAATTATGTGGGGCGCACATCATGCGGCGCACATCCTGCTGCGCACATAAATAAAAATAATATTAAAACATTTTTACAGAAAAAAATATTTAAATATAACTAATAAAAAACCTTGCTTGCACATCCTGTGGGGCGCAAATTATGTGGGGCGCACAGACTGCGGCGCACATCCTGCTGCGCACATAGATAAAAATAATATTAAAACATCTTTACAAAAAAAATATTTAAAACAATTAATAAAAAAACTGTGCTTGCTCATCCTGTGGGGCGCAAATTATGTGGGGCGCACATCATGCGGCGCACATCCAGCTGCGCACATTAATAATAATAATATTAAAACATTTTTACAAAAAAAAATATTTAAATCAAATTAATAAAAAAACTGTGCTTGCACATCCTGTGGGGCGCAAATTCTGTGGGCCGCAAATCCTGCGGCGCACATCCTGCTGCGCACATAAATAAAAATAATATTAAAACATTTTTACAAAAAAAAATATTTAAATTTAACTAATAAAAAAACTGTGGTTGCACATCCTGTGGGGCGCAAATTATGTGGGGCGCACAGACTGCGGCGCACATCCTGCTGCGCACATAGATAAAGATAATATTAAAACATCTTTACAAAAAAAATATTTAAAACAATTAATAAAAAAACTGTGCTTGCACATCCTGTGGGGCGCAAATTATGTGGGGCGCACATCATGCGGCGCACATCCTGCTGCGCACATAGATAAAAATAATATTAAAACATCTTTACAAAAAAAAATATTTAAATCAAATTAATAAAAAAACTGTGCTTGCACATCCTGTGGGGCACAAATTATGTGGGGCGCACATCATGCGGCGCACATCCTGCTGCGCACATAGATAAAAATAATATTAAAACATCTTTACAAAAAAAAATATTTAAATCAAATTAATAAAAAAACTGTGCTTGCACATCCTGTGGGGCGCAAATTCTGTGGGCCGCAAATCCTGCGGCGCACATCCTGCTGCGCACATAAATAAAAATAATATTAAAAACAAATTACAATTTTTTTTTAAAATCAAATTAATAAAAAAACTGTCCTTGCACATCCTGTGGGGCGCAAATTCTGTGGGGCGCACATCCTGCGGCGCACATCCTGCTGCGCACATAAATAAAAATAATATTAAAAACAAATTACAATTTTTTTTTTTTAAATCAAATTAATAAAAAAACTGTCCTTGCAAATCCTGTGGGGCGCAAATTCTGTGGGGCGCACATCCTGCTGCGCACATATATAAAATTAATATTAAAAACAAATTACAATTTTTTTTTTTTAAATCAAATTAATAAAAAAACTGTCCTTGCACATCCTGTGGGGCGCAAATTCTGTGGGGCGCACATCCTGCGGCGCACAACCTGCTGAGCACATAAATAAAAATAATATTAAAAACAAATTACAATTTTTTTTTTAAATCAAATTAATAAAAAAACTGTGCTTGCACATCCTGTGGGGCGCAAATTCTGTGGGGCGCACATCCTGCGGCGCACATCCTGCTGCGCACATAAATAAAAATAATATTAAAACATTTTTACAAAAAAAAATATTTAAATCAAATTAATACAAAAACTGTCCTTGCACATCCTGTGGGGCGCAAATTCTGTGGGGCGCACATCCTGCGGCGCACATCATGCTGCGCACATAAATAAAAATAATATTAAAACATTTTTACAAAAAAAAATATTTAAATCAAATTAATAAAAAAACTGTGCTTGCACATCCTGTGGGGCGCAAATTCTGTGGGGCGCACATCCTGCGGCGCACATCCTGCTGCGCACATAAATAAAAATAATATTAAAAACAAATTACAATTTTTTTTTTTCAATCAAATTAATAAAAAAACTGTCCTTGCACATCCTGTGGGGCGCAAATTCTGTGGGGCGCAAATTCTGTGGGGCGCACATCCTGCGGCGCACATCCTGCTGCGCACATAAATAAAAATAATATTAAAACATTTTTACAAAAAAAAATACTTAAATCAAATTAATAAAAAAACTGTGCTTGCACATCCTGTGGGGCGCAAATTCTGTGGGGCGCACATCCTGCGGCGCACATCCTGCTGCGCACATAGATAAAGATAATATTAAAACATCTTTACAAAAAAAATATTTAAAACAATTAATAAAAAAACTGTGCTTGCACATCCTGTGGGGCGCAAATTATGTGGGGCGCACATCCTGCTGCGCACATAGATAAAAATAATATTAAAACATCTTTACAAAAAAAAATATTTAAAACAATTAATAAAAAAACTGTGCTTGCTCATCCTGTGGGGCGCAAATTATGTGGGGCGCACATCATGCGGCGCACATCCAGCTGCGCACATTAATAATAATAATATTAAAACATTTTTACAAAAAAAAAATATTTAAATCAAATTAATAAAAAAACTGTGCTTGCACATCCTGTGGGGCGCAAATTCTGTGGGGCGCACATCCTGCGGCGCACATCCTGCTGCGCACATGAATAAAAATAATATTAAAAACAAATTACAATTTTTTTTTTTTAAGTCAAATTAATAAAAAAACTGTCCTTGCACATCCTTTGGGGCGCAAATTCTGTGGGGCGCACATCCTGCGGCGCACATCCTGCTGCGCACATAAATAAAATTAATATTAAAAACAAATTACAATTTTTTTTTTTTAAATCAAATTAATAAAAAAACTGTCCTTGCACATCCTGTGGGGCGCAAATTCTGTGGGGCGCACATCCTGCGGCGCACAACCTGCTGAGCACATAAATAAAAATAATATTAAAAACAAATTACAATTTTTTTTTTAAATCAAATTAATAAAAAAACTTTGCTTGCACATCCTGTGGGGCGCAAATTCTGTGGGGCGCACATCCTGCGGCGCACATCCTGCTGCGCACATAAATAAAAATAATATTAAAACATTTTTACAAAAAAATATTTAAATCAAATTAATACAAAAACTGTCCTTGCACATCCTGTGGGGCGCAAATTCTGTGGGGCGCACATCCTGCGGCGCACATCATGCTGCGCACATAAATAAAAATAATATTAAAACATTTTTACAAAAAAAAATATTTAAATCAAATTAATAAAAAAACTGTGCTTGCACATCCTGTGGGGCGCAAATTCTGTGGGGCGCACATCCTGCGGCGCACATCCTGCTGTGCACATAAATAAAAATAATATTAAAAACAAATTACAATTTTTTTTTTTCAATCACATTAATAAAAAAACAGTCCTTGCACATCCTGTGGGGCGCAAATTCTGTGGGGCGCAAATTCTGTGGGGCGCACATCCTGCGGCGCACATCCTGCTGCGCACATAAATAAAAATAATATTAAAACATTTTTACAAAAAAAAATACTTAAATCAAATTAATAAAAAAACTGTGCTTGCACATCCTGTGGGGCGCAAATTCTGTGGGGCGCACATCCTGCGGCGCACATCCTGCTGCGCACATAAATAAAAATAATATTAAAAACAAATTACAATTTTTTTTTTTTAAATCAAATTAATAAAAAACTGTCCATGCACATCCTGTGGGGCACAATTCCTTGGGGCGCACATCCTGCGGCGCACATCCTGCGGCGCACATCCTGCTGCGCACATAAATAAAAATAATATTAAAAACAAATTACAATTTTTTTTTTTAAATCAAATTAATAAAAAAACTGTCCTTGCACATCCTGTGGGGCGCAAATTCTGTGGGGCGCACATGAATAAAAATAATATTAAAACATTTTTACAAAAAAAAATATTTAAATCAAATTAATAAAAAAACTGTGCTTGCACATCCTGTGGGGCGCAAATTCTGTGGGGCGCACATCCTGCGGCGCACATCCTGCTGCGCACATAAATAAAAATAATATTAAAAACAAATTACAATTTTTTTTTTTAAATCAAATTAATAAAAAAACTGTCCTTGCACATCCTGTGGGGCGCAAATTCTGTGGGGCGCACATCCTGCTGCGCACATAAATAAAAATAATATTAAAAACAAATTACAATTTTTTTTTTTTAAGTCAAATTAATAAAAAAACTGTCCTTGCACATCCTGTGGGGCGCAAATGCTGTGGGGCGCACATCCTGCGGCGCACTTCCTGCTGCGCACATGAATAAAAATAATATTAAAAACAAATTACAATTTTTTTTTTTAAATCAAATTAATAAAAAAACTGTGCTTGCACATCCTGTGGGGCGCAAATTCTGTGGGGCGCACATCCTGCGGCGCACATCCTGCTGCGCACATAAATAAAAATAATATTAAAACATTTTTACAAAAAAAAATATTTAAATCAAATTAATAAAAAAACTGTGCTTACACATCCTGTGGGGCGCAAATTCTGTGGGGCGCACATCCTGCGGCGCACATCCTGCTGCGCACATAAATAAAAATAATATTAAAACATTTTTACAAAAAAATATTTAAATCAAATTAATAAAAAAACTGTCCTTGCACATCCTGTGGGGCGCAAATTCTGTGGGGCGCACATCCTGCGGCACACATCCTGCTGCACACATAAATAAAAATAATATTAAAAACAATTTACAATTATTTTTTTTTAAATCAAATTAATAAAAAAAATGTGCTTGCACATCCTGTGGGGCGCAAATTATGTGGGGCGCACATCCTGCGGCGCACATCCTGCTGTGCACATAATTAAAAATAATATTAAAACATTTTTACAAAAAAATATATTAAAATCAAATTAATAAAAAAACTGTGCTTGCACATTCTGTGGGGCGCAAATTATGTGGGGCGCAAATCCTGCGGCGCACATCCTGCTGCGCCCATAAATAAAAACAATATTAAAAACAAATTACAATTTTTTTTAAAAAATCAAATTAATAAAAAAATTGTCCTTCCACATCCTGCGGTGCACATCCTGCTGCGCACATGAATAAAAATAATATTAAAAACAATTTACAATTATTTTTTTTTAAATCAAATTAATAAAAAAACTGTGCTTGTACATCCTGTGGGGCGCAAATTCTGTGGGGCGCACATCCTGCGGCAAACATCCTGCTGCGCACATAAATAAAAATAATATTAAAACATTTTTACAAAAAAAAATATTTAAATCAAATTAATAAAAGAACTGTGCTTGCACATCCTGTGGGGTGCAAATTCTGTGGGGCGCACATCCTGCGGCACACATCCTGCTGCGCACATAAATAAAAATAATATTGAAACAAATTTACAATTTTTTTTTTTTAATTCAAATTAATAAAAAAACTGTGCTTGCACATCCTGTGGGGCGCAAATTCTGTGGGGCGCACATCCTGCGGCGCACATCCTGCTGCGCACATAAATAAAAATAATATTAAAACATTTTTACAAAAAAAAATACTTAAATCAAATTAATAAAAAAACTGTGCTTGCACATCCTGTGGGGCGCAAATTCTGTGGGGCGCACATCCTGCGGCGCACATCCTGCTGCGCACATAAATAAAAATAATATTAAAACATTTTTACAAAAAAAAATATTTAAATCAAATTAATAAAAAAACTGTGCTTGCACATCCTGTGGGGCGCAAATTCTGTGGGGCGCACATCCTGCGGCGCACAACCTGCTGCGCACATAAATAAAAATAATATTAAAAACAAATTACAATTTTTTTTTTAAATCAAATTAATAAAAAAACTGTGCTTGCACATCCTGTTGGGCGCAAATTCTGTGGGGCGCACATCCTGCGGCGCACATCCTGCTGCGCACATAAATAAAAATAATATTAAAACATTTTTACAAAAAAAAATATTTAAATCAAATTAATAAAAAAACTGTGCTTGCACATCCTGTGGGGCGCAAATTATGTGGGGCGCACATCCTGCGGCGCACATCCTGCTGCGCACATAAATAAAAATAATATTAAAACATTTTTACAAAAAAATATATTTAAATCAAATTGATAAAAAAACTGTGCTTGCACATCCTGTGGGGCGCAAATTATGTGGGGCGCACATCCTGCAGCGCACACCCTGCTGCGCAAATAAATAAAAATGAAATAAAAAAAATTAACAATTTTTTTTTTTAAATCAAATTAATAAAAAAACTGTGCTTGCACATCCTGTGGGGCGCAAATTCTGTGGGGCGCACATCCTGCGGCGCACATCCTGCTGCGCACATAAATAAAAATAATATTAAAAACAAATTACAATTTTTTTTTTTTAAATCAAATTAATAAAAAACTGTCCATGCACATCCTGTGGGGCACAAATTCCTTGGGGCGCACATCCTGCGGCGCACATCCTGCGGCGCACATCCTGCTGCGCACATAAATAAAAATAATATTAAAAACAAATTACAATTTTTTTTTTTAAATCAAATTAATAAAAAAACTGTCCTTGCACATCCTGTGGGGCGCAAATTCTGTGGGGCGCACATGAATAAAAATAATATTAAAACATTTTTACAAAAAAAAATATTTAAATCAAATTAATAAAAAAACTGTGCTTGCACATCCTGTGGGGCGCAAATTCTGTGGGGCGCACATCCTGCGGCGCACATCCTGCTGCGCACATAAATAAAAATAATATTAAAAACAAATTACAATTTTTTTTTTTAAATCAAATTAATAAAAAAACTGTCCTTGCACATCCTGTGGGGCGCAAATTCTGTGGGGCGCACAGACTGCGGCGCACATCCTGCTGCGCACATAGATAAAAATAATATTAAAACATCTTTACAAAAAAAATATTTAAAACAATTAATAAAAAAACTGTGCTTGCTCATCCTGTGGGGCGCAAATTATGTGGGGCGCACATCATGCGGCGCACATCCTGCTGCGCACATAAATAAAAATAATATTAAAACATTTTTACAAAAAAAAATATTTAAATTTAACTAATAAAAAAACTGTGGTTGCACATCCTGTGGGGCGCAAATTCTGTGGGGCGCACATCCTGAAGCGCACATCCTGCTGCGCACATAAATAAAAATAATATTAAAAACAAATTACAATTTTTTTTTTTAAATCAAATTAATAAAAAAACTGTCCTTGCACATCCTGTGGGGCGCAAATTATGTAGGGCGCACATCCTGAAGCGCACATCCTGCTGCGCACATAAATAAAAATAATATTAAAAACAATTTACAATTATTTTTTTTTAAATCAAATTAATAAAAAAACTGTGGGGCGCAAATTCTGTGGGGCGCACATCCTGCGGCGCACATCCTGCTGCGCACATAAATAAAAATAATATTAAAACATTTTTACAAAAAAAAATATTTAAATCAAATTAATAAAAAAACTGTGCTTGCACATCCTGTGGGGCGCAAATTCTGTGGGGCGCACATCCTGCGGCGCACATCCTGCTGCGCACATAAATAAAAATAATATTAAAAACAAATTACAATTTTTTTTTTTAAATCAAATTAATAAAAAAACTGTCCTTGCAAATCCTGTGGGGCGCAAATTCTGTGGGGCGCACATAAATAAAATTAATATTAAAAACAAATTACAATTTTTTTTTTTTAAATCAAATTAATAAAAAAACTGTCCTTGCACATCCTGTGGGGCGCAAATTCTGTGGGGCGCACATCCTGCGGCGCACATCCTGCTGCGCACATAAATAAAAATAATATTAAAAACAAATTACAATTTTTTTTTTTTAAATCAAATTAATAAAAAAACTGTCCTTGCAAATCCTGTGGGGCGCAAATTCTGTGGGGCGCACATCCTGCTGCGCACATAAATAAAATTAATATTAAAAACAAATTACAATTTTTTTTTTTTAAATCAAATTAATAAAAAAACTGTCCTTGCACATCCTGTGGGGCGCAAATTCTGTGGGGTGCACATCCTGCGGCGCACAACCTGCTGAGCACATAAATAAAAATAATATTAAAAACAAATTACAATTTTTTTTTTAAATCAAATTAATAAAAAAACTGTGCTTGCACATCCTGTGGGGCGCAAATTCTGTGGGGCGCACATCCTGCGGCGCACATAAATAAAAATAATATTAAAACATTTTTACAAAAAAATATTTAAATCAAATTAATAAAAAAACTGTGCTTGCACATCCTGTGGGGCGCAAATTCTGTGGGGCGCACATCCTGCGGCGCACATCCTGCTGCGCACATAAATAAAAATAATATTAAAAACAAATTACAATTTTTTTTTTAAATCAAATTAATAAAAAAACTGTCCTTGCAAATCCTGTGGGGCGCAAATTCTGTGGGGCGCACATCCTGCTGCGCACATAAATAAAATTAATATTAAAAACAAATTACAATTTTTTTTTTTTAAATCAAATTAATAAAAAAACTGTCCTTGCACATCCTGTGGGGCGCAAATTCTGTGGGGCGCACATCCTGCGGCGCACAACCTGCTGAGCACATAAATAAAAATAATATTAAAAACAAATTACAATTTTTTTTTTAAATCAAATTAATAAAAAAACTGTGCTTGCACATCCTGTGGGGCGCAAATTCTGTGGGGCGCACATCCTGCGGCGCACATAAATAAAAATAATATTAAAACATTTTTACAAAAAAATATTTAAATCAAATTAATAAAAAAACTGTGCTTGCACATCCTGTGGGGCGCAAATTCTGTGGGGCGCACATCCTGCGGCGCACATCCTGCTGCGGACATAAATAAAAATAATATTAAAAACAAATTACAATTTTTTTTTTTAAATCAAATTAATAAAAAAACTGTCCTTGCAAATCCTGTGGGGCGCAAATTCTGTGGGGCGCACATCCTGCTGCGCACATAAATAAAATTAATATTAAAAACAAATTACAATTTTTTTTTTTTAAATCAAATTAATAAAAAAACTGTCCTTGCACATCCTGTGGGGAGCAAATTCTGTGGGGCGCATATCCTGCGGCGCACAACCTGCTGAGCACATAAATAAAAATAATATTAAAAACAAATTACAATTTTTTTTTTAAATCAAATTAATAAAAAAACTGTGCTTGCACATCCTGTGGGGCGCAAATTATGTGGGGCGCACATCCTGCGGCGCACATCCTGCTGCGCACATAAATAAAAATAATATTAAAACATTTTTACAAAAAAATATTTAAATCAAATTAATACAAAAACTGTCCTTGCACATCCTGTGGGGCGCAAATTCTGTGGGGCGCACATCCTGCGGCGCACATCATGCTGCGCACATAAATAAAAATAATATTAAAACATTTTTACAAAAAAAAATATTTAAATCAAATTGATAAAAAAACTGTGCTTGCACATCCTGTGGGGCGCAAATTCTGTGGGGCGCACATCCTGCGGCGCACATCCTGCTGCGCAAATAAATAAAAATAAAATTAAAAAAAATTTACAATTTTTTTTTTTTAAATCAAATTCATAAAAAAACTGTGCTTGCACATCCTGTGGGGCGTAAATTATGTGGGGCGCACATCCTGCGGCGCACTTCCTGCTGCGCACATAAATAAAAATAATATTAAAACATTTTTACAAAAAAATATATTTAAATCAAAATAATAAAAAACTGTGCTTGCACATCCTGTGGGGCGCAAATTATGTGGGGCGCACATCATGCGGCGCACATCCTGCTGTGCACATTAATAAAAATAATATTAAAACATTTTTACAAAAAAATATATTAAAATCAAATTAATAAAAAAACTGTGCTTGCACATCCTGTGGGGCGCAAATTCTGTGGGGCTTACATCCTGCGGTTCACATCCTGCTGCGCACATAAATTAAAATAATATTAAAACATTTTTACAAAAAAAAATTTAAATCAAATTAATAAAAAAACTGTCCTTGCACATCCTGTGGAGCGCAAATTCTGTGGGGCGCACATCCTGCGGGGCACATCCTGCTGCGCACATAAATAAAAATAATATTAAAACATTTTTACAAAAAAAAATATTTAAATATAACTAATAAAAAAACTGTGCTTGCACATCCTGTGGGGCACAAATTATGTGGGGCGCACATCCTGCAACGCACATCCTGCTGCGCAAATAAATAAAAATAAAATTAAAAAAAATTTACAATTTTTTTTTTTTAAATCAAATTTATAAAAAAACTGTGCTTGCACATCCTGTGGGGCGCAAATTCTGTGGGGCGCACATCCTGCGGCGCACATCCTGCTGCGCACATAAATAAAAATAATATTAAAACATTTTTACAAAAAAATATATTTAAATCAAATTAATAAAAAAATTGTGCTTGCACATCCTGTGGGGCGCAAATTCTGTGGGGCGCATATCCTGCTGCGCACATAAATAAAAATAATATTAAAAACAAATTACAATTTTTTTTTAAAAATCAAATTAATAAAAAAACTGTCCTTGCACATCCTGTGTGGCGCAAATTATGTGGGGCGCAAATCCTGCTGCGCACATAAATAAAAATAATATTAAAACATTTTTACAAAAAAAATATTTAAATCAAATTAATAAAAAAACTGTCCTTGCACATCCTGTGGGGCGCAAATTCTGTGGGGCGCACATCCTGCGGCGCACATCCTGCTGCGCACATAAATAAAAATAATATTAAAAACAAATTACAATTTTTTTTTTTAAATCAAATTAATAAAAAAACTGTCCTTGCACATCCTGTGGGGCGCAAATTATGTGGGGCGCACATCCTGCGGCGCACATCCTGCTGCGCACATAAATAAAAATAATATTAAAACATTTTTACAAAAAAATATATTTAAATCAAATTAATAAAAAAATTGTGCTTGCACATCCTGTGGGGCGCAAATTCTGTGGGGCGCACATCCTGCGGCGCACATCCTGCTGCGCACATAAATAAAAATAATATTAAAAACAAATTACAATTTTTTTTTTAAATCAAATTAATAAAAAAACTGTCCTTGCACATCCTGTGGGGCGCAAATTCTGTGGGGCGCACATCCTGCGGCGCACATCGTGCTGCGCACATAAATAAAAATAATATTAAAACATTTTTACAAAAAAAAATATTTAAATATAACTAATAAAAAAAATGTGCTTGCACATCCTGTGGGGCGCAAATTATGTGGGGCGCACATCCTGCGGCGCACATCCTGCTGCGCACATAAATAAAAATGATATTAAAACATTTTTACAAAAAAAATATTTAAATCAAATTAATAAAAAAACTGTGCTTGCACATCCTGTGGGGCGCAAATTATGTTGGGCGCACATCCTGCTGTGCAAATAAATAAAAATAAAATTAAAAAAAATTTACAATTTTTTTTTTTTAAATCAAATTAATAAAAAAAATGTGCTTGCACATCCTGTTGGGCGCAAATTATATGGGGCGCACATCCTGCGGCGCACATCCTGCTGCGCACATAAATAAAAATAATATTAAAAACAATTTACAATTTTTTTTTTTTAAATCAAATTAATAAACAAACTGTGCTTGCACATCCTGTGGGGCGCAAATTCTATGGGGCGCACATCCTGCAGCGCACATCCTGCTGCACACATAAATAAAAAAAATATTAAAACATTTTTACAAAAAAAATATTTAAATCAAATTAATAAAAAAACTGTGCTTGCACATCCTGTGGGGCGCAAATTATGTTGGGCGCACATCCTGCTGTGCAAATAAATAAAAATAAAATTAAAAAAAATTTACAATTTTTTTTTTTTAAATCAAATTAATAAAAAAAATGTGCTTGCACATCCTGTTGGGCGCAAATTATATGGGGCGCACATCCTGCGGCGCACAT
This sequence comes from Pleuronectes platessa, assembly GCF_947347685.1. Taxonomy (NCBI): domain Eukaryota; kingdom Metazoa; phylum Chordata; class Actinopteri; order Pleuronectiformes; family Pleuronectidae; genus Pleuronectes; species Pleuronectes platessa. The sequence goes on along the minus strand of NW_026519116.1, from coordinate 602,287 downwards.
CCTGCTGCGCACATAAATAAAAATAATATTAAAAACAATTTACAATTTTTTTTTTTTAAATCAAATTAATAAACAAACTGTGCTTGCACATCCTGTGGGGCGCAAATTCTATGGGGCGCACATCCTGCGGCGCACATCCTGCTGCGCACATAAATAAAAATAATATTAAAACATTTTTACAAAAAAAATATTTAAATCAAATTAATAAAAAAACTGTGCTTGCACATCCTGTGGGGCACAAATTCTGTGGGGCGCACATCCTGCGGCGCACATCCTGCTGCGCACATAAATAAAAATAATATTAAAAACAAATTACAATTTTTTTTTAAAATCAAATTAATAAAAAAACTGTGCTTGCACATCCTGTGGGGCGCAAATTCTGTGGGGCGCACATCCTGCGGCACACATCCTGCTGCTCACATAAATAAAAATAATATTAAAATATTTTTACAAAAAAAAATATTTAAATATAACTAATAAAAAAACTGTGCTTGCACATCGTGTGGGGCGCAAATTATGTTGGGCGCACATCCTGCTCTGCAAATAAATAAAAATAAAATTAAAAACAAATTACAATTTTTTTTTTAAATCAAATTAATAAAAAAACTGTCCTTGCACATCCTGTGGGGCGCACATCCTGCGGCGCACATCCTGCTGCGCACATAAATAAAAATAATATTAAAAACAAATTACAATTTTTTTTTTAAATCAAATTAATAAAAAAACTGTCCTCGCACATCCTGTGGGGCGCAAATTCTGTGGGGCGCACATCCTGCGGCGCAAATCCTGCTGCACACATAAATAAAAATAATATTGAAATATTTTTACAAAAAAAAATATTTAAATTTAACTAATAAAAAAACTGTGGTTGCACATCCTGTGGGACGCAAATTATGTGGGGCGCACAGACTGCGGCGCACATCCTGCTGCACACATAGATAAAAATAATATTAAAACATCTTTACAAAAAAAAATATTTAAATCAAATTAATAAAAAAACTGTGCTTGCACATCCTGTGGGGCGCAAATTCTGTGGGCCGCAAATTCTGTGGGGCGCACATCCTGCGGCGCACATCCTGCTGCGCACATAAATAAAAATAATATTAAAACATTTTTACAAAAAAAAATATTTAAATATAACTAATAAAAAAACTGTGGTTGCACATCCTGTTGGGCGCAAATTATGTGGGGCGCACAGACTGCGGCGCACATCCTGCTGCGCACATAGATAAAGATAATATTAAAACATCTTTACAAAAAAAATATTTAAAACAATTAATAAAAAAACTGTGCTTGCACATCCTGTGGGGCGCAAATTCTGTGGGGCGCACATCCTGCTGCGCACATAAATAAAAATAATATTAAAAACAAATTAAAATTTTTTTTTTTTAAATCAAATTAATAAAAAAACGGTCCTTGCAAATCCTGTGGGGCGCAAATTCTGTGGGGCGCACATCCTGCTGCGCACATAAATAAAATTAATATTAAAAACAAATTACAATTTTTTTTTTTAAATCAAATTAATAAAAAAACTGTCCTTGCACATCCTGTGGGGCGCAAATTCTGTGGGGCGCACATCCTGCGGCGCACAACCTGCTGCGCACATAAATAAAAATAATATTAAAAACAAATTACAATTTTTTTTTTAAATCAAATTAATAAAAAAACTGTGCTTGCACATCCTGTTGGGCGCAAATTCTGTGGGGCGCACATCCTGCGGCGCACATAAATAAAAATAATATTAAAACATTTTTACAAAAAAATATTTAAATCAAATTAATAAAAAAACTGTCCTTGCACATCCTGTGGGGTGCAAATTCTGTGGGGCGCACATCCTGCGGCACACATCCTGCTGCGCACATAAATAAAAATAATATTAAAAACAAATTACAATTTTTTTTTTTTAAATCAAATTAATAAAAAAACTGTGCTTGCACATCCTGTGGGGCGCAAATTCTGTGGGGCGCACATCCTGCGGCGCACATCCTGCTGCGCACATAAATAAAAATAATATTAAAACATTTTTACAAAAAAAAATATTTAAATCAAATTAATAAAAAAACTGTGCTTGCACATCCTGTGGGGCGCAAATTCTGTGGAGCGCACATCCTGCGGCGTACATCCTGCTGCGCACATAAATAAAAATAATATTAAAAACAAATTACAATTTTTTTTTTTTAAATCAAATTAATAAAAAAACTGTCCATGCACATCCTGTGGGGCGCAAATTAAGTGGGGCGCACATCCTGCGGCGCACATCCTGCTGCGCACATAAATAAAAATAATA